>NC_133289.1:3484079-3811620 GCF_005239225.2 Populus alba | reverse complement strand
GATTTTTCTTTGTTTCTTGCTTTAAATATTTTGGTGGTTGGCATATTCTCCTGATCTAATTCAGGTTTCATGCCTTACTAATAAAATCCATTTCATTGTCATAAACCGAAAAAACAGAATAAGGAATAAGGGACAAAAAATGTTTGCTTCTCATTTGTTTTGGCAAAAGTTACAGCTCCTTTGAGCTCTAAATAACTCACCGAACATTGTCTGGAGAAAGTTGATTAAGTACTGTCTGAATTATGCTTGGACTGAAATTAGAAGGCAAGGAGGATCGCACCAGCCAATCTTTTTGAGGATATAGCTGATAAAAATAAACCAAACAACCATTTAAAGAACGTTATTCTAAAAATATGTTAGCTAACATCTCCTCCGTCACAAGCTTTGAAATACATACAGCATGCAAATAAGCATATACATACATATGTGCACATATCTAGATTATATGCATGCATGTGTGCATGCATTTACCTGAATATATTTTAAAGCTGTTTAAAAGTAAAGAGAAACAAAGCTCTCAAACAATCTCCAATGTTTAACTATTCACAAATTGATCCCAACACATCAAAAACTCACTTCAACTTTAACTATTACAGTTTAGCAAAAGTAAAATTATTTTGTTCCATCAAATTACTCTCAGTTAAATCCTATAGGAAACAAACTTCTTAGCCTTTCTAGCAACCCTTAAAAATCTATCTTCCAGCAAATCATCCCCAAATTTTAGAGGCACACCTTCTAATTATATTAATTTCACCTCCTTTTCAGTTTTTTTTTTTTTAAAAAACTTAATCACAAACCATTTTCCTTATATTTTATAAGCACCACATTAGGCTTTCAGATTATTTTCACATGAGGCCACAACTCATCAAATTAAAAAAAATCTGCAACTCATAAGTTAGAAGATTATGTCAATGTATATTATGGCAAGAATATCAACAATAAATGGCAACCAAATTGTAACAAAATATCTTGTATTTATTGCATTTATTATAGACTACAAATCAGGGATTATAGACAGGAAATTAGGGATTATTACATGTATTTATAGGACTGAATTCTTTCTTATGGGATCAATGAAAATACAGAGAACAACTTTACATTGAAATCTGATAATTATGACATGGTATCAGAGCCAATTATTCTGATCTAGATTTTTGTTCTTTTCTTAAGTCTATAGAGACTAAATTCATCAGTATTTGGTGATATTTTTTTTTGGGATTCCTAGGATGTCTGGAGAGGCTTTTCTTACTCGATTCAATGGAAAAAACTATGCCAGTTGGGAGTTTCAGTTTCGTATGTTTGTTAAAGGGAAGGAATTATGGGGGCATCTTGATGGATCTTCACCAGCACCAACCGAACCATAGGAGCTGGGTATATGGACTACCAAGGATGCAAAAATTGTCTCCTGGATACTGGGGTCTGTTGAACCCCATATGATCAACAATCTTCGATCATTAGGCACAGGGAAGGAGATTTGGGACTACTTCAGACGCATTTATTCTTAGAACAATTCGGCTCAAAAATTTCAGGTCGAAATGGGTATTGCCAATTACAAACAAGGTAATCTCTCAATTGAACAATTCTATGCTGGATTTCTAAACCTATGTAGTGAATATACTGGCATAATTTACTCTAAAATACCGAAGGAGAGTTTAGAAGCACTATACCTTGTTTATGTCGAGAGCTAGAGGGACCAGTTCTTGATGAAGCTCCGGCCAGAATTTAAGGCCGTGAGAGCTAGCTTGATCAACCGAAGTCCAGTACCCACCTTGGATGAATGTTTGGGGGAACTGTTACGGGACAAACAACGACTCGCCACTCAACACGAGTTGACTCAGGACACTGTCACAGAGATGAATGTGGCTTACATGGCTCAAGGAAAGGGACGACAAAGGGGTGGGAGTGTGCAATGTTTTAATTGCAAGGAAGTAGGGCACATTGCCAGAAATTGCAGTAAGAAATTCTGTAATTATTGTAAGAAGGAGGGGCATGTAATCAGGGAATGTCGTCTGCGACCACAGAATCGACAAGGGTTTACTGTGCAGTCAAAATTGAGGGCTACTTCTATGGCTGCCGCAGCCGTATCCTCACCGTTGGCATCAGAATCTTCATCGTCGGTGAGCTATTCGTCAGGCACTATCACTCCTGAGATGGTACAACAGATGATCATCTCTGCCTTCTCTGCACTTGGGATTTCTGGTAATAAACTTAACTTTTCTTTGGATTCGGTATATAATAAACCATGGTTAATGGATTCGGCAGCGTCGAATCACATGACCAGCAGTGAAAATGGGTTGTGTAATGTGCGAAAATACATGGGTAATCAACATATACAGGTAGCAAATGGTGATAATCTACCGATTTTATCAATTGGTAATTTGGGGTCCTATTTCAACAATATTTTTGTGTCACCGAAATTATCAACAAGTTTACTCTCTGTTGGTCAAATGGTAGAAAATAACTGTGAAATTCTCTTTAATCGTCATGGTTGTTGTGTACAGGATCAAGTGTCGGGGAAAGTGATCGCGAAGGGGCCTAAAGTGGGACGTTTATTTCCAATACAATTTTCTATTCCTAGTATTAATTCTTGTGTTTATTCTACTGTCATTAATAATCCTCAGTTTTGGCATAAGAAATTGGGGCATCCCAATTCTAATGTATTGACTCATCTTATGAAACATGGATATTTGGGGAATAAAAATTCTTTTTCCACAGAATTTTTGGACTGTAGTTCTTGCAAATTGGGTAAAAGCAAAGCATTATCATTTTCTTTACATGGTAGTCGTGCTTCTAAATGTTTTGAAATTATTCATACTGATGTATGGGGCATAAGCCTTGTTATCTCTCATGCTCAGTATAAATATTTTGTCACGTTTATTGATGATTTCAGTCGTTTTACTTGGATATATTTTCTCTTATCTAAAACTGATGTATTCTCAACATTTCAGACTTTCGTAGTATTTGTTGAAAATCAATTTTCTGCTCATATTAAAATACTTCATTCTGACTCCGGGGGGGAATATATGTCCAAAGAATTTCAGGAATATCTCAAAAACAAAGGAATTCTCTCTCAAAGATCTTGTCCTTACACTCCTCAACAAAATGGACTTGCTGAGCGTAAGAATCGTCATCTTTTAGATGTTGTTCGTACTTTATTAATTGATTCTTCAGTACCTACTCAATTTTGGGTAGAAGCTCTATCAACAGTCGTTCATCTAATCAATCATTTGCCTTCTCAAGTTCTAAACTTTGCATCTCCATACTCTATTTTATTTGGTGTTCTTCCTGAGTATGATTCTCTCCATGTTTTTGGGTGTGTTTGTTTTGTTCACTTACCATTTACTGAACGTAATAAACTCTCAGCCCAAGCTGCTCATTGTGCTTTTCTAGGATATAGTAATTCTCATAAAGGGTTTGTATGTTATGATGCAAATGCTCATAAAATTTGTATCTCTCGAAATGTGATTTTCTTTGAAAATCAGAATTTTTTCCCTTCTTGTCCCTCTACAGAATCCACTCCTATCCAGCTTCCCACATTTGATGATAATAGTTCATCTTATATCTTTGAACGTTTTAAGTCAGGAATTGTATATCAAAGACATCATCCACCATCCACTTTGCCCCTTCCGGCCACGGAACCGACATCTGATCATTTCCCTCAACCAAGACGATCAACTCGAGTTTCACGTGCCCCAAACAGGTATGGATACTCAGCAACCACTATTGATAGTACTTTTGTGCCTAAGACTTATGCGCAGGCTTGTACCCAAGAATGTTGGCAACAAGCCATGAAAGAGGAACTTCAGGCTCTTCAGGATAATCACACATGGGATATTGTTTCTTGTCCTACCGGTATTAAACCTATTGGCTACAAATGGGTATACACCATTAAATTCCAACCTGATGGATCCGTGGAACGATATAAAGCACGGTTGGTGGCTCTTGGAAATTGTCAGGCATATGGTATTAATTATGAGGAGACATTTGCACCTATGGCTAAAATGACTACCATACGCACCATTATGGAAATTGTTGCTTCCAAGAGATGGCCACTTCGTCAAATGAATGTAAAAAATGCATTTTTACATGGAGATCTGAAAGAGAATATTTATATGACTCCTCCTCCTGGTATGTTTACTCACCCATCTGATAAAGTCTGCTGGTTGAAACGATCCCTGTATGGTCTAAAACAGGCACCCTAGGCATGGTTTGAAAAATTTCACACTACTCTTCTGAAACTTAAATTTATTCAGAGCCAGTATGATTCCTCTCTGTTTCTTCAGCAAACAACTACTGGTATTGTTGTTCTTCTGGCATATGTGGATGATATTATCATTGCAGGATCTGACATTCCACTCATTGAGGATTTACAACGTTCTCTTAACAGTGAATTTCATATGAAGGATCTGGGACACCTTCACTATTTCCTTGGTCTCCAGGTGCACTCTATGTCTAATAGGATTTCTCTACATCAGCACAAATACACCCAAGAGATTCTTCTCTTGGGCGGTCTTGAATCAAGAAATAGCGTTCTTACACCTCTTGAGATTACTTTAAAACTTTGTCAAAATGATGGTGACCTGTTACCTGATCCCTCCATATATAGGCAATTGGTGGGTAGTTTGAATTATCTAACCATTACTCGGCCAGATATTTCTTTTGCAGTCTAACAAGTCAGTCAGTTTCTACAGGCTCCTCGTCAACCTCATTTAGCTGTTGTTCGAAGAATTCTTCGCTATCTTAAAGGCACATCTGGGCGAGGATTATTTTTTCCTGCTGATAATTCATTACAATTAACAGGTTATAGTGATGCAGATTGGGCAGGGTGCATGGATACACGTCGGTATGTTACTGGATGGTGTATGTTTCTTGGAAATGCTTTAATTTCATGGAAAAGCAAAAAGCAAGACCGAACTTCAAAATCTTCCACAGAATCTGAGTATCGAGCTATGTCCTCCGCATGTTCTGAAATTGTGTGGCTCCAGGGTTTGCTACATGAACTTGGTTTTCCTCAGCACACTCCTACACCTCTTCATGCTGATAACACAAGTGCTATTCAGATTGCTACTAATCCCGTGTTTCATGAACGCACCAAACATATTGAAGTCGATTGTCACTATATTCGTGAAGCTCTTGATCATAATATTCTTACACTACCTCATATTTTCACCGAGCATCAGACATCTGATGTCTTTACGAAGGCCTTGTCTCGGCCTAGACATCAACTCATGATTGACAAATTGATGCTTCTTGATTGACCAGCATCAATTTGAGGGGGGATGTCAATGTATATTATGGCAAGAATATCAACAATATATGGCAACCAAATTGTAACAGAATATCTTGTATTTATTATAGACTACAAATTAGGGATTATAGACAGGAAATTAGGGATTATTACATGTATTTATAGGACTGAATTCTTCCTTTCGGGATCAATGAAAATACAGAGAACAACTTTACATTGAAATCTGATAATTATGACAGATGAAGCACTTGGTATTGCTTCCAATGAAGAAGTGTATAATGAAAACAAAATGCTTGTTGTTAAAAAAAAATACTTAATCACAAACCATTTTCCTTCTTCTGACCCTAAATTGAAAGGTTAAGGCTTTCAGATTATTTTCACATGAGGCCACAGTTCATCAAATTAAAAAAAATCTGCAACTCATAAGTTAGAAGATGAAGCACTCGTAAACTAGTTTTGCTTCTAATGAAGAAGTGTATAATGAAAACAAAATGCTCGTTGTTATTGTTGTTTGTAGAGGAGGCATAGATGTTTTAAATTTGGCTACATTGTTTAGTAGGAGCAATTCTCAAAAAAGTTATACAACACAACATAATGGTGAAATTGGCAAGATGTAGAAATTCCAGAGGAAGTGCACAATTTTTTTCCCTTTCAAATCCATAACTAACCTGCATATTGGATGCAATGCGGACAACATAACTTCTTGGAGGGGTTTTGTCTTGATAGTGGAATGATGTCTCACAAACAGCTGCAAGCTTCATAAAAAAGATAAAATATTTCAGCATCTTGAATAGATTAGAAAGAGAAACTTCAATACTGAACGCAAGAGATAATAAATAAATAATCTAACTTGACAGGGAGATGCAAAATACGCTCCAAAAACAAAAATTAACTGAGAAAACCATTAAATAAAGGATAGAAGCATGAAAATGTCAAGATGCATGGTAGAAAAGGTCAAAAACTTACATCTCCTCAAGCTTCTTCAGTTCAAATGAACTTTTGTTTTGCTCAAACTTGTATGGGCCAATTGATATACCCATAATTTCAACTAGAACTTAAAGTGTAACGGAACCCTATGTTCCACAGCATGAGAATGGCAATTAAACAAAATGCCAATTGGTCGAGTTCATCTGGCAACTTTAAAATTGGAAATCAACTGCAGAAGAATTCATTATATGCTGGTTTGCCTGATCACCAGCATAATCTTTCTCCTTAACTAGCTAGCATTCTCTTTCACTTGGCTCTCTTGCCTAATCACCACAATAATGACATTTCATTTCTCTCTTTCTCAAACTAACATGGTAACACCTATCAAATTCTCTAAACATGGTCTCTGTGGTTAGAGTTGCATATGAGCATGGCAAGAAGCGTGTGTGATGCACGTTAGCCATTCCCCTGTTTGTCAGTAATATCACAAAATGGTAATCCAAAATTATATAATGCATTTCCATACCTCATCAAATATCCATTTGCAAACACCAGACTGCTGCAAGAGGTGAATGTATTTGAATAACAGTCCAACAACATCTTGCATGTGCTCTGCAATCCGACAAACAAAAAGGCATAGTTTAGATAACAGATGTTAATCCCAGTTATAATTCTGCCCAAATAAAAAATAAGATAAGCTAAGCTTTGCAACTCTGTTAAAGCTAGATTATCCAAGAGCACAAACTGAGATAAAACTAAAGGGGAACTAACCATGGCCAGCATCAGTAAGATTAATTACTACAGTGAAGAAAGAAAACTCTGTCGTCCCATCTCCTTCACCAGCACATAAATCAGTGGCCCATCCTGCATTTTTTTTAAAGTAACCAAATCTTAAGGTAAGTCTGCTTTTCAAAGGAGAAAAAGAAGAAGCCAGCATTTCCAGCATCATACATAAAAGACAGGTAACTACAGGCACAAGAATGCACATGCACACAGTGAATGCACACAGAGTTCACTGAACATGGGAAGCGGACTGCCAAGCAAAAAGCAAGCCATCTATGTGTATATCTAATAAAGTAGAATTAAAAAAAATATAAAGATAGATGGTAAGGATGCGGGAAACCCACCTAAGGTTTTCAAGACATAAAACAAAGATCCTTCTCCTTCATGGCCAATCAGGTGGCCAAGATACCTGCATGGTCCTTCCTTGTAGTGAAGAATGCCCGGAGTTATTGGCCAAACAATTCTCAATTTGTGACCTTGTTTTATGGGGACAGTTCTAACAAGTATCTAAAACAAACACCAGAATAAAGGTAATATTAAACATTCTCTCAAAAGTTTAATATCTTCAGCCACACATAACTGTCTTTCACAAAAGTTTAACATTCTCTAAAAGTATGAAGCAAGCAAAGTATCAGAAATGCAGCAGAACTTGGCATGCCTGTAAATGTTCCGAGGAGCAAGGCTGACCAGGAAAAGAGAAACAGCTCTTATCATTATTTCGAATTTCCTGGAACTTATCCTCGACAAGGCTTTGTATTTTATCAAGGCTTTCTGAAGATTTCCACAGCAAAGAAATTGATAGTTGTAATTGTTGGTAAATAATGAAATCAAGAGATAATTAATGTTGAAGGGAAGCTTATTTACTAACCTTTTGCATATATTACCAAGTTCATCAGGTTGGCTGAATAATTTTCTTCATAGAGCTTTATAAGCTCAAGTCTTGTATCCAGTCCCTTTTCTTTTGGCTGAACTTCCAAAGTGTCCCAATTCCCTATGAATTGACAAATGATAGACACAATTCAGGAAAGAATATAAATTTTGATCTTCCTCAATATGAAACATCATTGTAGTTGTAAATATGATTCCTTTAGAAGTTAAGGGAAGCCAGTAAAAGGCATTCGCCCCTAAGAAAATATCATTAGTTAAAAACATAATGTTGTAGAAAAATATTATTAATTAAACTTTACAGAGTCATAGGCAGTATGGATGTTTTGCTGAAAATCAACAAGCATGCATGACTTGCTTCATGCCTGGATTACTGTGTTCTACAAATAACATACCAGCTCATACACACATGCATACAACCACACATAAATATACATCGACATATGCAGCTAACCTGTACTGAATTTATGGTATGGGTGGCCTTCCTCACTTAAATGTTTCTGAAGCTGCAATGAAAGAGAGAATAAACAGTTTGTGAATACTATTAATTGCATAATCACTACGAAGCTGTGATTGATGACAAGCAGCATGGTTTGCAACATGTGAAATGCAATATTTACAAAGAATGAACTGTGCATCACTATTTCTTAAGGTTGTGACCAAGTATATCATGCATGCTAATTTTGCACCTTCAAATAGAGCAGAATCAAATGTGCAATATCATGCAAAAGCATAGAACTACCCAATGGAATACCTGTTTTTGAGTGACTAAGACAAAACAGCAGGTGATCTGTGACATTTTACTTATAGTTAATTTGGAAGGTTAAATTGGCCTCTTGTTAGTCTAGGTGGTTTCAAAGGTGAAAAGGAAAAAGAAAACCTAGATACCTGTAGGATTCCTCATCATTTGGAATTTGCAAACAACATATCAACTAAAACACTTGCAAATACAAGACAACCAAAAGACTGAAAAGAAAGATTAACAAAAGAAAACCAACAGTCTACCGGATAGGTGAGCAAGTGCATTGAATGATACCTGGTTTATTCTCCAACCATCAGACAGTAAGTTCTTCTGATTTTCTGTACAAGAGAGACACAAACATCAAAGTAATTACCAACACTAATTCCGAATAGAAACTCAGCATCAATCCAGCTTGAGAAACCTAAAAAAGAAAAAAAGTCTAAGCACAGCAGCTAACCAGAATCAACAGCCTTAATTTCCCTAATGGTTGCATCCGCTGACATCAACGGTTTGATAAAGAACTGTGCAAATCTGAACAGTAAATCACATTCAAAGAACCAGGTCACAAACTTTATAAGATAACTGACAAAACCAACAAGCTATCTATCATTACAGATTATAAAAATAAGAAAGCGTGGATTTTATACCTGTCCAGAGCATCTTCAAAACAGTCACTGTTAACATCAAAATGATAGTTGGTGTGGTCCGACGCAGTATAAGCATTGGTACTGCCCCCATGCTACGCATCAAGTAGACAACAAAATACATAGAAAACATCGTTTAGTAACACATAAATTCTCACCAAAATTACAACTCAACCTTCCCGAACCACATAGAATAAATATAAAGATTTTAACAGGAAATAAAAGGAGCTTTCTTTCTTTCTTTCTTAAGTAAGCAATTTAAATGATAATTAAATAATTAATCACCTCACTAATGTACTTAGAGTAACTGTCCTCTAGTGGATATTTATCACTTGCATAAAACAGCATATGCTCTGCCAATACCACAAACCAAAAATAAAAAACCTTCAAGAAAACCACAAAAAGAAAAAAGAAAAAAGAAAAAAGAAAAGGCTACCAAGAAAATGAGCGAGTCCTTCAAGACCATCAGGATCACTGAAAGAACCAACACTAACATTCATAGAAGCCGCACACTAAAAAGAAACGAAAAATAAATGGTTAGAATGGACTTACATCAGTGATTAAAGCGCCAGAATTGAATTGAAATTGCAAAAATTTAGGAATTGAAATTGCCTTATCGGTGTCGGGATCGCTAATGAGAAGGACTTGGAGAGCATTTGGAAGAACAATTCTCTTGTATTCTCGCTTATCAGTCCTTGCCTTAACTATCTCCATCTCCTCCGCTTCTTATTTGCCTACCGCCGTCGTTTTGTTCCTTTCTTTCTTGTTGATTACTCCTGTGTTTTTTCAGAGAGAAAGATGATGCGAGAGACTTGTTGGTCTTGGTCTTTTTTCTGAGGTTTATTCTACAGAATACTGGGACTAGAGACTTGTTGGTCTTGGTCTTTCTCTTTGGTTTATTCTACAGAATACCCCTCCAGATTGTCCTTCTCTTTGGTCTTGGTCTTTCTCTTTCGTTTTCCTATTCATTTTAAGAAAAATGTATTTTTTTTGGTTGACTTTAGGTCTGCAACGGTGATGGAGGCTGTTCGGTAGTCTTGCTGTTATTTTTTATTTAGAAATATATTTTTACTTTATATTAAAAATATATTTTAAAGTGGTGATAATCTGGCTAGTGAATGCTTGCTATTAATGGCTGGTTGCTTGAGTTTAACTCTGGGAGGATTAGGTTCTATGGCAAATGATGAAGAAGGGACATGAACATAATGCTTCCATGCTGTCTAAATAGCTTTGAATCTCTTGTTTTCGCTTTCATAAGAAGTTTCTTGCTATACATAAATCTTGGCTATTCTTTTTATCTAATCCAATCTCTTCATAACACTGACGTGATATGTGGGCATCACATATATTCTCAAAGTTCTGGTTGAATTCAAATACCTGAGCCCTAAATTAAGCCCTCTGATGATGATGATGATGAATGATGATGATGATTCTCTCATCTGTCCTTGAATATTGCTGCTGTGGCATATGATGATGATGATTCTCTCATCTTTATTCGAGTACCTTCTTGATGATCCGATCCCTTCCTCCTTCTTCTTTCTATCTCAAATGAAGATGCCCGGACGAACAGAATCCACAATCCCTTAGACGAAGAAGACTATACAGTGTCAGAAGAATCTGAAGATGAACCAGAGAAGCCTCCACCGATCCCTTCTTTCGCTTGAATTGAAGATCAAGGAATCGATTAAAACCCTTGGAGGTGCAGTCTTTCCTAAGCTCAGCTGGAGTACCACCAAAAGAATGCTTGGATAGCCCATCGTGGACCCTCCATTGCACTTCATCTAGTGAAACTGCGTTGTGTTGTGATCATCGGACTCATTTGTCCTTGATTCATGCAGTGACAAAACCGTGTCAGGTGTTGTTCCCCTTTCTTGCTTGATATGAAAATCCGTTGCTTTGTATCATTGCATGGAGCCAGCAGCTGGTCGGGATCTCACAGAGGGATGTCACTACATTTTATCTTGTTCTCCTTGAGAAGAATAGTGATCCTCAACTCTTGTTGAGGTTTTTATAAATTTGACTGATAACGTTAGACTGAAATTGAATCTGAAAATGTTACAGAGGTTTCGTTCAGCTAGGAATGGCTACTGGAAATACCTCCCAGATGTCAGATTTTCATTTAAACCCGAATGCTAATCGCATTTATGATCCTGTATCATATTTATTTTTAAATTTTTATCTAAATAATCCTAAACTTAGCTTCAATCCAAACTTGTTAATCTCTCTGTTCTTCATCTAGGTTCTTGTTGAAATGTATCAGTAAAATTAATCATCAGAGATATTGCATCTGTAAAATTCGAGCTGGCATGGAAATTACAGGGATTTGAATCCAATACGCATTACCTTTTTTTATCTTAAATAAAAAACAGCACATAGTTAAGTTGGACGCATGGTTAAATAAATAACAGCAATCAAGGAGAAAACGTGCAAAAACCCTGGAAGCATCTTCCAAGTTTTGACCTACAACAGTCAACAGAGGTTTCCGAGCGATGAAAAGGTATATTGATGTAGAGATCCCCATCATGCGTGAATCAAGGACAGAAATGATCATGCACTGAGTGGATGCATAAATGTTTGCCCAAGAAAACGAGACTAATACATCCAAAATACTTACCAAAATAAAGTATAGTTAACCAGATTGAATGATCAAATTGACAGAAGAAACCCAGGGTGGTAGCCTTCATGAGATTAAAATGGAAAATTATGAAAAGCACACATGATATCTAGTTTGTATTTTAATGTATTGCATCCAGTAGCTAGGCTAACATTTATCGGTCTTTAAGATTGGGATATGCAGTCAAGGTATTATGAAAGCATTTACCTGAAACTTTCAACAAGTGCTGCTTTCTCCAAGAAAGCCTGAACTCTTTGACAACCTTCAACTGAATGAGCTACAAATCTGTGACTTATAGATCACTTTGTAAGGAGTCAGGAACAGATGTGCATTGGATTGATGTGAAATCATAAAAGAAATCGATTGCTCCTATTTACAGCTTTACACCTCATCTATCTCTCTATATTTTAGCCAGCCAAAATGATCATAAAAACTTTGGGCTCAAAAGAAATCACCAAAATACTTGTACCATGTTCCTTATGATGAATCGTCCAACAGCAGATACCCGGAAACTGCTTAGTGAAAATTGAGTTTTGTCAAGTGGCAATTACCAAGGTAGAGGTGAACCCACAGCAACATCCTTCTCCCATATACCCTAAAACATAATAGAATAGTAAAACATATACGATAGTAAAGGATGTTTTCCAGAGCTTGATTTTCCATATATATATCTCTTAACTCTGAGCTATACAAGTAGAGCACAGTAAATAGTTGAACTAACAGTAACCTGATGTCAGGAAGTCCATTGCCAAGCTCAACTTCTCCCTATTTCCAAAAGCATAAGTTTGCTAGACACACCCTATGTGTAAACGTCAGAACAAAGGACATGTTTATGCAGGTAACCTTAATTCTTTGGTGTTCTTGGTTTAGAGGGTCAGATGATTCAGTTATGCACCATTCATAAGCAGCAAAACACTGGCCAGATTTCAACACTCTGTAAGTCTCTTTACAGCAATCGCACTATTTTCTCCAAAAAGCAGAGTCAAATAACTTCAGATGAAAAGGGCTGTGTACAATTGAAGTAAATGCCTTAGTTAGTTGATATTTTATAGCTTATACATGAGCAGAGGTCTTTCAAAATTAGCTAGGAGTCAAATATTTTGGTGAACAAGAAATTCAAATCGTTATTACAAGAGCTACACTTCATAAAATCCCTTAATTAAGGATACTAGCGGCACCAGGCAATACCATTAACTTCTTACCAACCCGTTTTAATTACCTTTAGTTCAAACACCGACCTTAATTAATACAAGAGCTGCAATGTAGTGTTGCCTTCACAATTTCACACGAGCCCATCTGTTTCTGTCAAATAATCAAGCCAGGCATCTCTACATCACGCCCACCAACATAAATTCTATGTGGAAGGCAGATCTTAGTGTGCAAATGCAAAATCAACTAAAGTTAAAGACGCAAGAAACTGGTACATCTCTGGTTTAATCATTAATCACGCGTACTCATTACAAAATCAAGCATCAAACTTGCATAATCACCGGATTGTGTGGACAAGGAACAAATGAATCAAGATTTAGATGAGATCCAAATAAAAAAGTCCTGGAAGAGAGCAAATCACGGCAACCAAGGAAGGGTCCAACCACAAGAGTCAAGAAGCTCAGTGGAAATTTGGGACTTGGATTTTGAAAAGAGGGACAGACCAAAACGTCCCATGGCTATTTGATGACACGTTAACACGGGTTGTTTTCTATTATTTCCCTTCTTCAATGCATCCAGCTTTTGCTGTGCTATAATTATACAAATAGATTTCGCTATTCTTTTATACCCACTAGGGAGCTTTTTTTCCCTATTTGAGAGCCACTTCTAGTTGCTCATTGACAAGCAAAATAAATACAATGGCTCTGTTTCTCTCTCTTTGCGTTGCTCTCATTTTCTCCTTAGCCCATGCTGCTAGTCCACCTCCACTTCTTGATGGTAAAAATCACCTCCATTTACTTGAATATGTGCAATGTTTTTGGTAGTTAACCAAGGAAATGTTCAGTATTTACATGTGATACAATGTCATTTTTAACACTGTGTGGCATGGGCAACATTTTGCAGGCCTTGTTGAAAATGGGGACTTTGAAGAGGCACCAGCAAAATCAAACCTCAAGAAAACAGTGATCATAGGAAAATACTCACTCCCCAAATGGGAAATCAATGGCTTAGTAGAGTATGTCTCCGGCGGACCACAACCAGGTGGCTTTTACCTAGCCATTCCTCGAGGGGTCCATGCAGTGAGGCTAGGCAATGAGGCATCTATCTCTCAAAATCTTACTCTCAAACAAGGTTCAATCTATGCTCTCACGTTTGGAGCCACCAGAACCTGTGCTCAGGATGAGGTGCTAAGGGTCTCAGTCCCTGGCCAATCAAGTGACCTCCCTCTTCAGACCCTTTATAGCAGCGATGGGGGTGACACTTATTCCTTGGCTTGGAAGGCTACTTCTGATGTTGTCAAGGTCACATTTCATAATCTCGGAATTCAAGAGGACCCCTCTTGTGGTCCTATATTGGATGCTATTGCAATCAAGGAGATGCCACCACTCCGGCGTACTATAGGTAAGATCCTAGAATTTACAGGATTTTTATAATTTCCAGAAGACATGTTGTTTTATGCGCTCTCTTCAGACAACCTAAGTGAGTATTGTTTTTTCATTTTGCTTCTACACAGGCAACCTAGTGAAAAACGGTGGCTTTGAAGTTGGTCCACATATGTTCAAGAACTTCTCAACAGGTGTCTTGCTCCCTCCCAAGCAACAAGATCAAATTTCACCCCTCCCTGGCTGGATCATTGAATCCCTCAAACCAGTAAAATACATCGACAGCAAGCATTTCTTTGTGCCCAAAGGATTTGCGGCCATTGAATTAGTAGCAGGGATAGAGAGTGCCATAGCACAAGTCATTAGGACAATTCCTGGCAAATTCTACAACCTCACATTCACAGTCGGAGATGCAAAGAATGCTTGCCATGGATCTATGATGGTTGAGGCATTTGCTGCCAAGGAAACTGTCAAAGTTCCCTACGTCTCACAGGGAAAAGGTGGATACAAGACTGCAATTTTGAGGTTCCAGGCAATTTCAGCTACGACAAGGATTACATTTTACAGTGCATACTATCACAATAAGCAGCACGATTATGGTCACATGTGTGGCCCTGTCTTGGATGATGTCAGTGTGTTTCCTACTCACTAATAAGATCTTCGATGCTTATCCAATATTGCCGTGAGTAATTTCTTGGGTAATTAGAGAGGTTTGTAATTGTCTATGAGAGAGTTTATTGCACTGAAATGGGTGCTTAAAGTTTAAATCTTCTTCAACAGAAACAAATAAAAGTAATGCTACTGTATGGTATAAACTCGAGCAATTTACTTTCAATGGATGTATATATGTCCATGTTTTTAATTCCTCTTATTTTGTTTAACCAAATGACAAATAAGGCATTTTCTTGAACGCGATACTCTCCTCAATGCTCATGGCATTGGATCTATAGCATGTGATTTCATCATCTACAGGGCTTCACTAAGAAAAACCAAACAACATCTGGTTGAACTCAGTGTCCATATATAGTTGTTTGAATCATGGTGCGTTCTGGATGTTACAATATTCAAGTCGATCTTTTTCAACCAATTTGAAAGTTTTGCTAGTGTTTTGCAACATTTTTCAGTAATCCATTACAAAAAATCTATCTTCAACTAACGTAGGGCATTGTGGACAGCACCATTTTATTGCAAAAGAAGCATTCTTCAGCTATTTCTCTCTGTACTGTGGACAGTCAAAAGACGTACCAGAATTCTGCAGTTCCAAGTTCCAACCTCTGAACTAGTTCATGGAAAACTAACCACGACTCACGATTGTTTGGTTATTGCTATCATGACTCACGAGTCAATCACTCTAGACCTCGTTTTTTTCAAACAAAATGGAAAGGCAAAGTGTCTATCTACCTTTTTTGTCTTCTACGCCTCGAGCATGTGCTCGTAGAAAAATGAGAGGAAGGTGTTTCCACTATCCAAGAGTCATGGGGCCCTACCAAATTGAAAAATGGAAAGGGGACGGCAGTTTATTTGCACCAGCTCCTGAATCTACTTTTTGAAACAAAAGGAACTAGATTTCCGCGTGAACACTACTGGGACAAGATAGAAACTGCAAGGTACATCAAGTACTCCTTCACAAAAGGGGAAGCAAGGTGGTTTTTTTAGTCAACTTACCACACCAAACTTAAAAGTTTAGGGTCATGACACATTTAGTGAAATGATATAATTTGATAATTTCATGCTTTTGAAGCATAACATGCATTAAATATTATGTTTTTGAAATGCAATAATTACATGATATATTTTACAGGCGCCACATTAATATTTTTGAAACGCAATTAGTTAATAGAATTTAATATATTAGATTGACAAATAAAGAAGATTAAATAAATTATTCAAACAAGTTGGTTAACCCAAAATAATTATAATTTTTTATTTAATTATTTGATGGAGTTTAAGTTTTTATAAAATACTTACAGCAGAAAAGTAGACTCGATCTCGAACGATCAAGAGGGAAGCAATCCAAAATGGCTAGAAATTATTGATGGATGAGATTCCTCCATTAATGAGCCTCGTGCATGGATCTCACGACAGGTGAGCCGGGCTACTCGAGTTTGATTTTTCGAGAAGTGATTCCGAAGAAAAAATAAAGTGAAATTCCTCGGGCACATGCTCGCAGGCAAGAAAGGCAGTTTGAAATAAGCTTTGTCAAAAAAATGTGAATTTATATCGTATCTTCACAGATTGGAAAAACAGGTACAGATAGAAAACATTCAAAGGAACAAAATCAAACAAGAAAAAAAGGTAAGAAACATTCGAGAGTGAAATGACTGAAGTTTGTCTTTTATCTGCATGTCGGTTTCAAAAGTTTTAAGCACCCATTTCAGTGTTACAGATTTTTTGTTAAGAGACTATTGCAAGACTTCAATTATCTCAAAAATTACTTATGATCACATGCATTGGGTAACATCAAACGAATCTCTCCTTATTAGTGAGTAGGAAACACCCTAACATCATCCAAGACAGGGCCACACATGTGACCATAATCATGTAACTTGGTATGATAAGATGCACTGTAAAATGTAATCCTTGTCCTAGCTGACATTGCCTGGAACCTCAAAGTTGCAGTCTTGTATCCACCTTTTCCCTGTGAAACGTAGGGAACTTTGAGAGTTTCCCTGGCAGCAAATGCCTCAACCATCATTGACCCATGGCAAGCGTTCTTTGCATCTCCGATTGTGAATGTGAGGTTGTAGAATTTGTCAGGAATTGTCCTGATGACTTGTGCTATGGCACTCTCTCTCCCTGCTACCATTTCAATCGCTGCAAATCCCATGGGGACAAAGAAGTGCTTGTTGTCGATGTATTTTACTGGTTTGAGGGATTCGATGATCCAGCCAGGGAGTGGTGAGATTAGATCTTGTAGCTTGGGAGGGAGCAAGATCCCAGTTGAGAAGTTCTTGAACACATGTGGACCAACTTCAAAGCCACCGTTTTTCACTAGGTTGCCTGTACATAAAGAAATTTAAATAAAAAAAAAGCCAATCTGGATTAGGTTGTCTACGTACAGAGCGCAAAACCAACATAAACTCCAGTTATTATAAAGGATCCTGAGAAAAACAATTCAGGACTCTACCTTTACTATACTTTAGAGGTAACATCTCCTTGATTGCAATAGCATCCAAAAGAGGTCCGCAGGTGGGATCTTCTTGGATGCCAGGGTTATGAAATGTGACCTTGACAGCTTTAGAAGTAGCCTTCCAAGCCAAGGCATAAGTGTCTCCCCCATTACTGCTATACAGGGTTTGAAGAGGAAGGTCACTTGACTGGCCAGGGACCGAGACCCTTAGCACCTCATCCTGAGCACAGGTTCTAGTGGCTCCAAACGTGAGAGCATAGATTGAACCTTGTTTGACAGTAAGAGTTTGAGAGATAGAGGCCTCGTTGCCTAGCCTCACTGCATGAACCCCACGAGGAATGGCTAGGTAAAAGCCACCTGGTTGTGGCCCGCCTGAGACATATTCTACCATGCCATTGATTTCCCATTTCGGGAGCGAGTATTTTCCTATTATCGCTCTTTTCTTGAGATTTGATTTTGCTGGTGCTTGCTCAAAGTCCCCATTTTCAACAAGGCCTGCAAAAATTTGCCCGTATCAATAAAACAGCCTTGCTAAACCATTTAACCTTTTAATTTGGAACATTAGCCTTAGCTAGGCAAGTGTTAGAACTAGAACTACTTCGTCTGAAAGATCACATGAAAAATATTGAACATGAACGAGTAATCATCAAGAAAAATTAAGGTGAATGTTTACCATCAAGAGGACGAGGAGGGATAGCAGCATGAGCTGAGCCCTGGCAAAATGAGAGAATGATTGCAAGGCAGAGAGCGAGAAACAAAGCCATTGTATTTTTCTTGTCGAGAAGCAATTAGAAGTGGCTCTCTATATAGGGCAAGAAAGTTCCCTAGTGGGTCAAAGTTTTTTGGCTAAACCACTTGTATATTTTAGTATACAAATCCTACACAAACGTGGATACAATGAAGATTGGGGAAGAAAGTAACAAGCCATGTTAAAGAAGCACCAAATTAGGCGTGAGTTACGTTTGTCTGTCCTTTTATTTTTAAAATCTAAGTCTCGGTTTTCCTAGTAGCTTCTTCTTCATCGGTTGCCGTGACTTGCACTCCTTTTAGTCTTCTTTATATGTTACTGATTCTTTTGTGTTTGTGTATTCATAAAAACAAAAGAAAAGGCTGGAAACGACTTTACTTTTAGTGATATTAATAGGAAATAAATATTTTTATATATATTATTAATAAATGATAAGCATAGTAAGTTTTTTAAGAGTTTTTTTATACAACAATAAGCAATGAAAAATTATTATTTTAGTATGAATAATTACTTTAATAAATAAAAAAATATAATGGTTTATTATATTTTTAACACTTATATTATAAATGATTGTTTAGAATCAATTATAAAAACTAAGAATTTAGTAATGTTGAAGTTTTTTAGGCTTTAAATTTATGTTATTTTAAACTTGATTAATTGTTAAGTTTAAATATCTTAAATCTAGTATATTTACGAGAATTATATTATTTTAAACTTTACTAATTATCTTAAATTTGGTTTGTTTATGCAACCCATTTGATTTAAAATGATAAAAATCTTGACAAATCTTAACAAAAAGTTAACTGATGTCACATGCAAGAGATTAAATATTAAACCAAGGAGGTACCAATTCCATACACGGTTGACTTGAATTGAACGGGCGTCTGTTGATTGACAGATGGGATCTGTCCTCGATATTGAATTTATCTTTTTATATATATATATATATATATATATATATATATATATATATATAGGTGTCTGGGCCAGCTTGCGCGTACCATGACTAATCTCACGGCTCACTGAACATCCTGCAAATCCAGTTAGCATGTAAAACACCGCAAGGATGACAGACGTGCATGGTGAGGTTTAAACTCCAGGATGCAGAGAAAGGAAACAAATCCCTTCAATCGCTAGGCCAAGACCTCAAGTATGATATTGAATTTATCTTGAAGGATAGATAGTAAAAATGTTTGTCTTGATTTCTGGACCGAGCACACAGAAGTGCTTGTGTTGTGTGAAATTAATGTAACTTCATGTGTTTTAGCTTTTCTATCGGTTATGGTCGGTGCCTGAAACCATAAATAAATTAGAAAGAGGCATGGTTTGCTCCTTCTTCTTCTTCTGGTTTCTCCCTCGCATGCTAGAGGTTTGTGTGTAAATTTTTCTCAATATTAATTCTAAGTTTGAATTTAGAAAATGAAATTAAAAAAAAAAAGTATATTCAGTTAAAACTAACTTTGACTTAAACAAAATTTGTTATGAAATTGAGTTAGAATTTATATTTAATTGAAATTTGAAATTCTTAGCGTCTTAGAGCCTTGAATTGGGCTGGACACGAGAAAAAAATAAAACATGAAGTTAGCCCACTGAAATTCATCTCTCTTTAATGCATGAAAACAAGTATACTAGCTCGTGAATCTTGTGCTCTACCAGCCCACCCGCATGAGTTTTTTAAAGACAATATTAGGCCCGGTAAAGCTGAACTTTGACTTAGCTCTGGGCTTTTATACAAAGGCTTAGCCCATTCTAGATTATCCCCTTTTGCATCTCATGGTTCCTGTTTTCAATCACGGTTATTAAAGCACTATTTGTTTTGATATTTCAAAAATATTTTTTAAAAAATAAATATTTTTTATTTTAAATTAATATTTTTTTAATGTTTTTAAATCATTTTGATATACTAATTTTAAAATTAATTTTTAAAAAATAAAAAAATATATATTATTTTGATACATTTTAAATGAAAAGCAATCGCATCCAAACTCATAGGCCCTAAACCCATCTCATTTACCAACTTACAAGAGTTGATTTGAATTAATAAAAATAATATTATTTTATAATTTTAAAAAAAAAATATTATTATTTTTATATATAAAAAAAAATCTAGTTTTGACTCTTCATTCAATAATACCATATCAATTTTCACTTAATTTTTTAATCTAATCTGATCTGGGTTCGAGATTAATCGGTGAATTAATAAAGTTTAGACATTGTTTGATATTATAGTAATGATTGTTTTTTCATTATATTTTTTATTGAAAAATATATTAAAATAATTTTTTATTATTTTTAACGTTAACATGCAAAACAAATAAAGAATATAAAAAAATTAATTTAAAAAATAAAGAAGTTTAAATCGCATAAACTTAATAAGATTCGTTTTCAATTACAATCATGAAAAACAATCCGGAACACCGAAAAAACGAGAGAGAAGACAGTAGGCAATTGAGTAGATTGAAAGATGGATCTGCGGGCAGAGAGACTTTATAGCGTATTGAGTACTTCGATGGCATATGGTCAAATGGGAAAGAGGAGTTTCAACTGCCGTTGTGTCTGTAAAGTATAGTATTATATGCACTCACTTTTTTTCTTTTATTTCCCATCATGGCCTCCTTTGCCTGCCACCCACAGCCCGCACTTTCTCCTTAAATTTTGACGGCATGCTGCTGTTACGAAATTGCTTTTCCATCTCTTCTCCCGGATTTTTATATTTTAAAAAAAATTAATTTTTTTTTATATTCTTAGATTATTTTAATGGACTAATATTAAAATTATTTTTTAAAAAAATAAAAAATATATTATTTTAATATATTTCTAAATAAAAATTATTTTAAAAAATAACTATAACTACATTTCCAAGTAGATTTAAATCCATTTTTATCCTATTTTTCTCATATCATTTGCCTCTTTCTTACCATCATGTTTAGAGCTGTGTTTACACAGAAGATTTAATAAAATTTTAATTTTTATTTTATTTTTTTTTATTTTGTCTTAATTGAACTCTGGTGGGAATTAGTCAAAATTCGAATAAAATATTTAATTAAAATCTGCAGAATCTGATGCATTTTGTGCTGTGTACACTGAATACAATATTATCAAAAGTGGGGATGCTAACAATTCAGTGAAGATGGGCTGCGGGGTCGCTTCAGTCTTTTTGACACCGACCTAGCCGTCCTCTCCTGTTGTTAATTTGTTATTGTTTATCTTTTCTTAAAATATTTAAAGCAACTCTAAAATATTGACATGTGTGAACTAAATGAAAGTACATGCCCTTAATTAGAAAACCCACCCTCCTCTCATATTTTATTCTTTTATTATGCGTGTTTTTGCTATTTTATTGAATAAAATACTATTTTTTATAGTAACCAAATGTGTTTTCTACAAGCAAATCTCGTTACCTCATAGCTTAGTTTTTCAACATGATCTAGTGATTGATTGAGAGAAACTTTTAACTTACGCACATGGTGAGTTGATTCATGACTTTTTACTTAATTATATTAGAAATAATTATTTTTAAGTTTAGTTTAATTTTTATAAAAACAAATAAAGATAACCAAACTGAATTTAAAAAAAAAAAAAACAAAACTGGTTCAAACCGACCAGTTTCAGTTCGATTTGGTTTTTTTTCGATTTGGATTCGATTTGATTTTTTCAGTTTCAGGCTTATAAAATTAAAACCAAACCGGTTTGTTTTTTTTAAATTTTAATCGGTTTAATCAGTTTTTTTTTCATAATTCGGTTTTTTTCAGTTTTTTTTATAGTTTAATCGATTTTTTTTATTTTTTTACTCACCCCAAATTATACCAATTTAATTTTCTTTTATTTTTATTGAAATGGGCTGGTTTAGACTTGAACTTACTCAAATCATATATCAACCTATTTGGTTTTAAAACATTACGGGATAAAATCTTACAAGGGATAATAAAAAAAATAGCAATTGATTTTAAATGAAACATAATTAAAAGTTATCACGATATAAAAATCAAGAAGGGTTAAGGAAAAAAAAAAGCACTTGATTTTAAATGAAACATAATTAAAAGGTATCATGATTTAAAAATTAAAAAGTTAATTATTTAATTAGTTGAAGTTAAGCAAAGATAGCATCTATTTGGTAGTTTTGGAAACAATTTCCAAAGAAAAAAATACGGTGCAAACAAGAGAATAATAATTGTTAACTTCAAGAGTATGAGGTTGAGGCATATAACTCCACCAGAAAATTTGATGTGCCAAGTACCGATCATTGAATAAAGACAGGCCGGTGTGCCTGAATTTGATCTTGAAAGTTGATTTGGTTGTTAATTACCATAGATATTGTTTCACATTTTAAATAACATTTCCTTAATGAAGACATTAATGAGTTAACAAATATTGCCAATATTAAAAAAAATGCAAACTGGAACATATCATCCATTGAGTTTGGTGCAACAAATATGTTTTGTTTAACGTTGAAGTTCAATTGTATATTTAAAAAAAAAAAATAGTTGTCAATTATAATTTTTTAGTGTTTTTTTTATTATTTTGATATATTAACATCAAAAATTCAAAAAAAAATATTTTAATATATTTATAAATAATATTTTAAAAAAATAATTTCTACCACACCTGTAAACACATGTCTTGTTTAGTATTGCAACCCAACTATGTTTTTTTAATTTTTTTATTATAAATTAATTTTTTAAGTGTTTTTTATCATTTTAATATATTGATATAAATAATAGTAATAAAATATTATTTTAATATATTTTCAAATAATATTTTAAAAAATAATCTATCTGGCCCTCCAAACAAGCTCTCGTTCAAGTTCTTGTTATTGCTTTTTTTTTTTCTCTTACTTTTCTTTCTTTCTTTTTTCACTGCCCTTTTGCTAATGACAGAAGTCATTTCTTGATGTGTAATTCATGCAATCATATGCTACAATTGCTTCTCTTGGAGAAGTTGTTGAAGTTTCCAAATCAATCGAGATACTGGTGATGTCAAATTCTCAAAGATTTGTTAAAGTAGAGGCTCTTTTAAAAAAATGATATAAAAAAGTTAAGTAAAACTAAAAAACCTAGAACCCTTTAGCTTATATATCAATTGTGATGTTCTTCAGCATTTCAAATTTTCCAAGAGAACTTTGAAATGTTTGTCTTTATATTTTAAAAGTATTTTAAAAAAAATTTGAAAGTTTTTTAATTTTTTTTTAAATTAATATTTTATTAGTGTTATTAGATATTTTGATGTCCTGATGTTAAAAATAATTTTTAAAAAATAAAAAAAATATTATTTTACTACATTTCAAAATGAAATTATATTTTAAAAAATAATCATAACCATACTTTCAAACAGGCTAAAATACATAAACATAATATTTTAAGTACGAAGACACGTATTTAAATTCAATAAATAATAATAATATAAACACCAACAAGAAATCCAAAGGCCTCATGGTATAATTATCATAAACACCAACTTGTTACTCGATTAATATACAGAGATCATTAATTTTGTTTCAAAAGATTTTTTTTCCTCCAATTATATCCTAAAAAATGCATAAATTTACAATCAAATTTCTTCATCGGGAATCGTTGCAGTGGAAGACCAATTTAAGTTCTTCTCAATAAATGCACTTATGGAACAGGTGAAATTATTATGAACTCTATCAACAAAAGTTGGTGGGGGAATCCAAATGGAGGAAAAAATAATTTGAAAATTTGATTGACAATTGTTACATAGTTGGGAGATTAATTTGAGTTTATTTTTTTCTCTCATCGGTTTTATTATTTTATTTAATTAAATGTTATTAAACTTTATTTAGTTTAAAAAGTTAATTTAATAATAATACAGTTTTTATTAGGGTTGGTAAGACTTGATTTTAAAAAATTATTTAAAACAAGACAATTTGAATTTTTTTTAATTTTAAAAACCGTGTTGACTTGAATTAATCCAGGTCATCTAGGTTAATCTATTCTCCTTGAGTTCATGAGTTGGGTAATATTCGTGCTGAGTGTAATAACAAAAACAAAGAAATGAAAGGTTGAGACACGTATATTTTAGATTTTGTTTGTTTTTATGCTTTAAAATTATTATTTTTTAAATTAAATTTAATATTTTTTATTTTAAATTACTTTTTATATATTTTCATATTGTTTTGGTATACTGATATTAAAAATAATTTTTAAAAATATATATTATTTTAATATATTTTTAAAAAAACAACTTAGAAATAACTTTAACAAATTCACAAACATACCAATCGGTAGAGTAGATGAAACACAACTATCCAACAAGAATACCTGGGCATGTTCTCTGTCACACGTAAGATTAAAGATTGTACAATGACTATTGCTGAGGAAAAATATTGAAAAACGATTACATAAAAATGCCTTTTCATTAGTATAATAGACAAAAGCAAATCATTTACATCATGTGACAACGACCATACTTGTTTTTTTTAGAAGGCTGTCCTTCTACCCACGTTGCCTTGCATGAGCTGGCTTCTTATTTTTGCAGCCTTATAATCCAATAACTCCCTCTTTCTTGTTAAAAAAAAAAAAAAAAAAAAAAGCTTATGACTACACATAATTAGTATAAAATCTGTCAACAAAGTCAATCAATGGAAGCTGAAATAGGCGAATG
Source organism: Populus alba (assembly GCF_005239225.2). Classification (NCBI taxonomy): domain Eukaryota; kingdom Viridiplantae; phylum Streptophyta; class Magnoliopsida; order Malpighiales; family Salicaceae; genus Populus; species Populus alba. The sequence continues at coordinate 3,786,747 of NC_133289.1, read as the reverse complement.
AAGTATTGATACAGTAGTTAAGGTATTATTATATCTTTATAAGATTGAGAATATAAGTTTAATTATCAAAAAACATACTTATTAAAAGACAGTCTTGAACGAGATTAGTTTTACTTTTTAAAAAGGATGTGAGGACACTTGAGCAAAAATCTAAAAAACAATTGAAGCTAAAATAGCTGGATGATGTATATAATTCTCTTTTTTGTTTTTGGAATAACCATCTCAAGTTTTTTTTTAAAAGAAAAATCACCTAATTTTAATAATACTTATAAAAATGAAAAGTGACTTGTTGGAGAATTAATAATATTGGATAATCTTTTTATCCTTCTCACAGGACATACTTTTTGAGTGTCTTGTAGCTAGTAATCTACCATAACACCTCTTGCTATTATTTTTACCATGATGTTAGCTATTCACGAATGATTTGAGAGAATATTTAAAAATATAATAATAGTTATTTTTTTAAAAAATTATTTATTTTTAAAAAATTATTTTTAATATTAACATATTAAAACGATTTGAAAACATATAAAAAAATTTTAAATTTTTTTTCTTTTTTAAAAAAAAAATTGAAATTCACTTTTAGATTGAACTCACCAAAAACCCTTTTTTTAAGCCTTCTAGCGATTCAACGAACAAGCAAATGAAGTCTCATTACTTATTGGAGGTATATTTTTGCCAATTATTTCAAATGTTCACTCTTAATTCAAAAACGATCCATGTCTTGATCAATGCATTTCTTTAATATAGAATGCTTTTAAAATTTGAAATTTATACAACTCGTATATTATTTATAAGTTTATCTATTTGACCATTCAAATCATGATATTATATATTAAAAAATTATGTTAATTTCAAAGCTTAAGATGTTAATATATAATATATATTATTTTATAAAGTTGAGGTTACTTATTTGGTGAAATAATTAACCATGTTTCCTTCTTGCTTGAATAAAAAGAATCAAGTCACTTTCACGAGAGACTATACTCCCTGAGGGCTAAGAACTGGATTGCTTTAAGAATCTATTTTTGTCTGCAAATAAATTTTAAAAAATAAAAATAAAATTGTGGTCAATTTACTTGAACTGCCAACCCAAACCCACTTGGCAGTTGTTTGTTTATGATTATTATATATTCCTAAACAATCATTGCTTGAACCTACTGAACACCTTATCAATGCCACCTAAAATCTCATCAGTCCATTTCATGGTTTTTTGGCCTCGTAAATTCTCTTCCATGCCATCAGATTCACTGCCTAGAGTAGAAATTTTATAAACTGTGCTGCATGTAAGCAGGCTAAATTACTGGGTTAGAAATAATTTTTTTATATGATATCAAAGTTTTGATGATTAAATAATTATAAGTTTGAATCTCACTATTCCTATTTATTTGATAAAAATTAAGCATAAGATAAAATGAGCATGTGCAAGTTTCAGGCTCAAAAAGCTTTCATTTGAGAGAGTGTGTTAGAGAATAATATAAATCATATCCTAAAACCTCACATAACAGCTTAAACTATTAGGTTGAGATGTTTTTGGACCTGCAAATATAAAATTAAACATACTCCAACTTAATCTATCTCTTTTTTTTAATTAGCACCGGGTATAAGAACATGACCTGTATCACGATTAATTCATGGGTTTTTTTAATTTCAATTAAAAATATAAAAAATACTTTTAAAAAACAATTTCAATCAATACCCCAAGCAACTCCTTATTTACTACACCTCGCCGGTGCTCAAGGCTTTTGAATCGTATTAACTGCGATCCCGATGCCTCGGTGGCCATAAATTCCAGGTATAAATCTTCTCAACGAGAAATTTGTTCCATTCATTTACAATTGAATACTGGCACTGTTTGTAGGTTATACTACTTCTCCTCATTTAACTGTTTCAATCTTTAAAGTCTAGTCTTGTAGAAATATATTGTGTTTTTTCATCGGCTGAATTCTACAAAACTCCTGAACCATGAGAAATTTATCTTTATAATTCTACTGCACCTCCTTCACTGTTTATATAAAAAGCAAAACAAGATTTTTCTTTTAATTTTATCATTTCCCCCTAATTTTGTTTTTATAATTTATGAATGGTACCTTGATTTTTTTGGTTATTTCAAGCAATGTATATGTTTTTCAAGTTGTTTAGGGTGTTTTTAAATCTTTTTTGTGTCAAAACATTGTTGACAAAGGTTTTTTAGGGTGAAACATCTTAGTCCTGACTTCCTAATGATCAAATATCATTAGAATTTAGATAGGGCATATCACGTGTCGTCTGTTTTTATTTTAAAAAATATTCAAGGAATAAATGATAAGTAATCAACCCTATAAAAAAAAAAAAAAAAAAAAGATCCAAGCATAGAGGTTGTTTTATGCATGCTCGCCTAAGCTTTTAGAGGCTTAGGCGTGATGCGCCAATAGACCCAAACACTCAAGCATTTTTTAATTTGGTTTTTTTAAAAAAATTATGATTACCAATTTGATCCATAATAATTTGATCTTTATTGTTTTTTACTACTTATTTTTTTTCAATTTTATTGTTTAATATTTTGTTAATTATTAATTGGACAATGTAATTTGTTGTGGTTTAATTATTTTTTTAATTTATCATGATCTTAAATAAATATCCTGATATTGGGTCAGTTTTCAATTTTCCAAGTGTTTATTTTGGTAAAAAGTTAAATAAAAAAAATTACTGACCCAATTGGGTCCATTGCATAAGTTATTGGTTTAGCTCGTTAACTTCAGTTAGTTAAAAATTAAGTTTCATAATATATTTTTTGTCGCATAAATAATTCTTGATTTATTCAATTAATTCATGTTTAAATTTTTTAATTTACAAATAAGATTTTTTTTTATATAAAAAATGCTATTATATTATAAAAAAAATATATTCAACCCGCGCGAAATGCATATCAAATTATTAGCATCTTTCCATTTTTGGCAGTGCTCACTAATCCTTTTCTTGATCCAATTGTTTTTTCCATTTCAGGTCAAAAACCAACTATTTTTCTCATTTAATTAAAAATAAAAACTTATCCACCAATCTAAGTGACAATGAAATATTCTAGATTTATCATGACGTTTGTACAAGTTGGCACGAATATATTTTTTTGAAAAAAAAAACTATACCAATTACTAAATATTCATTCATTTTTTTAAAAAAAAATTATGTTTTCAATAAATCAAACCTAATAAAAGGAGAGAAAATTATTATAAGAATCTAATCTCCAAGAAGATAAAAACTAATTAATCCACATCCTTAAAAAAAAAAATTTATTATCAATTCTTTTTTTTCATTTTCCAATGAAATAAAATAAAATTTGAGTAATTTTTTTTGAGCTAACGGTAACTGCCAAGATGAGAAAAGTTTTTTTTTTTCCTTTAAAAAACAATGCTAATTTTAAACCCTTAAAAAAACCTATTAAACACTATTCAAAATATCTCATGCATTAAATGAGTGACCTCATCGAAATATCTGTGATTTTAAAATCATGGATTCATGAAAGATTTTAATTAAATAACCCTTGATATTTATTTTTTAAAAGAGAAAAATACAATACATGACAAGTTATAATGTCTGTTTATAATTATTTTTAAAAATATTTTTTTATGTTAAAATATATTAAAATAATATATTTTTTATTTATTAAAAATTATTTATGAGATCAATGCATTAAAAATGATCTAAAATATATATATAAAAAATTAATTTTTAACAATTGTCTTTTAAAAAAACACCAATTTAATTGTGTTTACAAACGCTCCTGATGTTAAATGATATTAGGTATTGTTTAATAAAATAGATATAAATTATGGAGATTAAAGAGATATATCACTATATATTATATTTTAATAAAATAAAAACTTAATATAAAACTATTTTAAATACATAATTTATTTGATATTTTTGTTTTTATTTTTCTAAGTAAACATGGAGATATTAATCAAATATAACCTTACTATTTTAAAAAAAAATCTTAAATAAACCATTACTAATTTTTTTCACAAATCCTCGCAAAAAGTTTTCAAGAAAAAGATTTCCAAATTATATTTAATAAATTAACATCGCTCAAAAATCTAAAAAGCAAAAGCCTTGTTTTGCTGACAAGTTAAAGAAAAAAAATATATCAAGAAAGTCTTAAAAAAAAACACAAAACAAAAACAAATTCCAACTAAGCAATCAGAAAAGGAGAAAACGAGCCAACATGGCTGGTGCCATCGTCCTTCGCGGATTTTTTTTAGCCTTCTAAATTCTATCACTCCCCCCCCCCCCCATCTCCAGTGCCATCTCTCTCTTCTCTGCAACAAAAGGAAAAAAAAAAGCAGCTTTCATAGTAAATTCTTTTTTAAACTCGTATTTTTTTTTCCCTTTCTTTCTTTCAATTTATCTGAAGAAACTTTATAAATGTCTGAAAAAAAAATAGTAATAAAATAAAGTTATAAGACAGGCAGGGGGGAAGAAACCAAACCCCCACAAATAGCAATAATTCACTTCTCTTTTTCATTTCTCCCTTTTCACAGTATATCTCTCTTTATTGCCAGCTCCCCCCCCCCCCTATTTCTAGCTCTCATTCTCTCTCTCTCTAACAATCTCTGTGTTTGCGCATGCTCATCTTTTTGACGCAGAAATTTGCGGGTACGTACGTATATTCTTTGACAGAAAGATGGACTCTGATTGTTTTTTTTTTTTAAAAAAATTATGGAATTCTGTTAGATCCCTTTTGATTTCGCATTTTATTTTATGTTTTATGATCTGGGTTTTCGTGATCTTGTTCAAATATTGGTGAGTTTCGTTTCTGTTGATGATCTCAGCTTTGATCTGATTGGAAGTTGGATTTTTTCTTGTTTTGTCTGTTTGTTGTTCTTTTGTTTTTTTGTTTGATGATCTTTCAATTTTGTTTCCTTGTATTGATTTGATTTTTTTCGATGCTTAATAGTTGATGATGATCATGTTTGTATAAATATTTTTTTCATTTAGAAATGTTTTGATTAACTTGAGAGCATCATGATGATCTTAATGAAATATATTGGTCAATGGATAATCGATGGTTGATTGAGAAAAATCCCGGGTTTGTTATCAAATGATGTTTGCTTTTGATAGAAAACGACTAGATCATTGATTGATAAGGTTTGTGCTTTATAGTACGGCGATTCAAACTGCAGGCATTTGGTTATCTTATATTGGATGGTGGAATGATTGCTAAGACTGGTAGGGGTGTCATCTTTTGGAGATAGTTGCTGATCGAGGGTCTTAAAGTTTTTGTTGTGATTCTATGTGAATATCTCTGATAGCGGTTGCTTAAGAATCAAAACAACTAGGGAACATGGTAGGTTGTTAGTGGATAGTATGAACATGCTCTATATCTAGTTTTAAGAATCGGTCAGTTACTGAGCTATCTGAAAACGGATGAAAGCGTGTATAAGAGAACTGTGATTATTGCTGTTACCAAAAGGCTGATTGAGGATCCCCCAGAACTTGTGCTGACATTTTTTTGATGCTTTCGCTTTCAAGTAGAGATTGCACTTGGAGAAAAAGGTTATAGACAAGTTGAATTGATGGTCATGGTCCTTGTACAAAAGTAGTCGTTCCATATTTTGGGTGTAACATGCAATGAGCCTGGTTGGGAAGTTTGAATTTATCAATAGCTTCTCACAGTTCATGCATTGTGAATATTGACCAATTCTGGACCAGCATTTGCAGATTTCTTAGAAGAAGAATTACAATTCCTGGTCTGAGATTATGAATAATACGTGATGCTAGGATAATAGCCACATGGTTTCTCATATCATATCTGGTAATTTAAAGTGGGTAGATGACTATCGTGTGTGAAGGGCAGTGGGAAATGTAGCTCTGGATGTTGAGGGTATGGAATCTAAGGATTTTCAAGGATTATATAATGGGGTTTCTATTCATTTAATTCCTAATACTAACATTTTCTTGCTACATGAAGGAAAGGTATTATGCTTCGAACCAAGGTATGTGGGGATCCTGCACCTGCAGGACGCGCCAATAAGATGAGAGTTATTGTCAATTACTCAAGTATTTCAAAACGGTCTGTCATCTTTCATAAATGGATGATGGATAATATGAAATGGAAACTGGGAAAGCAAACCATACAACCTGACGAGGAGCCTATAAGTTGATGATTCTAGAAAAAAAATAAGAGGGGAAATCTAATGATTGTTGTGCCCATTGCTGAGGACATTATATTAATGGACAAACTTCCAGATATGTGGATAGAATTGGATGAATGCTGAGCCTTGCTGTGCAAGCTAAATGTTAAAGAAAAGAGGAGAAGATTAGTGTGATCACGTCTAACACAAAAGTTATTAAATCAGAAGTGCTAACAAGATATCCAGCAGTACACAAAAACTATAGTTAGATGGTTTTGGAAAGTGCTGTGTTCTTATTCTTATAATATCTATAGCACAGATACATTTTTAGCTTTTTGAATGTCATCAATGCTTGTTTGATACCTCTGGAAACTTGTAGGATTCTTCTAATCTGCCCCCCTTCACCACAAAAATAAATAAAATAAGATAGAACAGGATACCCATTTAGTGATATACTGCAGCTTTCCAGTGCATTTCAACCTGCCTCCATGAATGCTCCGGAGCCCCTGAAGTGGCTAATCACTGTGGTGTGAGCAAAGACATGCAATTGAGAAACTTTCTGCACCTCTTTAGCGAACCCCTTCCCAAAGCAAAATAAATAAATAAAAATGATGATGATGAACAGATAAATATACCCTGTTCGTATGGTGTGGGGTAATTTTCATTTAAGATCGTTTGAAAGTATTCAGAGGGAATTCTGATCATTTAGAGTCCAAGTACTAAAATAGTTTCTATTTGTCGGAGCAGTTCTTAGTTATTGACCATGAAATTTGATAGTCTAGCAATTCCCCTGATTGATTTGTTCTGGATGCTGCAGTAAAATTATCTTCTTTGTTTGTGAATGGTGCAAAAAATTTGCAGCGTATGTAATTTTTCCCAATTATTGATCTTTTAATCTTGCAGCAGGCTCTTGTGCAATTTTCAAATAGCTAATAGCTGGGTTTCAAACATCATCTACTCACATTTTTTCCCGTAAAAAGCAATTACAAGAAGGATTTTAGGCAATGTCTAGCTCTACAAAAGCTTTGGATCCTGCGTTTCAGGGAGTGGGCCAGAGACCGTATCCTATACAGAAAAAGCAACTTCATACATGAAAATTTGTATCATGCATGTGCTATGACTTTTATCTTGTTGAATGGAGTTGTGAGCACGTGACTTTTCTTGGTGAAACTTGTTAAAGGTTAAACATTCTCCTCCCTGTTACACTTGACACATTTTATAGAGGGACTGAAATTTGGCGTATCGAGAATTTTCAGCCAGTTCCACTGCCAAAATCTGATCATGGAAAATTCTACATGGGGGATTCTTACATTGTTTTGCAGGTACTCCCTCTTTCTCACACTCTTTTTTAATTCTTGTCTCTGTCTTCTATTTTTCCTTAATTTGTCCTCAAACGTACGGTGAACAAAATTTTTGTTGGTGTTGCGGGTTTAATATTTTTTTTATCTATTTATTTCTTTTAGTTTCTGAACCAAAATATCTGCATTAATTGATGGAGTCTTGTAGATATCTTGCTTGAAGAGAGCATGTTAATTTATTTGGATTATTTTAACTTATTTTGCTAAGAAGTGAATTCCTTTTGTTTCTTCACTTCATCTAATGCTTGCTTGTCCCCTCCTTTTTTGGTAGACAACCCCTGGCAAAGGAGGTGCTTATCTGTACGATATCCACTTCTGGATTGGAAAAGATACAAGTCAGGTGTGTTTCTGACTTTCCAAACTTCCTCTTTAAGGACCTGGTTTTGCTATTATCTTGTCTTCACATACGATTTAAGAATTGAAATTATACTCACATAATGTCATAACATTGTTACAGGATGAAGCTGGAACAGCAGCTATCAAAACCATTGAACTGGATGCAGTTCTTGGAGGGCGTGCGGTTCAGCACAGGGAACTTCAAGGACATGAATCTGACAAATTTTTGGCATACTTCAAACCCTGTATTATACCATTAGAGGGGGGTGTTGCAACTGGGTTTAAAAAAGTTGAGGAGGAAGCATTTGAAACACGATTGTATGTATGTAGAGGGAAACGTGTTGTCAGAATGAAGCAGGTATAACCATGTCAGATCTTGTAACGTGAAGTTCACGAACCCACAATAAAATCTTCTCAAATGTGGATCTGCCACGAGGCAGGATCATATGATTCTGGGTTTTGCTTGTGCAGGTTCCTTTTGCCCGGTCATCATTAAATCATGATGACGTGTTTATCTTGGATACTGAGAACAAGGTCTATCAATTCAATGGTGCAAACTCTAATATCCAAGAAAGAGCCAAGGCTTTAGAAGTGATTCAGTTTTTGAAAGAAAAGTATCATGATGGAACATGTGATGTTGCAATTGTTGGTAAGTAACCTGGATTTACAATTTCATATCACATTCCACCTTTCCAGTCCTTATACTTTTCAACAGGCATACTTTATCTAGCCATGTTTTATTTGTTTTGTGCAATTCGTGTTAATATTTATTTGCCTGCTACTTATTTCTACATAATTGCTTTTGTGATGCTAGATGACGGGAAGTTAGACACTGAGTCAGATTCTGGTGAATTCTGGGTCCTGTTTGGTGGTTTTGCTCCAATTGGCAAAAAGGTTGCCAGTGAAGATGACATCATCCCAGAGACAACTCCAGCCAAGCTTTACAGGTATTATGATCTTATATGATTTTGGTTGTGTATCCTAGTAGAATTACAAGATTTGAAAATTAATGTAGAGTTGTGATTTTTCCCTTTTTTTTTAATGTTTATTGCCTATACATGGAAATGTTTACTTCTGCTACTCATCATTTTATGAAGAAAACAAGTACTTTTAGCTGTCATGTTTATGTTGCCCTTTGCATTCACATTCAAAACTACAGAACTCACTAATAAGCTGAAATATGACACTTAGTGAATCTGCATATGAGCTCAAAATAACAGTGTTAACTTCTTTACACACGCTCCTTGGCATCCGCGTATCAATTATTGGTATGTACTTGTTGGCATCCAATTAATTTTAATATGCTATCTATTTTTCTGGGATTTCTGGAATCTGTGGCCTAATGGTTGGCATACCATTGTGTAGTGTATAGTTCCATGATGTCATGTTCAGTGTTATCATTGAAGAATGGAGGTATGCAGCCCTCATACAATAAATTTTTCATCGTTGTAATCTAGCTCCATATAAGCATCTCTTATTGTGCCTTCATTTATTATCTTGGTCTAGATGGTAGGGGTAGAATTTTATTGAAACAAATTATTCTACTAGAACTTCAGTGTTTCTCTTGTGGAGGGAATTGTGCTGTAAAAGACTCATCTGGTTGCTATTAATTCCATGACCTCATCAAAATTCAGTTTAACCTTGCACATTCATTGTTATTATCTTCAAAGAGTTAATTTATTTTGGAAGAAACATGGGCACATTTAATCTGCTTCCAATGTTTTTATGATCTCTCTCACTTATCGACAAAAGCTACTCAATGCTAATTTGTAATCATTGATTCATGTAGCATTGCTGATGGTGAGGTGAAGATGTTAGATGGCGAGCTGTCCAAAGGACTGTTAGAAAACAATAAATGTTATCTCCTTGACTGTGGTTCTGAGGTATTTCTTTGGGTTGGCCGTGTAACACAAGTGGAGGAGAGAAAAGCTGCTAGTCAGGCTGCTGAGGTAGAGACATGCATATATTTCTTCATCAAAACAAGGATATGAAATCCCATCTCCAAGGCTGCTTTGCATTTCTTCTCTACACAAAATATGGGATCTCATTTCCAAACTATTTTTGCAGGAGTTTGTGGTGAGCCAAAACAGGCCGAAAGCTACTCGCATAACCAGACTGATTCAAGGTTATGAGACACATTCATTCAAGTCAAACTTTGATTCTTGGCCTGCTGGATCTGCAGCTCCTGGTTCTGAAGAGGGAAGAGGGAAAGTAGCAGGTAATGATCACATGCTGAGAGTTGAATTAAGCAACATATTTTTCAGTAACATTATTAAATTTGGTATACTGTGTAATGGTAGCTTTGCTGAAGCAACAAGGTGTTGGTCTCAAGGGTATGACAAAAAGCGCTCCTGTAAACGAGGAAGTACCACCTTTGCTTGAAGGAGGTGGAAAGATGGAGGTTTAGTTTGGGTCCCTTCAATGTGTTTTGAGAATTTTCGAATCTTAGGATTGTTAAAATCAATAATTCTTGGAACATTGAATTCTGTTTGGTTTGCAGGTATGGTGCATCAACGGCAGTGCAAAGACTCCATTGCCAAAGGAGGATATTGGTAAATTTTATAGTGGAGATTGCTACATCATACTCTATACCTATCACTCTGGTGATAGGAAAGAAGATTACCTTCTCTGCTGTTGGTTTGGAAACGATAGCATAGAGGTAATTTATATTGTTGAAGTTGGGTTAAGATAATTGAAAGAAGTATGGGTAGTGATGGAGATGTCTCCAAGTAAATAACATAAACGGTTGTGGAGGGTTCGTGTGCATGTAAAAACAGATACATTATACATTTTTCCACTCCTTTGGCATCACACACACATTGTTCTGCTATGAATGTGAAACAAATGCAAAAATACCAACTCCTGCATGATGTACTGCATTTTGACTTTGTTTGTTCACTATTTCACTCAAATCTTTTCTTAATCACTTAAACCATGGTAGTTGTCAATGTCACTTTGCCATGTCATGATTGCTGCACAGAAGAAATGCCTATAAATTTATCTGTTGATTGTATCGCCTTATATCAGTGGGACTTCATTTGGTTAGTTTAATATCGAGTTCTGTGGTTGCCCAATCCAGGAGGACCAGAAGATGGCTGCTCGGCTGGCTAATACAATGTCCAACTCATTAAAGGGCAGACCTGTACAGGTACGATATAATCTGAAGTTAAATTGTGGATATTGCTCCTATGACTTGCATATAATAGTTGCTTCTTGCAGGGTCGTATTTTTCAAGGTAAGGAGCCTCCACAGTTTGTAGCACTTTTTCAGCCTTTGGTGATCCTCAAGGTGCGCATTTTAAATCTTTTACAATTCCTGTGTTACAATTTAAGTCTCAATTATTATTGTAATGATGATTTTTTTAGTTTGGTTAGCTGTAAACAAATATGCTTTGATTCCTCTTCAGGGTGGTCAGAGCTCTGGTTACAAGAATTCTCTAGCCGAGAAAGGATCAGATGAAACCTACACTGCAGATTCTGTTGCACTCTTTCGGATATCTGGAACTTCAGTTCATAACAATAAGGCAGTGCAAGTTGAAGCAGTATGTGGTCTGATCATTGAGCTTTTCTTTTCTGTTGATAGATTTTGTTTATCTTGAAGTTTACTAAGAAGATATTTAGTAATTTGGAGACCACAATTCTTCTATTCACTATGGTCAATAGTCTGTTACAGTTTTAGAAACGATCACCTTTTTTCCCATCTGAACAATTCAAAATTTCTCCAGTTTTTCTTTAAAAGTGAATAGGAAAGATCCATCTTCACATTCCTTCAAAAGCTTTTTGAGTATAATCTTATTACCTCATTGCATCAATCACTGGTGAAAGAAAAAGAGTAGCACTAACAGTTATGTATACCCCATCAAATTATTCTCTTTCAGGTGGCAACGTCATTGAACCCTGCAGAGTGCTTCCTTCTGCAATCTGGCTCGTCAATTTTCACCTGGCATGGGAATCAAAGCACCTTTGAGCAGCAGCAGTTAGCTGCAAAAATTGCTGAATTTTTGAAGGTACCATCCTTACTGTAAATGTAACCTTTCTGATTTTGTTAAAACATGTTTTCCTATTGGAAAGAGTATCATTGGCTTGTTTTAAACACTTAATTACAAAAGTACCTATAAAACAGGAACGTGATATAAAAATGATACCTGATATTTCAAATTTAGCCATGTTGCTTTTCATTTTATTGCACGCATCAAAGGAAGTAGTGATATTTTTAAATCTGTAATATCAGATATTCTCCAATTTTTTATTGAATTCTTGATATTTGGATTTCACTAAGCAATTAGTTAATATTAAAATTTACCTTGGGACCTATTAAATACATATGCACGCACTTACACACAAAAATAGAGCAGCTGCACATTTAGTTAAAATCGCATTTCAATTGCCACGTGTATCCTGTAGTTTCTCCTATTAAAGGTCATGCAACACGAATAAAATTCCATTTTTTTTCTTTTATTTGATCTTCATCTTACTATCACTTGCCTCACTAATTCAGCCAGGAGTGGCTTTGAAACATGCTAAAGAAGGAACTGAAAGCTCATCTTTCTGGTTTGCCCTCGGAGGCAAACAAAGTTACACCAGCAAAAAAGCTTCTCCAGAAACTGTCAGAGATCCTCACTTGTTCGCATTCTCCTTAAATAAAGGTGACATTTCTAATTTTGAACCTTGGCTGATACTCTGAAATTTTCATTTATTTTCTTTTGAAATAAATCTGATCGAAACTGTCATCTGAGATTTTTAAGTAGCTGAAATAAATTCTAACTGGGCTTTTTTATGACCATTTTTGCTACTATGTGGATTGCCAGGGAAATTTCAGGTGAGTTATATATTTTAAGTGCGGTTGAAAATTCTTGCTATACAGCTTCTTAGTGGCTTCTTATGTTCAATTGGGCAGGTTGAGGAAATTTACAACTTCTCTCAAGATGACTTGTTGACTGAGGATATCTTGATACTTGATACACATGCAGAAGTGTTTGTTTGGGTTGGCCAGTCTGTAGATCCCAAAGAAAAGCAAATTGTTTTTGATATTGGCCAGGTAGTGCTTAAAGTGTTCTGCTTTTGTCAGATTTTCCCTGTCAATGTTACTTACAGTGGATGTTCCTTTGCAGAAATACATTGAGATGGCTGTATCTCTGGATGGTTTGTCTCCATATGTACCACTGTATAAAGTTACTGAAGGAAATGAACCATCATTCTTTACAACATACTTTTTGTGGGATCCCATAAAAGCCACTGTATGTACTGAATCAAGCATTATTTATCTTTCTCAAGTCATTATTTTATTATCTCACTATTGAAATATTGTCATTGAGAATAGTAAAATCCAGAATGTTATGAGTGGCATATTTATGAAGGAGTCGGGATGGGTGCTGTGCACGTGGATGAATTCCCAGAAATCCTGTTATTGGGTAGGATAATAGAAAATGTAGTTTGCATTAGCTTAACAAAGGCTTAGCTTGGTAGTACTAGTAGATCATTGATGGAATGCCTATATAGTCACCTCCAAACCTTTACACTAACTCGATCAAAGTTTGGCGAGTCTCATTAAAAACACAAAAAACTAAACAAGGGTAGAAGCACAAGTCTTTTCACCATGCCAATGGGAACGGGATGAGAATCATTTATTATAAATAGGTTCTAGAAATAGAATCAAGGCAAAAGGATTTTTTAGTCCAATTGGATATCAGTTAAGGGGACTCTTCTACCTTGCCTAGAGTGTTTGTAAAAGTTTGTTGAATTCCACTTCACTCAAACACTACATCTCCACAAAATCTAAGGGCATCCCTATATTAAAAAATCAGTAAAGGAACTTCAACACTAGCTCCTCTACTTTACTTGGGCCCGCCCATTATTAACCATTTACCAAAAAAAAAAATTACACCACATGCCTGGAGCTTTTAACTTGAACAATGATAAATCATGATTATGAAGACAAAACTTTGGAGCTTGGAATCTGAATGTGTCATTTGTAAAAAAAAAAAAATAATAAAGAAGAGGAAATAAAGAAACAAGCAAGCATGGTTTGGATCTGAAGATTAATACTCTGTTATTCACAAAACTCTCTTTGTTCACGTATATCCCATGTTCAATAACTTGTTCTTTTGTTAGTTTGTTTAAAAAATTTGTCCTTGCATTGCAGGTTCAAGGAAACTCATTCCAAAAGAAGGCTGCATTACTCTTTGGGTTAGGACATCACGCTGTGGAGGTAAATACGTTGCTTGAAGCAAAAAGCTGGTACATAACTTGGCAATTGATAGATAATTGTACCATTTGTTGTTTGAATGAATTTAAACTAATTTTTTGTCTTTATAATGAGATGTCTTTATTTCTTTTACTTTTGAATGCTATGACGAGACATTTCTGTAACCCTGTTCTCCCAAGTTTTTTCTCCACTATGTAAGTAGCTTCTTTTGGCTACTTTTCTTCTCCTCAATCCCACGAACTATGTTGACATTGTGTCTTTCGTCATCTTCTTTTTTTCCATTCTTCTCTTTCTTATTCTCTTCATCATGTTTTATGTATATCCTTCTTTCCCATATTCCCGATCCCCAATTACAACGCATACATTTTTGCTGACAGCAATTGTCTGGCAATAGGATCCTGCCAACCAGGATTTGCATTCTAAGTTGTAATTTACCCCTTGCTGTTCTTGTTCTCCCTGTATGTGCTAATGCAGTTGAGTCAGGTCTTACATGCAATGTTGTTGTTGGCGTTGATGATGATGCAATGCATGATTAATTTTTTGCAGGACAAGTCCAATGGAAATCAAGGAGGGCCAACCCAACGGGCTTCAGCGTTAGCTGCCTTGTCTTCTGCATTTAATCCATCTTCTGGGAAGTCATCACATCTGGTAAATATTTTGTTCATGCAACCAAGTGTGGTAAATTGCCTTTCATCTTTTCTCTGACTTTGTAGGGGTCTGCTTTATGTCCCTTTCAATGTTAGCTGCATACTGTTTTGTATGTATTCATATTTCTTTATTCAATGTGTTTCTTCTTTCTTCCCTTCTAGTAAACAAGTCATATGCTTTCCAAACAACTGACAAACCAACAGTGAGGAAGAGTATGGCTGGCCTTTTGTCCTTTCATGTTTTCAATAGGTCCATGGAGGTCACATTTTCTGGTTAATTAAAGTCTTGGTAATTGAGTAATTTTTTTTTTTTTTTCATAAGTGGCATAATTCTAATTGTTTTGGTTTTCCTCTCTTTGACCAGTCTCAGCTGGGAATTTGATGGGTACAAAGCATTGTCTATGCATGTTTTTTTGCTTTTACGAGCATCTGCTGCCGATCAATGTTGTATATTTTCACCTAGAATTTGTGTTTGGATGTATGGTTAGGTTTCTAACATTAGCTTCTTGCTCATACGACTTCTGTTTATTTACAAGTTTTTCTTGCAATTTCTTCAAAGCATGCTTTTATTATCAAAGCTCTTGTACCTAATAGCGATGGTGTATGTGTGTTAAGAATTCATTTACTGAATCATTTTTTGGCCTAATGATGTGGATGTGATTTGATGCGCAGGATAGATCTAATGGGTCCAGTCAAGGAGGGCCGACACAGAGAGCTTCAGCTTTAGCTGCCTTATCCTCTGCATTCAATTCATCCCCAGGATCGAAAACTACTGCTCCAAGGCCATCTGGGATTGGTCAGGGATCACAAAGAGCCGCAGCTGTTGCTGCTCTTTCATCAGTTCTTACTGCCGAAAAGAAAACACCCGAAACATCTCCTTCTCGTAGTCCTCGCTCAGAAACCAACCTTCCTAGTAAGAAATCATCTTTTTGCGTGTTTCAGATGGCGGTATCTTAGATATGAAGAAGTCGCAGTTGCTTTAAAATGTCTATCTTATTCTGCAAGAGTATATTTTTTTCTGTTGAGAATTAAGAATCTCCAATTTAATTTGATCTCATATATGTTTATGAATTGAACAATCTAAGACATTTATGCACTTGTAGCTGAAGGGAAAAGTGAAACACAATCTGAAGTAGAGGGTTCTGAAGGAGTTGCAGAAGTCAAGGAAATGGAAGAGACTGCATCTGTACCTGAAAGCAATGGGGAGGATTCAGAAAGAAAGCAAGATACAGAACAGGAGGAGAATGATGATGGGAATAGTCAAAGTACATTCAGTTATGATCAACTGAAGGCTCGCTCTGACAATCCCGTAAAAGGAATTGATTTTAAACGGAGAGAGGTTGGTCCTATTCTCAAATTTGTTACTTCACTTGAATTTGTTATCCATATTGGAATTCAAGTTTTTCTCTGCTTGAATTTTCAGGCTTATCTATCAGACGAGGAGTTCCAAACTGTTTTTGGGGTGACAAAAGAAGCATTTTATAAAATGCCAAAATGGAAGCAGGACATGCAGAAGAAGAAATTTGATTTATTCTAGAGATCAAATCAAGTCCATTAAAGGGAATTATTTTTCTACCCTTTTGTGCTCTAACTCAAATTTCCTCGATCATTATGGTCTCGACTGCTCCTGTTGGAAAACTGTGCTTTCATTGGTGGTGAGCCATGCCTGGCTTATTTTGTCTAGCATCTCACTAGTTACTCCTTGATGATGGAGTGTAGCAGTGATTAGTAAGCGGTATTGATTGTGATTATGCATGAAGAGTGAGTTTTGCCCGTGTTTTTTTCCTTTAAATCTACATCTGCCTCTTGTATTGATACCAGACTGTAGTCTCTGGCAGTTGGGAGGTCAAATTCTTTTATTTGGTCACAGAGCATCTCATTGGTGATTATTTGACTATATTCTTCCTTCTTTTTAATCTTTTTTATCTGTTGAGAAAAAAAGGGTGTATATGGACTGCACTTGTAATCAAATTCCAGTATACAGGAACCGAAAGTTGCTGTTTGGATGGAACAAGCATGTATGGTTGTGTGTAAAGAGTTATTCAGTAAGCTTTCATACCTTTCAGTCTTATTGCTATTATGCGATCTGTTTGTTTCCTTTCAGGTGCACTCCCAAGTTTGTGAGATCTTTCAGTAATGGAGTTCTTAGGAGTCAGTTTTGCATGAATTTTTTAGCTCTTTCCTTCTGAGTTATAATTCTCAAGTTGTTTTTAATATATAATCTATGATAAAAATGAATATGGTAAAAAATGCTCGAAAACAATTTCTTGAAGGAAGTATAACTTAAAATTCGTAAAACTAAAAGGCTAAAAATCTCAAGTTCTTTTATTAAAGGGTCATGTTGGCATGACTCTTGAATTTGATGTATTTCATAAATAATTTATGATAAAAATGAGCTATTTTGATTGCATTAAAACATTATTCAGAAAACAAAAACCATCACCCCGTATAAATTGATTTATGGTGTTGGTGTCTTGCTCCATGGATGGATGATCCTTTGTCTTCTGATGGGTCTCCCCGTTTTTTGGAGCTAGCCTATACATTGGTGGGTTGATGATTTGATCTAAATTAATTTTATAAAAAATACTAAAATATCAAAATAATATTATTTTTTTAAAAAAAATATATTTGGTTTTAACCATTTCAATCAAATTATAGATTAATACAATTAGGTCAACCAAATCAATTAAAAATTGATTTTTTTTTAACACTTGGTTTAAAGAATTGGTTAGTGGAGTCCTTAAATTAATGAGCAAATTTAGGTCATATTTGTTTTGTGTTTTAAAAAAAAAAATTTAAAAAAAATTTATTTTTTATTTTTTTTTATTTTAAATTAATATTTGTTGGGTGTTTTTAAATTATTTTGATGGGCTGATATTAAAAATAATTTTAAAAAAATAAAAAATATATTATTTTAATATATTTTTAAATAACAAATATTTTAAAATATAACCTAACTAAATTTTAGCTTTTAATAGCATGAGTTATTCACGTGAACAAAAGTTTTGGAGTTCCACATACGTACAATCTTGTCTTTTAATTTTGATGTCCCAAGGAATGTTCTCGTTTACTTTTTTGCCTGCGAAGCTAATTAGGTTTCACATGTTGCTTTATTAGGCCATAAAAGTTCTGTTAATTATTATATTTAATTAGCTTTTTAGGCATTTTACATTGATTAAAATCTCCCAAGATTCGTAAAGCCAGCATCTGTGGGATTAATTTTCTTCTTGTAGACATTCAATCACATGCCACATCCTTTTGGAAAGTGATCAAACAAAATCCCCGATGATAATTAATTGAATAAAACAATGGATAATAAAATATAGCTGAATCATTTTTGAGGTGAATAAATAAAGCATTTATTAAGAAATTCTACTATACTCATGAAATAATTAATAAAATTTATTTTATAGGAGAGAGATTGATACGAGATGGAAAAAAAAACTGAGAAATTTTAAAAAAAAAAACAAGGAAATTTTTTTTATTGTTTTTTTATAGAGTTGAGTATAATTCTCCTTTTCCTTCCAATATTTATCTTATCATTTAAAGTGAGTTCATAAAGTAAATATTATTAGTTATTTATTGAATGTTTCAAAAGTATTTTGCCTTTTGTCTAATTATTTTATCTTTTTTACTTGAAAAAAAAAAAAAACCTCTCATGCTGATGATTGATGAGATGTAATGGATAGCAAACATTATAATATATCAATGTAGGTGGATCAAAAAACAATCTAGCTCTTACTTTAGTTTGCACCATTAAGCCATCTTTATTGGTATTAAATTAATTAATTAATTACAAAGAATGTATTAATTAATTGTTAGTGGAGGAGCGGCCTTCAACCTTTCGGCCGAGCGTCATAGCAAACCCTTTTTTGATAGTGCCCGATCCTGAGTTTATATTATTTTTTATTTTATGTTCTTAGATTGTTTTTCACATACCAATATAAAAAAAATTTTTAAAATAAAAAATATATAATTTCAATGCATTTCCAAACAAAAAATTATTTTAAATAGTAACAATTATTACATTCGCAAACATTAAACATCCCTTTAGTGTGATTAGCATTAAAAAAGTACTAAATTAAATATTTTTTAATTATTTTCAATCATTTTTATTTGTTGATATCAAAAATAAAAAAATATTATTTTAATATATTTTTAAATAAAAAATATTTTACACCATAATATCAGCATATTTTTAGTACTTTCTTTAATTTAATTCAAAGTTTACCTTCATTTTTAAGCTTTAGAAATAAAGAATAGGTGATCTCCCGAGGTTAATCATCTCGGTGTGCGCCTCCTATTTAATTGTTTCGAAAAAAGAAATTAATCCTTAGATTAGTTTGAAGATAACATTTGAAAAGTGAAATTATTCTAAAAATAAATGATTTTTAAAAAACTCAATTACAATACCCAAATCTTTCTGGACACGTATGTGTTGGAGTAAATTCAAATTGAAAGCGAGGGTGCTAATGTTGGAATTGGACCATGACTAATGTTTCTAGTTTCAACCCTAACGAACGGAGGCAATAAGAACATTAATTACAGGAAATATCTAACCAGCTTCTTTAACAAGAATTGTCTACCTTAACTAAATCGAGAATGGACTCGTTCTTGCCCCCACGGCAGCTACGAAGCCTCCTCGTAGGTTTGAATTGGACTGCGCTGCACTTGGAAACCCTTTTTTTTTTTTTTTTATCCAAAGTTTAGTGATATTCTTGTGTCATTTTTCGGATATTAAAATAAGTCCTAATCTTGCTATGTTAAAAGCAAATTATATGTTAATAATGGATTTTTCTTTCTAATTATGCCCCTTATAGGATGCAAAAAACGTGTATTTTATCACTGTAATTATGACTATGGAAATTGATTATATTCATATACGAAATGTCCTTTAAAAAGTATCTGATTTTTTTAATATCATCATAAATATCCTTTTTCTTGTTTTGTTTTTACACGCGTCGAAATGGAAATATTCTCTAAGAAGACGAAATTGCTGCTTGAAGGTCAGCATCCAATGAAGCTAGCTCTCTCTCTCTCCCCCCAAAGGATGAAATTCTAAAAATTAGAAAAATAAAAGCAAAAAAAGCATCCAAAGGAATGAAAACTGGCCATTCAGCAAGAATAAAGCTGCATAGTTATCACACTCAACATGTCCTAACAACTTGAAAACTCATTGCTTCATAGCCTAATTTGAAGATGGTTTGATCCGAATTCGCAATCGACTCAAGTCGAACTCAAGCAATTCAATCATGTTTGTACTAATATAATTAATATGGTCAAATTCAATCCAGACTTGGCTTTGCCAATAATGTTATCTTTAGTTTTTTATTTAAAATGATATTGTTTTAATTAGTTTAAGTTGACTAATCAACCCGTAAATCAACTCAATAAAACCACAATCCAAGGCTCGAGTTGTGTAAAACCACAAACCGGGTATCATCACTGTGACATTGAAGTCACACAGAAATTCCAGAAATGGAGGGCACCATTGAATTGTAAAATCTTAAATTCATACAAACAATTACTGCTAAAATAGTCAATATCCTGCCAGTACTTCAAACAGCTAAAAGTCACCAAAATGGCAAAGAAAAAGGGACAAAACAGCTCGTTAAACACTTATCAGAATTTATTAAATTATTTCCCCCTTTTTTTATTCCTTTCTGCTAATGCCATGTGAATACATTGACTAGCTAGCTAGGGTTTGCTTGGTTGGGCAAGAGCTGGCTATAAAAGTGAAAGCAAAGGTGCTTGACTGATACGTTTCATTGCTTTTCATGCCTTGAAATATACCTAAACCTGAAGAAGAAGATCACAATTCATAAGCACGTGTAGTTGCTTTACATTCTCTCCACCATCCTCTCCCTCTCTGACTTTAACTTCTTTCTGCAGAAATGAGCAACAATTCGAGCAAAAAATTTTTTTAAAAAAAAAACCTATATCTAAATTGTCGGGTTAACCCGTGATCCAGGTATTTTATAATCCAAGTTCATCCGGATTTCAACAAAAATTAAAAAAAATTGACCAGGCATGACTCGATCAAAAACTCATACCGGCTTGCAACCCGATCAAAACCCATTAATCTTTTTCTTTTTAATATAAACGAGTTAATCTAGATCAATCTATCTGACCCATACTTGACCCATGTCTGACCCGGTGGCATTTAAAAACTATGAAATCAAGTGTCCAGCCTTTGCTTTCACCATTTTTTGGTACAAAGGATCCATTCTTTACGAATGGGTCATCAAAGAGGGATCATTAGCGTGCGTAATTAAAGGTTATTTATTGCATCCTTTTTTAAGAAAATCAACAATGGATTACATAAAGTAGGCAAACATTTAGGAACATAATTATAAAACGTTGACCAAAGCATCCATTTTTTTTTTGTCTCCCACGTTCGCATTAAACCTCTTTTTTTTTTCATTATGTTTTTCAATTTAAATTTAATATTTTTTTTCGGTGATAAATAAAATAATGAGATCATCGTAATTAAGGTTTTTTTTCAACAAACTCAAATATCATTTTAACAGTAAAGTAATCTTAATTACAATAAATCTAAGCTAAGCAATATTACAATACAGAATATTAAAAAAAAAAAATACATTCAAATAATGTTTTTTAATTTTTAACATCAATATATTAAAATTATATAAAAAAATTAATATCTTTTTAAAACAAACACAATTAAAAAAAAAAAAGCAGAAGCTACTTCAATCCTAGTTCTAAAATTAAGGATAAATTTGCGTGGATTTAATAATTATGATATATTGTTCTTTAGCTTCTACAAGACAGAATGATGATTAATTAATATGGCCTTTTGACCATTTTCTTGTCGTGCTTGCATCCTCCGGATTTGTTGCTGATTAACATTACAATTATAGAAAATTTTAAAAAATAAATAATATCTTCAACAATATCATTTACATGTAAAAAAAAAAAAAAAAATTGGGGATTAAGGAGAGAAAAAAAACAGACGCAATTATGCAATTTTTTTCTCTGAAAATTAAATTATATTTCCTCCCTCTATAATTAATTTGCTAATTAGCAATCCCTGTAAGCAGAAGATTCTGCTTCGCGTGAACATATTTGTTTCATGATAATAGAGTTAATATCATGATTACTATTACCCCCACGTTGGATTATACTATAATTATCCCACAAAGACGAGTTTGAGCCAGTGAGTGAACTCATACCCGGGATTGACTCGGTCGATGTAATCAAATCAATGTTCTTCAATATATGCACATTGCCCACGAGTTGACTTAAAATCCCTGACTCGGTAACTGGGCTCTTCTTCTTGTGTTGCATCGCAACTCGAGCGATTTCTGTTAACATTGCAATAGACAATCTTCGAATTCCCCGTGCTCCACCCATCAAAATCGCTGAGTTAACTTGAGAATGAGACTGAGCTTTCTCCGAGATTTTCCTGTTATGCTTGCTTGAACCGCTTTCTTGTTTTGTTCTTATATAAACTGATTCTGGACTCCGGTTCCTGACTCGGCCAAGTGGGTCGCTGAATAACACCATATTTTTCACGTCCACTAACATGACATGCTTAAAATTTCTCCGAACTCGACCGAGTAACATCGGATAACAGGCCCATCTTCTCAAACTCATCGGCAAATGATCTAAAAACCCAGCAAGTGAGTTTTCCGGGTCAAGCTCACTCGCTTCAAAACCCACCACTGAGCCATAGCGAAACCAAGTCAACTCACCTTCACCCTCTCCCGACTCACTGAAATTGCCATCACCATTAACTCGAATTCTCTTTCCCCACAGAGGCTCTCCCATCTGCTTCTTCTCGCTTTTCAAAAACTGACTCACATCAAAACTCGACGCCAACACGGAGTCATGACTCGTTCGGTTCAATTGTTTATAATAATTAACGAGTTTCAAGAACGAGTCGTTCTCTTCTTGGATCAGTGATTCAAATCTTGAGGCGAACAAAGGAGAAGGAAAGACAAAAACAACATCAGCTCTTGCTGTGAGACCTGACCGATGCAAGACTCTTAAAAAGAGTCTAAATTCAGCTTCATTTGTCTCTTCCATTACATGAGCAACAACAAGATCACTCATTGCCCTAGTCCCGCGCCTGTAAAGTTTGCCCATTCCTTGTAAAGCGAATAAAGAACGAAACTTTTCGCTTCCCTTAGTATCTTTTGGCCTTCTTGAAAACATAGAGAAGTAACTGGCTTTGGCGGTTTTAAGCTTGTTTTGAGGCTTTTGAGACAAAAACCTACGTGGGGTTTGGTTGATACTAATGGCGGTGGAAGGGTTGGGGATTGTGGGTTCAAATGTTGAGAGAGTGAAGAGAAGGAGAGTGAGCAAGAGTAGAAGAGCACAGATTGAGATTGTCGATTGAGTCTTGGTGATGATGGGGTTGCTTGAGTTGGTTCTTCTAATTATTTTTGATGGGTTACAAATGGGGCTGGAAGTAGCTTGTGGTGGCGTCGGTGAGGAGGACGAGGAGGAGAATGGAACAGTGGAGGTGGCTGTTGGGGAGGAGGAGGAGGTGTCTTCAGGGAAAAAGACGAGGAAGAAGCCCATGCCCCAATTTTCACCGCTGTTTTTGCAGCTTTTGGACTTTGCCATGATTCCCATCTCCCCTCTCTTTTTGTGGTGTCGATGAGCAGTTTTGCCACACAAGCTTTGTGACCTGTTTTTAGCTATTAATTATTCTAAATTCTAAGGGCAAAATTTAAAAGTGCCTCTCGGTCTCAATTTTATACTCAAATAATTTTTATATCAGGTTTCATATATTCTCGATCTTTCCATCTATACTTGGTCATTGTTTCTCTACAAACTGTAATTATTATTTTCTTTGCAATAATTAATTTATTTTTGCGAGGAATTTAACCATTTTTCTATTAAGGAATTTTAATATAGGAATAAAATTGAAATAAAATTATATAGGAAATTATATAGGAATAAAATTGATGTGAAAATCAGCTTCGGGTTTACATTTATGCTAACAAACAGTCAAGAGGTATTTTTGAGGTCTTCCCTTATTATAGTTAATCATTATTTGATTTGCTTGATTCAATGTATTTTATTTTTTTTGGTTTAGAATATAATTCAATGTATATTATTTATAGCTACAAATGATAGTCCCGGGTACTAAAATTATAAAATCAAAAGGTCAAGAGTTGAATTACATTTGACTACTAATTCAGGATCATTTAACCAATTAGCCTATTCGATAGCTGTCTTTGTTTTTTTAATGTTTTATTGTTATTATTATTGACTAGTTTGAGTGTCCGCACTTTATCACGGGGCAGACTTTTTTGACAAAAATAAAGAAGATGCTAAGCGCGTTTTAAAAGGTAATAAAAATATATAATTTGGTTATACACTAATTATATAGTAAAAAATAGATAATGGCAATAGAATCAATTTTTTAAATATATATATATAATAACATGAGAAAAAACATTTTTAAAAAAAATAAAACATATAGCTCAATTATTATTCCATCAAATACAATATAAAGAGATGGGGTAAAAAAATAACCTAATCAAATCGGTTCTAGTTAACTCGAGTTAATATAAAAAACATGTAACCCCATTAATTATATTTGAGTTAACTTGGGATATTTCACTAAACTTGCAATCCAGGTTATGAGATCAAACCTTAATAAAAAAAAAAAAAACAAAGTGAATTATAAACCTAGTTTTAATGTATATATATATATCAACTTGTGTTGACTTTTCAGATCATTGACCCGGGTTATTAGACTTGAAGCATTGTATATATAAAAATCAAGAAACTCAATTCTCAATTAATCAGAAATTAAATGATGAAAATGAGAAAAATAATTTTAATTATACAAAAAAATAGTAATTAAAATAATAAAGATCATAATTGAAATATAAAATATATTTTATATTTGATTTAATGGTGAAATTAAAATAAAAATTAATTTAGTAAAATGATAAAAAAATTAAAAGAACAAAAATTAAAATTAATATAAAAAAACAAAAATAACTTTTTGCATTGTTTGTCTCATTTCTTCGTTTAGAAAACATAAAAAAAAAAAAATCTTGTAATGGAATATGCATTAAAAAACTAGTTTTCTACTTCTCCATACAGAAAAATATTTTATTTGAAAAGTAATTTTCAGTTTTTATTTGAATCTAGTTTTCCAAAAACTTTTCTTCGTATTTGAAAAACCCCTATTATTTATTTTTACCTTCCTTTTCAAGTATAACATATTTATTTGGAGCAAGTTTTATTACCTAAAATTAAGGCCTTCAGATCACACTCTATGCAAATCTACCGTCCTTTCTCTCTGTTTTTCTATGCATTTTTTTACAGTAAAATTCACCATCCTTTATTTCAAGGGGGATTTTGCATCAAATTTATAAATAATATTTATTTCATGAAAAATAAATGCTAACAATTCCAATGATTTATTTTTTAATAAGTCAAGGAAACAAAAGAAAAGCTGGTGTAGATGGTGATACTAGTCTGCATGACCTAAAATTTATTATAATATGTTTGGAAAAGTGATTGTAATTATTTTTTAAAATATTTTTTATTTAAAAATATATCAAAATGATGTTTTTATATATATATATATATATTTAGCGCATCAAAATGATCTGAAAACACTTAAAAATATTAATTTAAAACAAAGAAAAAAATAAAAAAAGTAATTTAAAAAAAAATACTTTTAAAATATAAAAATAAAAATGTTTATGCATTTTTAAAATAGTTATTTATCAATTTTTTTTAGGGTTAAAAATTCTACTTTTTTTTTTCAACGTCACATAATAATCTTCATTGACTCTCATCTTTTATGGTAGACGCTTGCTATTTTAATTTTTAACTCCCTTTTCTTCTCTAAATGTTTGTCTACTGTTCAACATGATTATTCTTTTCCTTCTTTAAATATTTATTTATTTTTTACATGATTTTCTCTTTTTTTCAATCTCCTAATTGAATCAAATAATGGAAACAAATTTTCATTATTCTCCAACCCAAATAAATCGTAGCATTTAATTGATTATTTGATTGCTATGATCATGGAAAGCAAGTCAATTATGAACTGTATTTCAAGGAATTGTCGAGTTGCAAGTGTGATATCATAGATGGAAATACTATTTGTTGTTAGACTCCCACGAGACAGGACGAAGGAGAAAAAAATCTTCTGTACTCTTTTCATTTAATAAATAAATAATTCATTGCATTCTTCAAGCATTTGAGAATTCATTTTAATAACACTGACCATATTTGGATTAAAGAAATTCCATTTCTTTGCCTTTTCGTGTTTCATGTTATGTTCTTGGAGAACTGATTGACTCCTGAACTTTCTTTCTTCACTGGGAATGCAGCTTTAATCTTTGTAGATTGTTTATTGACAAAAACACTGTGGTAGTTTCATGGTAGTTTACTGTTGTGCATTGTTACAGTGAAATTATTTTTTTGTTTTTAGCTGAGAAAAAATATAAGTCAGGTGATGGTTATTTGATTTTTTTCACAAGCATGTTGGTTATTAAAAAAAAGTTTGGCGGTGTATGTATTTTTTCCATCTTTTTTCCTTGATAAAAACATTTTTTTACCCTTGTAGTAAAAAGAATTTAGAACTATTAACCAAGAGCTTTTTAGACTTTTCACAATCATTTTAACAATAAAAATACTTCTTAATTTACCTCCAAGATTACAAAATTATTGGTTGTTGGACAATGATTTTTTTGGCCAATCCAGTGTCCATGTGTAGTTAAAGTATGCATTTAACCTTATAAAAAAAAATAAGCTTTGCTTTTGAAGTAATTTTGTACTTTTCATACGAGTGTTTTGTGTGATTAATAGGTTCACTGGGCATTTTGATGTTTTTATATTTACTTTTGAATCTTTAAATCATAAAAGTTGTTGATACGTGTTGAACATACGTCAGCGAGTAGATGACATCCGTACTATTTAGACGGCGCATGGGACGTCACCTAGTGGCTAAATCCAGCATTTTTCTGTTTTTCTGGATACACAACTGATAGTTGTTAGCTTGTTTTTTCCTTCTTTTTTCTCCTAACAGATGAAGTACATCGTTATCTTTTTTGTTTTTTGTTTTTCAATATCAGTCCTCATTCTTTTAATTATTCATTTTATATATATTTTTTTGTTTTTCAATCTAACCCTTCAATTACAATTGCTCATATGTTTTATTTTTTATTTTAATCCTTATTTTTTTTAATTTCTTATTTCGTTCTTATTCCATTTATAGTTTTAGTCCTCATTCTTTTAGTTTTTTATTTTATTCTTATTCCTTTTATAAGAGTTTTTTTTTTCAATTTAGTCCTTCAATTACAATTTCTCATATGTCTTGTTTTTTATTTCAATCCTCATTCTTTTAGTTTCTTATTTCATTCTCATTCATTTTATAGAAGTGTTTTTTTTTTTCTAATTTAGTCATTCAATTACAATTTCTCATATGTTTTTTTTTTCATTTCGGTCCTTGTTTTTTTAATTTTTAATTTTTTTCATTGGCCCATTTGATTAAATTTTTTGGCTTTCAATTTCATCCTTTAATCAAAGTTTTTTTATTTTATTTTTTTCAGTTTAACCCTTATTCTTTTGATTTGTTTTTCCTTTTGTTAAAGCTATTTTTCAATTCAATTTAACTCTCAAATGAAAAAAATTATTTTGCCCTTTAATTAAAGTTTTTTTTTACCCTTATTTTTTTAGATCATTTTGTGTAATTGATTTGTTTTCTTGATTTATTTTTTGATATTTTATGTGTAAGGGATTCGACTTTGTGCGATTTTATCGTTTTGCATTATTTTTTTTTAAATATTGATTTTGTGATTATCTTTAATTTTTTTAGGTGAGTTTATCATTGTCTTATGACTTAGATCATGTGTATTGCATGCTATTTTTTAATATAATCGTTTTGCTTGTGTTTTATTTTTCAATATATTATTCTAATTCATTTGTAATTTCTTGTTTGTTTTATACAAATAAACTTTATTTTTAGATAAAAATGTTGATGTGTTGGGCCTTGCATACTATTTTTTTTAAGGTATGAATTTATTTAATCAGTTTTATTTGTGTTAATTTTTTAGATCATGAGTTTTTTATATTTTATTAATTCAAATAAAAAAGTTACCTTGTGTGATAATTGATTATCTTGATCTAACATTTTTTTTCCAATTTATGTTTTGGTTACTGTTGACTTTTTATTTATTTATTTAAATAAATAATTATCGATTTATTTAATTATATATTTATAAAGGTCTTTTGATTTACAGTTTGAATTCTTTTATATAAAAAAAACATATTGAAGTAGTCTGCATATCTAGTATTTAAAAAAAAAAAATTTACAACCCGCGGTGGAGCGCGAGTTAAATAACTAATATATTTAAAACCATGTTTGAGTGTGTTTTAAGAGTATATTTGACTTAAAAAATATTAAATTAATATTTTTTATAATTTTGACATGATCATGTAAAAAAATTAAATATATTTTTAAATAAAAATAAAAAGTATCATACCTTTTAATATCAAACATGCTAGAGTCTAAATTGTTTGCAATACTAAATTTATCGAGCCAGCACCTAAAAAGTAAATTACACATATGGAAGTATATTAATTAATTTATCGTGGTCAAAGGTAAACAGTAAGTTATAGTCAAAACGTTGGAACCACAAGCAATGCAGTACTGTGACCTGCTGGGATACTTGAATTACGAATCTTTCACACGCATCTATTTACACAGTAATCGATCAATCCATCATTGGTATCTGTTCTTTCCTTTTAAGTAGCACGTGTTAATTTTAATCACGTTTTGTTACAAAAAAACACATAGTCATAAGACTTGATTTAGAGATAGTTTGTGATTAAGTTAACAATTATTTTTTATGATGTTTTTTACTCACATATATATTAAAATTATATTTATTTTATTTTTAAAAAATTATTTTTAATATTAATATATTAAAACAATTCAAAAATATTTTAAACAAAAATAATTATATTTTTAAAAAATATAATTTTAAACGTGTTTCAAAATAAACTCTTAATTTAACAATTCAATTCAATGACTTGTTAATTTAGGATTTGGCTCGGCCTAATTAGTGGCAAAACTTGAATAATTTTTTTTAATAATATGATTTTAAATTTATTTTAAAATATTTAAATTAACTAAAGGTAACTTATCTGATTAACAATTATTTTTTTAAGATCCAAAATACATTATTACCGCACGTCAAAGTTTTATTTCAATCTGCGTGTTTTTGTTTTTTCTTTCATCTAAACCTTTTCTTTTCATTTGATTTTCTTTTTTGTGCTCGAAATGTTTTTTTTATCTAATCCAGGTAGCGCGGGAAAATAGATATTTATTATGCCAAAAGTTCTTCAAATCACACTTTGCGAAAATCTTCCGTCCTCTCTCTCTCTTTTTTATAATATAAAAGTTTTTGAAGCATTTTTTAATCGTGTAAAAGCCGTAATATTCCTTTCAAGAGGTATTTTGCAAGAAAATCTAACTGGTTCTAACTCAATTTAGGTGGCTGGGACTATTTTGCAGGTTATTATTTATCTAGAATAGAATAAGTGCGTGTAGGTATCCTTGTCAGTCATTTTAAGTTTCTAACTGTTTATATATATATAATTTTGATATACTGATATAAAAAAAAAATAAAAATTTTACATTTTTTTAATTATATTTTTAAGTGATTTTTTTTAAATACCATACATTATAATAATAAAAACCAGGTATTACATAGTTCAAGTTATTAGATTCAAAGTTAAAACCTAAAATTAATAATATCCCTATATAAAATCATTTCAAATAATCTCAACTCTTAATAAATAATCATTACATAACATAGAAATGTTTTTTTTTACATATAAGACATCTTAGGTTAGCTTGCATGTATTCTACTAGATCTTTACACCTGAATAAAGCTTGAGGAACAAGATTTTCAACCTGCAATCCGTAGCCATCAATATTAATGAGCAAACAAATTAAATCGGACGGAAACCATATAAAAAACATATCTCTTGACTATCATCTATTTTAACAAATCTTCCACCCCATTGATAGTTAAGTGAAGAAGTTTTTCTCTTTATTTTCCCCTCAGTTTGAATACTTGTTCTTTCATGGAATTATAAAAAAATAAATTAAAACATCCTCGATTTAGAATATTTTAAAAAATTAAATAGGTTTTAATTGATTTCCCTGTTATGTCAACCATTTACCTTAATAACTCCTATCTAGTTTGACTTGAAATTCTGTCCCATCTAATAACAAGGCAATGAATACACGGGCTTCCTAACCGAAAACAAGATCCAGGGAGTCAAGATCGTCTCAGATCAATCAAATCATCGAATTGAATGGATTATCCCACCGCTTGTGAAGATAGGAACGCTATTTTGACGGTGGATCTCAAGTAGAAGTTTCCATGAACACAGACACACATGTGGTACTCAAGGTTCTTACAGATCCATCCCTATCTCCTAAAAAAACATTAAAAAAAAAAAACACAGGAAGAGGTTGTTGCCAGGAGTGCATGAATACTTGCGACAACGCGCATCTACTCGACACCCTCTTAAAGATAGCCATTATAAAGCCAGTCCTGACATAGGGAGCTTCAAATCTGCTGGCTGGAGTTAATTGAGCTTGCTTCAAATCTGACGCTTTTATGATCTCAGACCTTCCACTGGGCAAGGAGTAATGTGGCTGTAGCCTGTAGGACATGGCTAGAGCAATGGTTTGATGACTAATGACCCGATACGCTCCATGGTTATGACACTGGTTTGCTTACCCGGTCAAGCTTGCAGTCTTGAAGAACATTTTGCCGCCATGGATATATATGCAAATGTCAAGCATCCGTTTGACAGTTTAATAAATGATATATGCCCATAACACGTCCCTTTTGTTTTTTATAATTAATGGACGGTGTTTTAAAGATTATGCACATAATATATATAGTTGAAGGGACAGAAGCCATAGCCCAGGAGTAGACCCAAGGTTAGTTGACCCATCAAGGAACTAGCCCACTTTTAAAGCTTCGCGTCTGGGCACATCGATAATGGGAGGTGCCTGGCTTGGATCCAGATGTCCCTTGCCTGGAGGACAGGGACCACGTAGCGTGCAACTCGCTTTTACAAAGTGTAAAAGCTACGTTGCTTGCCATTTGTAAAAAACATGCATAGCCTCCACCTTGTTCGGTTTGGTGGAGGCCTGGGGCCTGGCACGACACCCATCGCTTTCCCCAATCCAAAAGAATTCGGGAGGTATGCGCGCCTCGTTATTGGTGCTCTCAAACACTTAACGCGTTTTCGGTTTGGTTTTATAATCTTAAAATAAAAAAATAAAATTAAACTGATTAAAAAAAATAAAAATTAAATAAAAAAAGCCAAATAAACCACAATCAAGTCTGTTAAAAAAGTAAAAAAAAAAAAAACCAAAAACAATATAGCTTTTGATTTTTAATATAAAATAATTGAACTGAAACCGAGTCGAACCACACTAAAACAAAACCGAACCAAATCTGATCGGTTGAGTTTCAGTTTTTAATATAAAATAACTGAACCGAACCAAAACAGTTGGTTTGGGCCAAAACAGTTTTTGTATTTTATAAAATTTTAATTTTATTATTTTTGTTGGTAAAAATCGAACCGAACCGAAAATAATCACCTCTAACCTCCATCGAATATTTTTTATTTTAATTTTTAAAAAAATGGTATTGTTTTGATTTTTTTAAAATAATAATGCTATTTTTTAAAAAAAATTGATCGAGTTTCATTTAGATCTATATCATATAATCAAAGTTTGACTAAATCAAATACATGATGCATGCATTATTTTGAAGAAAAATTAGATTGGTATATGCTCAAATTGACGAGTCAACTTCAAGACGGTTATATTTTTTATAATGACGATGATGATGATAATGATTATGAAGTGGTAGTATGCGAATAAAAAAGCATAAATACTAGGCTTCATTTGTTTGCAGGAAAGTAGTTTCATTTTATGAAGTAGTTTCCTTGGAAATTGAATTCCAAGAAAGTAAATTATTTTTTGTGTTTGGTAATGTCATGGAAAATAAGTTGGAAAACACTTTTCTGGTATTTGGTTATGTTATGAAAATGAGTTAGAAAATAGCCTATTAATGTTTCTTTTCAAGTTTATTAAAATAATAAGGAACAAATTTTATAAATTAAAATGTTGAATGAGAATGGAATTGAAAAAAATCTAATTTTATAAATTATCTCAAATAAAATAAATAATAATCAAAATAATATAGATCAAATCCAACAGATAAAAAAAATTGAAAGATAATACAATTAAAATAATAATTATTATAATTTCATAAATTATTTTAAATAAAATAAGTAACAATTAAAAGAACGAGGACCAAATTTGATAGATAAAAAGTTTTAATTTAAAAAATAATAAGAGAAAATTAAATAACAATCATAAAAATAAAGACCAAAATTAAATTTTTCTCTGACAAGAAAGTATTTTTGGTTGACCAATTTTTTTAATAGCAAATAAACACAATAAAATTTAAAAAATAGTTTTTCAAAACTCATTTTCCAGAAAACAAATACATCCTAAATTATTCATGTTTTGTTTTAGTCATGTAATCATTGTTCGATGAGAAAAAACCTTTATCCTAACTTGATATTGTAAAAGCTTATCAAAACTTCACTCATAACACATATATAATCATCCATAAAATATAATTTATTTACCAAACTAGCATTGAGAAGTAGCATTAACATTCTGTATTGCTCTCTATGAAATAATTTAACTCGTCCCTCTTAAAATTTGAAGACAAAAACATCGAACGAGAATCCTTACTTGTATTTCTGGCTAAGTTGTTTGTTCTCTCTCCTACCCTTGTTAGCTTGGTTGGAGAAAAAAGTTTCCTTTCTTTTTTTAATTAACTAAATTTAAATTTTAAAATCAGCACTCAATGCAATTTATTCATCTGATATATATGAAATATATAAATCTTTTGGTTTTGGTGTAAGACTATTTTAAATCTGGTTTGCACATCAATTAATAAAAATATTTTTTCTAGAGAATCTTAAAAATACACCAATCATATCAATTTAATAAATTTTTATTTTCTAAACACAAATCTTAAGATTTGAAACAAAAAAAACCAATAAAAGAATTGAATCTCCCTAACCAACAAACCAATCTCTCACCAATATATATATATATGATTTCAATTAGAAATGGCAATTTAATATGAGTTATAAATATTTACCCGACCCGAACCAAGTGAGATTTATTTTTCTAGATAATTACCTTATTGATGAGTAATGAATATAATATAAATTTTATAAAAACAATTTAAAATCAACCCGAACCTAACACATACAAATATATGTAAAATATTTATATTTTTAAAAATCTAATATAATACACACATACATGTATAATACATGTCTTAAATAACAGTTAAATAATAAATATCTAAATGAATATCCAAAACTTGATAGATATAATATGAACATCAAAATCTCTTGCTTGACACGTAATGAGTAGAGTCTAAATAAGAAAAACCCGATTCCTAATTTCAATAAATCCCATTGGGCTGGCTGCTCTCCATCAATCACCAGGCTCTAAACACGGGCCCAAAAAAAAAGCATTAAAGCCCATTTTAAACCCGCCCGAATTGCATCACCTTCTCCGTTACTTCACAAATTCTAAAACCCTAAACCCTCTAAACCCTCAAAATTTAGAAACCACCTCAACCACCACCCTTACAAACACGAAACCGGCAACTATGAAACATAAAAAACCCGAACCCGAACCTGAAACCCAATTGAAAAACGACACAGAAATCTGCCAACAACTACTCTCCCGATACTCCGCCTCTACAGCACCACAGCACCGCCACCTCTTGGCAACTGCTGCCGCACTCCGTTCCATCCTTACCGCCGAATCACTTCCTTTAACTCCCTCAGCTTACTTCTCTGCCGCAATCAACAATCTCTCCGATTCGAAAGCTCTAGATTCCACGGCAATTGCGGCGTTACTTTCGTTTGTTTCGATTGTGGTGCCCTTGATTGAAGAGAAGGGGATTAAGGATGCGAAGGTGAAGGAGGCGGTGGCCGTGTTAGTGGAAGTTGCGGTGGAGAGAGAAGGAGTGGGAGTGGGGAGTTTGGGCTGTGTGGTGAAGTGCTTGGGGGTTATGATTTTAGGGTTTTGTGATTTGGAGAAGTGGGATTCTGTGAAAGCAGGGTTTGAAAGTTTGATTAAATTCTCTGTTGATAAGAGACCAAAGGTTGTGCCTTTTTTCTTAATCGTCAAGTAATTCAGTGATTAATGATTATTTAAGTTTATATTTTTATAAGACTGATTTGATTTCCAGTTTGAATCTTTGTTTTTTTTAAGCTGAAAATGAAGTAATTCTTTGTCTTTGATATATTTGGCTCTTGCTTAGGTTAATTTTGTGTTTTTCCTTGAGAAAGTTGAGATTTTTATCAAAGCTATTATACTATTGTTACCGGGATAAATGCAGGGAAGTTGACGAGTTTAGGATTTTGACTTCCATTGTTTCAGGTGAGGAGGAGTGCACAAGAATGTCTTGAGAAGGTTTTCAAGTCTTTTAGCTCTTCTTCTGTTGTTAAGGAAGCTAGCAAATTGGTCTTTTCGTTGTTCAAAAATTACATGCCTGTAGCACTTACATTGAGTGAGTCAAGGATTTTTGACGAGTCTAAAGAAGAAACATTATCAAAGCTGGAACATCTAGAGGTCATTCACATGCTAAATCTTCTGAAGGCTACCGTTCCATATCTCTCGGTTAAAATCAGTTCAAAAGTTTTGCCTGAACTAGTTAAGCTTTTGAGGTCTGATTTCTCAGTGCTGACGAGGCAGATTTTTCAAAATATTGAAGCATTTTTTGTGAGTTCAAGTGATGAAGTGATTGGTCCGCAGCAGGAGAAAATTATAGATTCTCTTTCTGGGTATTTATCTCTGGGACAGAAGAATCCTGTGGACACTGTATTGTCTGCCGCCACCCTGCTAAGAACTATTTTAAATAAACTCCGAGCCGGAGGATCAAGCTCTTGGACAAGTAATGGACATAAAATTTTTGGTTCTACAGCAGGTTTGCTTCTTGTTATGTTTATTGGATCTCTGTTAACAGTGCTAGTATTTTTTTTCTTTGTTATTGTTTTCTTGTTGATTGCATGCTATTAGGTCCCCTGACACATGTTTATACTGATTCAGGTCTTTTGACTGATGAGGCTACTGCATCACAGGCTTCAGATATAATGAAGGAGTTGATCCACCACTATATAGATCCAAAAGAAGTCGTGATTAATGAAAGTCAATCACTTGATGATTCAAGTCAAGAGAGTGAAGAAGCAAATATGATAAAATCAACATGCGCTGTCTTGGAGAATATTCTGAATTCATATGATGGCATTCCTAATGAACACCTTTTGGGAGTCATATCTGTTTTGTTCAAGAAGCTTGGTACATGGAATTTGTTGTTCATCTGCCATTTTAGCACAATTATATTGCTTGATTTTACACATAATTCTGTTGCTTGCTTCAAACTATTTTATGGTATCCAAATCTCTATTCTGTACAAATTTTTAAACTAGCATAACTTTAGAGGCCATATTGCCAGCTAAATTTTAAAAGAATAGCGAACTTTTATAGTTCTCCAAACAAAATGCCATGTTTTTGTACACATGTTTAATATTGTGTCTGTCATTGTCTCAGAATTATATGTTTCCTTGCATTGTTTCTATGCATGATTATGTTCATGCATAGAAACAATCATACTTAAGCTTGCAACTTTGCTTTTATATTGCAGGAGATATATCGCATATCTTCATGAAGAACATCATACTTAAGCTTGCAGACTTGATGAATGATGTTGGTCGTGATAAACCAGACACAAATCATGTAAGTGCTCATGGATGTTCTTGCAAGTGTCCCAATGTTGATGGGGTGGTGGTGTCAAGTGACCTCTTAAATTTTTATTGCATCTTCTTTTGCTTGTACTATTTCTTCAGCCAGTGACACAAATTTTTGGGGCTGTCAATCTGCCAATTTTGATTAATGGTTGAACTGATTTTATGTTAGCATTAATGGTACAATGTTATTTCTTTTTGGCCCTTAGTTATGGGTGTGAAGCTATGCAAAAGCTATATTCACCTTTTGAGCAGTCCTAAGAAATCAATATCTTTTGAGCTGTCAATTTGCCCAGTGCCTGTTAGATCTCTCTAAGAGATTTGACACGAGCATTGTACATTCAAGTCGTATCTCATGAGA
Source organism: Populus alba (assembly GCF_005239225.2). Classification (NCBI taxonomy): domain Eukaryota; kingdom Viridiplantae; phylum Streptophyta; class Magnoliopsida; order Malpighiales; family Salicaceae; genus Populus; species Populus alba. Next base: position 3,750,845 of record NC_133289.1, on the reverse strand, counting down.
TGTTTCCTAGGAAATGTAAGAAGATCATCATTTCTGTATATCTTTTATTGTTGTAAACTCACTCCTCCATTCAGATATGCACGTTTCTTTTTAGTTGATAGTGTATAATTTCTTTAAATGACATCTACTGAATTGATTGCTGCCCTTTTTGTTACAATTCCAGCTTCAAAATTGCATGGGATCTGCAGTGGTTGCCATTGGTCCGGAGAAGATGCTTATGCTCCTACCTATCTCCATTGATCCTGACAATTTTACATGTTCAAATATCTGGTTGGTACCCATATTGAAAGACCATGTTGTTGGAGCTTCGCTAGGGTATTATATGGAGCACATCGTGCCTCTTGCAAAATCCTTTAAGCAAGCTGGTCAGAAAGGTATGCCCTAAAAGCTTTATGTAAACAAAAAGTTTGTCCATTCTGGCTAATTTTATAATGATGAACTCTAATGGGCGGCAGATGTTAGGCAGTTTCAAATGATCATATTGCCCTTATTGATGATGTAGAGCTCTTGGTTTGATGATGAAGATTTGTATTATTGGACCTTTGTGTTTTGCTGAACCTAAACTGATGTCTGCAGTCTGCAATAGAAACCATCCAGATTGATACATTAACTAGTCAGTGGTCACACAACTATAGCTGACAGCTGTTTGATTTACTGATCACCTGTGGGGCTGTACTAGCTCATAACCATTCTTTAATTGTAATGCAACCGAGAGTTGTTCTTTTATCTATCATAGCTTCATCTTCATGATTTTCATTCAACAACGATTTGTTATCCTGTGAACATTTCAACTTCTGGAATATATATATTTTTATTTATCATTCCCCTTTCCCCTTTTTTTGTCCAGTTAGAAAATCAGTAATTGGTCAAGATCTGCAGGCTCATGCTTATGGCCTCTGGGGACTGCTTCCTGCCTTTTGTCGCTATCCTGTTGATACTCACAAAAAGTTTGGAGCTTTGGCTGAACTTATGATTACTTCTCTTAAGAAGTACTCCTTCATGCATCAGAATATTGCTGTTGCCTTACAGGTGACCTCTCTTTTCCCTCTATAGGTGCAAAGTGCTAATTATTTTCTTTCTTCTTTTGATTTGGTTTTTTTATTGGGATGCATTATTTAATTGTTTTTGTTTTCTTTTATATTTGATTTTTTTATATTTATTTCTTTGGTTTTGCATAGGTTCTTGTGAATCAAAACAGAAGTGTGATGTTGTCTAAAAGTGATGGTGGTGCCTCAAATGACAATGCAGTAAAAGATTCTGTAGCCCCTTATTCCAAAAAAATTGCAACCAAAAACATCAAAGCTTTGGCATCATGCTCTTCAAAGTTGCTTCATGCTCTAGCTGACTTATTTGTTGATTCACAGTCTGGGAAGCCCTCGTTTATCAAGGTTTCTTCCATATATAGTTTTTCTCCATCTTAATTTTTGTCTTAACATGTTTGATAGATGTATTCTTGCTGTATTTTCTCTAAGTTGAAAGTTTATTTCTTGGGATACAGAATTGACTTGACATTGATATCCTGCCCCCCCTTTTCCTACTATGCATTGTTTTCACTGTAATTTACGAATTATCTCTGTTTCCTCTTTTCTATAGCATCTGTTTTTTGGCTTTCATCTTCTCTATAAATAGTGTTGGGTTGGGTGATGCCTATACAAAGTGCATGAATCCTAGCAATTTACCAATTGGATTTGGATTGGCTTACCTGGCTTTGTGACTTGCCATGGTCACTGCTGCCCCTGATTTAAGGTGGAGTGGTTTGATATTCATTTTGCTTGAGCAGTTTAAGTAAGTGTTGCTGCTCTTGTAAGTTATTCGGAGCTACTGGCATGGTTTTCTTGTCATACTAGCTAAAGATTGTACAGATATAAATCATTGTTGTATCTATAAACTTGATGCTTACACCTCATAGACTGTAACCTTCTTTGAAAGTTTCTGGGCTCATATGATTCAGTCCCGGGGTAAGTAGGATAGCTTTTGACATATTCTGTAATCTGTGCATCTCTCTAAGTTGGTAACATTGAGTTTAGCCATTTCAGTAGTGTTTCTTTGTTGTGAAATGATAATTATGCTACTGCATACGCATGACATTTTTTTTTTGATACCAGTCAATGTCATGAGATATCACCTTTTGACTGATGGTATTTTCTCAGGATGCTATTGCATGCTTGGCTTCTATCAGCAATTCTTCTGTCACCCAGAAGGTTTTCATGTCACTACTTAAGAGGTTTCGGTTTGTAACTGGTGAAGGTGAGTTTCAACAGCCAAAGAGTGATGGTGATGAATTGATTGAGGAAGAAGCACGCAGCTTGAATGTACAAGAGAAAGATGTACACAGGTAAACTGGAAAGTTAACGTCCTGCTTTAATACCAAACCAACAAACAACATCTAACACTATCTCATGAAAAAGATTTAAAAGAAAAGAAGAAATTGAGTTAAGGATGTGAAAGGAATTAATGAACTGGGTTCTCCCTGTCTTCTCCAAATTGCTGTATGTTTCTTATTTGCCTGCCTCGAAAATGTACCTTATGTTTTTGGTCTTCTTCTGACTCCCCTAAAATCTTGAAAATTGACGAGTCCAGTAAATCTACAGGTGTGTGATGATGGAGCTTGCATCTTCTCTCGTTGTTGGAGCCAAAACAGATTTCATTGATCTGATATATAAGTTTGTTGTCTTCATCTTTCAGGTGACTCTTTCAACCTGAACATCTGACAACCTTCCATGTGCTTTTTTGTTTGTGGCCACATAATTCTGGTCTAAAAATTCTTTTATGAATCTTTGACATTCAGGCTACTGATGTAACTGGTCATTGTGAAGCATACCACACTCTGAGCAGAATTTTACAGGTTTGGATTCGCTTCTTGGCACACTTAAATTATCATCCACAGAAGCTACTGCTTTGCAGACTTAGTAGCTTTTCTTTTTTATTTTCTGGTGCAGGAACACACATGGTTTTGCTCTTCTCGGTTTGTGGAGCTGATTGACTTATTACTTGGCCTGAAATCTCCTGATGATGTTGCAACTCTTAAAAATCGATTTGCTTGTTTCCATATTCTCATAGTTCATGCATTAGAGGTCAAGATCTCTGTTCCTACTTGTCTTCTTTTAGTTTGTCATATCTTCTTCTATTTTTATCTCTGTATTTCCAAATCTTCTATTTTTTTCTCTGTAAGTGGCATTATTGAATATCTCAACTCCCAAAAATTGAGCTCATTTAGAAAAGGGAATGAAATTTAATTATGAAGTGGCATGTGATTAATATCCTCTCAATGAGCTCAATTTTTGAGATACATAAATTGATAGATGAAATGATACTTCCTGGGCTGCTTGTTTGCTTTTTTTTTTTTTTTTCATTATGTAAATTACAACATGATAATTCGAGATAAAATCATCAAGTCATCATTTTCTTGTCGGGGCAGGATGAAAGAAGAGTTAAAAAGTCAATGTCTTTGACTGTATAAGGAAGATAAATAGTTTACTAATTGATGTGAGAATCTCTAGAATTTGGCCTGAAGATTCTATACTATCATGCATTAGTGGTTGCTTTAAATCTAGTATGCATGATCTTGTGAAGTCCTGTTTTTTTTTACCTTTTTCTCCTTTTGAAGTTTCTCTTATTATGTTTATATCATGACACTCTGGCAACTTTGGTTTGTTTAGCTAATTCACTTTCTTTGGAGGAGGCAGATGTGATACTATTGTCATCCTGCATAAATTAAATGGAATCTGAAATTCCATTAATTTCTTTAATATGCTTTTTGCAGATGAACTCAGAGGAGAAAAATACGAAGGCTTTTCTTATGCTCAATGAGATCATACTCATCTTGAAGGATGTACGTGCTTTGCTTCTTTTTTATTGTTTTGTAGTCCTGATTTCCATTTTTGAGTTAGGAATCAGAGGTAAATGAACTCTTGAGTTACTTTATCTGCTCCGTGTGTGTGTTATTAGCTTGCCAAAGCTTGTTAAGAGAATCTTTCTCTCTCTGCTCTTGATATATTTCATGTCTCGATCTTTTGTATAAGTAAACGTGGTTAATTTCTCAAACAAAAGATGCACATGTAGGTTAAGACATTGATTTATAGTTTTCTCTCTCTGTTTTCTTTATGTTAGTTTAAAATTCTTGGATAAGTTTGCTAATGAACTTTACATAACATAAAATTAACTAACTATATATTGCACTACTTACCGCTGTTATTAGTTTATTGTCATTGAAAAAACAACTAGGTTATGTTTTGTGCTAGATTTTAAATTGGCATCCATTTCTTGTTAAATAAAATTCAAGAAGTCGTCTTTTTTTTCCCTTCTTATTCTATACTATTGCCATTGTATCAACACGTTTGATATTCGGCATGAATTATCAAAGTTAGGACACTTGTGGTTGAGAGCTAACTGGATGCATCTATTCTGTAACATGTAGGCAAGGGAAGATGCTAGGAAAGTGGCTTACGATACACTCCTTTTTATAAGTTCCTCCTTGCACAACTCATCTTGTGCCACTTCCAGAGAAGCTTATCAAAGACTGATCAGCATGGTTAGTGTGTCACCTGTTCTACTTTTGTATTGTTAATGTGAAGCTTCATTTGTTGAAGGCTTTTGAATATGCTTACCATCTCTTTAGTTCATTGTTTTTCCCAGCATGAATGGCTAATATCCTGGCTGTCTATCCCTCTGCCTCCAGTTGTTTTTCTATGTTAGAAAGTCAACCTTTTAAGTGGACATTATCAATGGATTCAGGTGATCAATGTGATGCCATCATTACCACTGCAATTAAAAATGATAGTTTTGGGTGTTTAGATAGCTTGTTTGCCTTCTAGGTTTGTGGTGAACTTCCTTAGGTTCTGTATGTGGACTTCAAATTAGAAAAATATTTTGGGGATCCAATAAAGGGTAGATGGACGAATTACTTTGCAGGCAGGGAGTTCCTTATTTAGAAATTTTAGATTGTACACTGAGTTGTTGCTGATATGCTAGTTTCTCAGTGGTCTTTTGGTTGTGGTCCAATGATGAAAAATCTTGAATTTGACCATTGTCATGTTGCCATTAATAACTTAACAAGTGTCATAGCTTCTCTCTGATGAAGTCATACACTGCTCAGATAACAGGTTATCTCTCTGGTTCGTCTCCCTACATAACAAGTGGAGCAGTATCTGCACTGTCTGTACTGGTATATAATGATACAGAAATCTGTCTTGAAGTGCCCGATCTTGTTCCCTCTCTCTTATCATTGCTGCAAAACAAAGCTCTGGAAGTCATAAAAGTAAGTATTTGCTAGCTCTCTATCCAGATTGTTATTAATTTATTTAGATTTCAACAGTGTCGAAATAATTAGTATATATTAAACAGGCTGTTTTGGGCTTCACAAAAGTATTAGTATCTTGCTTGCAAGCAAAAGACCTGCAGAATTTCCTATCTGACATCATCATTGGAGTTCTTCCCTGGTCATCTGTCTCTAGAAACCATTTCAGATCAAAGGCATGTAACTCGGCATTATGCTCTTATTGGTCTTCTTTGCACATTCCAAATAATTACGTGTTTATGTGACTCTGTTTATTGATTGTCTGTTCTGAAAGGTCCTCTTACATATATGAGTTTCCACAGGTTACAGTCATACTGGAGATTATGATACGGAAGTGTGGTTCTTCTGCTGTTGAGTTAGATATCCCAGAGAAACATAAGAGTTTTTTCAAGACTGTTTTGCAGGTTGTTTTTCTTTTCTAAAAACGTTGCCTTCTCAATTTGGTTTTATTTTAATTTCTTGAAACATTTTGATTGAGCTCAGATTCAGACCCCACATGTCAGCTTGTGCTGGCCAGATTGAAAGTTGCTATAATTATGTAAATTGTCTCATGAGCATTCAGACTAGTGGCAGGGACAGAGCAAGACTTTTGGCTCTTTTTGAGTCACCAACTGCTGTTTCAGTATGTAAATGATAATCAGTGATTTAGACCATTAATATCTGTTGCGAAATGCATCAATCATTTAACCTTCCTTATTAAGTTAACATTTATGTTGGGGACCATTTTCCCGTCTAGAGCCCTTTTTGTCCTTTATATGGTCTCAAATTTTGTTCTGGTGTTTTCAAGCTATTCATTCATTTAATGAAAAAGTAATCAATTAAATGTCATTCTTACACTAATTCCACGTACATGTCATCATCTCCCGTATTATAGCATGATTTTAACTATCTAGAATATCTAATCCAATGTGCTTCATGCTGGTGAAATTTTTGTTTAATTTTAAATAAAGCACATTGCTTCTTTCCAATATCCATCCTTTGCAGAATCGCCATCACAAGTCAACTTCCAAGGAAGCCGGCACAAATGATACAGAAAAAACGCCGTCAGATATATCACCTAAGAGGTTTGATAAATCTCCTGTTCCTTTTGGTTTAATATTTGTTATTTCTCTTTGCTTGATTGCTGTCTGCAAGAGCCATGTCTCCCTAGTTACTTCTCACATTCAAATCCCTGTTGACTGTGCTGCTGCATCAGGGTGGAGAAGCCAAAGAACAAGGAATCGGGTTCTGTACCTGAGAGAACTGGTTCAGTGCATCCTGGGAAGAGAAAGAGGGAGAAGAAACACAATGAGAACCCTCCGACCTCAAGCAAGCCTGGTGTATCAACTGGTGATGGTAGCGGACGTGAAGGGGCTAAAAGAGCTAGGCACTTTGAGCATGAAAAATCAATCAAGGTTCGGTCAGAGGATGGTTGGAAGAAGAGGAATTTTAACAAAGAGCAAACTGGTGATGGGAAAAGAAAGATAGAGCATAGGAACACGAACAAGAAAGGCAAAGCGTCATTTCGCGGACCTAGTTCTGCTTCCAAACTACACAAACCCCAGAAAGCATGGAAGAAACAGAAACTCAACAACTGAGCGGCACCCGATTACATTTTACACAAACTAGTGAAACTTGTGAGGCAACAGAAAATCAGCCTCTGGTGATGCCCATGGAGTCAGAACCACCCATGCTTGTTGCCCGGAATAGATACTGACAGTCATCGAAGTTTCTCCTTGGGCTGCTACTCAGCTAGCGATAGTCATTTATCGAGAGCTGGGTATTGGCAAGCCATATCATTGCCCAAGGTTTGGTCTTTTTAGCTGAACCATGGACGTAAAACTTATATAGCTACTGTGCGTCCATTATACAAGCAAGATGGGTCGAATCCTTGAATTCTGCCGATAAGGAGCTTTTGTAACTTACTTCTTTTGAAGGCATAGAAAAGAGCAGGTACTGTTGGAAAACACCCAACGCTTTTGCCCTCTGGTTTCATTTTGTATTTTTTATACACTAGTCATCACAGTGACAGCCATTTGGATGGAGTGCCTCTTCACAAATTTTGATGTATATCATTTTCTCTTTTGCTAATAACGTGTTAAACACCATTTTGTTCACATTCAAACTCGGTAGTTTCCATGACAATAACAGTGATGATGTTTTTATAAATGGAAAAGTTAGTGCTTCATGAAATTTTGTTTTTTTTTAAAATTTTTTTTTTAATATATTTTTAGATTGTTTTGATGTGTTATGTTAAAAATAAAATTTTAAAAATAAAGAATATTATTATTTAATATATTTTTAATTAAAAAACATTTTGAAAAATAATTTTTATTATAATTTTAAACAGATTTGTAGTGTAGTGTTATTAAACCAGAGTTGAAGGTCAAATTTTGATTTAATTAAAATTTAATTAATTAAAAAAAAAAACATTTCTGAAAATTACATTGTTCTAATAAATATATTTTTAATTAACTTATCAGATTAATTCACTCAATTCACAGTAATGATTTTAAACTAATTTATGGATGTAGCTAGGTGTAATAACTTTGATAAGATAACGTTTATAATAATAAAAATAAAGTAATAAATGTTTATTCTCAGATAATTGGTTTTTGACGAGGGCCAAAAAGGTAATTAGAAGTTGGAACTAAAATAACTGTAAACCCATTTTGAAAGGGTTTATCTATCCACGGTCCCAAACTGTTTCTCTATCTCAACCAGAAATGGCAACCATACACCATCACCACCTCCCGCTCCTCCACAACCCAACACCACCAGCCTTCAAACCCAAAATACTATGCAAGAATTCCAAAAACGACGCAGCATTCGAGGAGAAAAAATCTGGGTTCGTGGACTACGACAAGGGCATACACCATGTGTCAACTCAAGTGAGTGGAATCAGGAAAGACCAGATTCCTCAACGCTATCGTATACGAGTCCAAGGAGACAGGTTCCAGAAGGACTGGTCTGTTTCTCAGGTTGTCCAGAAAGTTCTTGAACTCGATCACAAGTCTGATGATATTGAAGGTCTCTTGAACCGGTGGGTTGGCCGGTTTGCTCGTAAGAATTTCCCTCTTCTTATCAAGGTAAACAAACCATTTTCCCCACAATGCTTGTCTACATTCGTGGGACCCAATCTCATGAACCAGACCCCACATGTGGGACTTACAATGATTTGTGAAAGTGGCCCGCTGTAACTTGGACCCATAGGAGGTTCATCCAATGATCGATACGTTACTGTTATTATTTGAGAGTGTTTTTTTGAGAGGTGATGGAAGAAAAGGGTCTTATTGTTTTTTTTTTTTTTTGGAAATGATGTAGGAGATAACGCAGAAGGGTTCAATTGAACACAGCATTTTGGTTTTTCGGTGGATGAAGAATCAGAGGAACTACTGTGCTCGTACAGATATTTATAATATGATGATTAGGCTGCATGCTAGGCATAATTGGACTGATCAAGCTCGTGGATTGTTTTTCGAGATGCAAAAATGGAGGTAATGCTTTATTGATTTGCAGTGTTTTTTACAGGGATTTGATTGTTTTTAGGACAAAATGGAATATTATAGTTGCCAATGAGCAATTCCTGTCACAGTAGTTGTTGAAAAAATTTGTTTCTTGGCACCTTTATGGCTTCATGTTCCGGGGGCATTTAGTTGCTTTAGGTGGTATTCAAAGGAACTGGACATCCCTTCTGTTTCTCTTGTGATGCTTGGCCTGTTACTTTCTAGTTTCTGTCCCTATGGATATATCTGAAGCTTTCTACCTTGGTCACAATATGGTTCCAAATTATTCTATTTTCCTGCTAGGTGCAAACCAGATGCTGAGACTTGCAATGCTCTTATCAATGCGCATGGTAGATCAGGTCAATGGCGTTGGGCTATGAATATAATGGAAGACATGCTGCAGAAAGCTGTGTGTATCTGTTTTCTTCTTCTATAATTTATCTTAGTAGGTCTGAATTGATGTGAGCTTCCTTTTTTTTCCATGTTGAATTGGAGTTGTGTAGAAATTTTTGCAATATTGCTTCATGCCTTGGTCCTTAGGGATCCATCACTGCAGCCATAAAAAACGACTTGAAAAATTTTGTTTTCTTCACTCTTTTTTAACTTGTTCCTTTTCTAAGTTAGATATTCAAGGAGTGGTGGGATCTTTGATTGAAACTTATTGATGATAGCTTGATTTATGACTTATATAACACCCATGTATTTTTCAACTGGTGTGTATGAATGTTTAGAATAGGCATTTGATTCCACTGATAGTTTGGATGGATATAATAAGCTCCCCTGAATAATTTCCATAGAAAATACCGCTGCCTTCCCTATATTTCTTAAATTTATCTATATGTGTTAGAATAGTTTTTAAATCTGAGACCATTGCTCAGTGCAGTGGTTAAAATCTTGTTCTTGCAACTTCGAGTCTTGAGGGAAGGTCATTTCATGTAAAAAATAGGATTATCTTTAGATTCTCCCTTCTAGGACCCACTTTGCTGAAACCTTAACTAAGTATTGATTTTTTTCCATGTACAAACCCGAAAAGGAATTGGTTAAATGACTTGTTATTACTTTCTCATGGACTTGAGTCATCTGAGATCATAAGAGATTTCTGAGTCCTTAATTGTACATCTGCAGATTCCTCCCAGTCGGTCGACATATAATAACTTGATCAATGCTTGTGGATCTAGTGGAAACTGGAGAGAAGCTCTGAAGCTCTGTAAGAAAATGACTGAAAATGGAGTTGGACCTGATCTGGTGACTCACAATATTATTTTATCTGCATATAAGACTGGTGCCCAGTATGAAAAAGCTTTATCTTATTTTGAACTAATGAAAGGTACAAATATCCGTCCTGACACAACAACCCTTAACATCATGATATATTGCTTAACAAAGCTTGGTCAATATGAGAAAGCCATTGGTATTTTCAAGTCCATGAGGGAGAAGAGAGCAGAGTGCCACCCTGACGTCGTAACATTTACAAGCATCATCCACTTGTACTCTGTGAATGGGCAGATAGAAAACTGTAGGGCCGTGTTTAGTACCATAGTTGCAGAAGGTCTCAAGCCTAACATTGTTTCCTATAATACACTCATGGGAGCATATGCTTCTCATGGGATGAATAAAGAGGCATTATCAGTTTTCAATGCAATTAAAAATAGTGGACTTCGTCCAGATGTTGTATCGTATACATCTTTGCTAAACTCTTATGGAAGATCACAACAACCTAAAAAGGCAAGAGAAGTATTTGAGATGATGAGGAGAGACAAGTTGAAGCCAAATCTTGTCAGCTACAATGCAATGATTGATGCCTATGGATCTAATGGTTTGCTTGCTGAAGCTGTGGAAGTTTTGCGTGAAATGGAACAAGATGGAATCTATCCAAATGCTGTCTCAATATGCACTCTTTTGGCGGCTTGTGGCCGCTGTTCTAGGAAGGTGAATATTGATGTTGTGCTTCAAGCAGCTGAAAGGCGACACATTAAATTGAACACAATTGCATATAATTCATCTATTGGAAGCTATATGAATGTGGGAGAGTTTGAAAAGGCTACTTCTATGTACAGATCCATGAGAAAAAGTAAAGTGATTCCTGACGCTGTTACTTTCACAGTCTTAATAAGTGGTTGCTGCAAAATGTCAAAATATTGTGAGGCACTTGAGTTTCTTTCTGAAATGATGGACTTGAAGATTCCTATGACCAAGGAAGCTTACTCTTCTGTGATCTGTGCCTACAGTAAGCAGGCAAGTGCTCTGACAAAATATGCCTCTTTACTAATCTACAGGAAATGGAAGGAGATCTCATTTCTTTTGCTTTTTGATATATGTTAGGGTAAAATCACAGAAGCAGAATCTATGTTCAACAAGATGAAGATGGCTGGATGTTGTCCTGATGTTGTTACCTATACCATGATGCTACATGCTTATAATGCAGCAGGTCAGTTTGTATGAGACTGACATGATTAGTGAATGGCGTGAAATAAATCATCTGCCTAGCTAAATACCTCTCTTTTGTTTCTGTCCAAGTACAGAACACTGGAAAAAGGCCTGTGCTCTTCTTCAAGAAATGGAAGAGTATAATATCCAACCAGACACTATTGCATGTTCGGCTCTGATGAGAGCTTTGAATAAGGGAGGTGATCCATCGAAGGTTCTCATTCTTGCAGAGTTTATGAGAGAGAGAGAAATCCCCTTAAGCGATGCTATTTTCTTTGAGATGGTATCAGCCTGTAGCCTGTAAGTATCCACTCTATCTTGCAAATTGCCTTGATAAGCATGTTTGTCTGGACATGATAGATATCCTGCTCTCTTGATAATACATCATTATGCTCATGTTCCCCGAGTAACTAGCACAGAAAATTTGGGTGTAGATTACGAGATTGGAGAACAACGATTGAGTTAATTAAATTGATGGAGCCTTCATTCTCTGTTGTTTCAATTGGACTTCTGAATCAGCTTCTGCATCTTCTGGGGAAAAGTGGAAAAATTGAATCTATGATGAAGGTACTCAGATATTTTTCACATGTCTATCTTATATTATGATAGTTGTATTTGAAGAAACACTGCATTGAAACCGTAAACAATTTAATTATCCCTTTGTTTGACCTCTTGTTAAGCTTCTTATATAATAAATAACTTAAATCTTGGGGGGTATCAGCAGTGAGAGCTAATTTACTTGCTACTTTTATTCGTTATGTTTTATAAGCTAATCTTGCTCTGCATCATCTATGAACAAATGCAGTTCTTTTACAAGATTATAGGATCAGGTGCTGAAATCAACTGCAACACTTACTCGATCTTGTTGAAGAATCTTTTGGCTGTTGGAAATTGGAGGAAATATATTGAGGTAACTTATAATCAAATTTCTGTTGTTTCATACAAAATAAAATTTCATAACTTTTAAAAATAATAAATGTTATGGATGGTGTTCATTTCATCAATCTCCTATTGATAGATATGGTGGGTATCAAACTGGGGTTTCCTTAGGATCTTCTTACACTCATCTGAAGTGAGACCTGGGGTATCACAGGGTGTCTGTTTTCAAAGTCTTGAATCAATGTGTCCATAAGTTATATGAGGCATGCATTTGAACTCAAGCACTGGCACAACAGTTAGTGATTACTTGACTCCAAAAAAATGGGTTGTTCTTTTCGAAATCCTAGTGAAGTTCCCTTTTCAGAATTGTCCCATAAGAGGAAAGCATGCATTGCTTCAGTAATCAGAGTCTTGGCCAGTTATATTTTTTGAAGTTTAATGATCATAATTATAGTTAAGGAAATGTAAGTGATCAACGAGACTTAATCTGTCCGATTATGCTTCAATTTCTCTATTTTTCTATCATGGACATGCAAGTGGCGGGAATCAGGACTAGCCACTTTGCCCCCCACTTATTTCCGTAAAAAATGGAGACCTGCTATTCTTGGGTTAAAATGCATTTCTAGTTGATCGGAAAAACTCGGTGAATTCTTAATGCAGGTATTGGAATGGATGGAGGAAGCCAGAGTTCAGCCTTCAAATGGAATGTATTTTGACATACTCTCCTTTGCACAGAAAAGTGGAGCCACTTATTCTTCTATCATACAGGAAAGAGTTGGTATGCAAATACTTGTCTCCCACACAAGAGAATTATGTTTTGGAACACATGCTTCTATCTAATATAAGTGAAAAAAATATTTAAACCTAGTCATTTCATTGGGTTGCTGTTTCTTATTCTGGTCACTGATGTTTCGCAGAATCGTTGAGAAGAAAATCTGGGAATGAAGTCTCGACAAGCAAGGTGTGAGATCCTTCCAACTCTCCGCTGGTTAAATTGGGGGGAAAAATTAACCCATGCCCTGCAAGAGGAGTTTATTGCATTTCCAGTAATATATCCAAACTGTGGAAAGATGATCGTTTTTCAGACGATGAGGAATGGAACTTTGGAGTAGGAAATGTATAACAAGAAATTAGTCACTGCAGTTGATGCTCCTGATGAAAGTTCATTGAGCTGGGTAATGCTAGAGCACTTTCTCAGTATGTCTATTGACGCCAGGAGCTTTGATTCACGCCCTTTGCTTTCAAAATGTCGCATTAGAATGCAGGTTATGTCTGTGATCAAGGATGATGCCAGAGTGTCATATGCAATTGTAGCAGGGGATGGAAATGGCCTAATGTGAGGAACAAAAGATGATGGCAATATCAAGTCATTACTAGCGTCATTGCACCTGTGAGAATATGGAGTTCAGTGACAATGTAATGTCCAATCCCATCAACATTGAGAATCTGGTTTACAAATGCAATCTATTATGTTCTCAAGAACAAGAGAGGATTTCGATCCGATTTGGATTAAACCCGCCACTCAAGAGTAGACAATCCACCGTGGACAGAATGGTGATCCGGGCTGCTTTACTGGTTCAATGATGTCCTGTTTGTGCCGGGATAGGTCGAAGACTATGGATGCTTGGTTGATCAGTGTAGTTTCTATCTAGTTTCTCTTTGGCGGAAAGACTGAAGCAAATGCTAGATATCAAGTTGACTACACAACCAGCACCATGGCTGGCATATGATCTAGTTCTGTGAAGCATTGTGAGGCAGTCGTTGGATAATGCAGCTGGTGAAATAGTCCTGGTCTTTTGTCTATAATATCTGTAGACATAAAATCCTGAAATTGGTGTCTTTGTAATAAGAAAAGGAATATTTTTTTATTAAAAAAATGAGTATCCCTTGATCTTTCTTTTTCCGGAATGTATTACGCATCTTGGCTTTTTTTTAAAAAAAAAATACTTATTTTCTTTCTCGTACTTATAGTAGTTCCTCTGTTTTCTTTTCAACAAGTTCCTCTCTATTCTGGTCTTGGATGAGCATTTCTATATTGAAATCTCTATATTTACGAGGAAATTATTTTCTAATAATTTTTATATTCTTTATTTGGATTTGAACCAAAATAATAATATTAAAAAAAATGTCTATCAATTGCTATTAAAATTATGGTTATTAACTCGAACTAGACGAGTATCCATCAACTTAGGTTTAATGTTGTTGATCTCACCAAATCTCAAATCAAATTTTTTTTATTCAAAATAATATTCTTAATAAAAATTAATATAATTAAGATAAAACACATCACCATCCTCCGAGCGAGGGGGAAAAAACATCAGTCAATTGGTGCCCATTTTGCCGGAGAGGTTCACATGCTAGTCACCTAAAAAGCAGGCAAAAAAATAATTCAACCTTCGCAATAATTACAACTACGACGTCGTTTTCAAACATGACACGAAGCACCTCCAAAACCGGACAAGTGGCAGTTGGCTTCCACATCCACCAGCAAGCATCCATATTCCATATTCCATGCTCTTTCAAAACACTTTAAGTTACCGAATTACCCCTTTCCCCCTCCTAGCCGTTATACCCCATTTCATCCTGTAACAACCCTGAAACACCATCGTCATTTCCAAACCGATCTAGGACATCTCCGTCATTTCATCTTCCCTCCCTTCTTTACTTCAGTGAAAAACCAACAGTCAAAAAGATGCTTCCTTTTCAATTCTCAATTTGTTAGTTTTTTTCTTAAATCAAATCATGGCGTCTTCTTCTGATCCGGTCCTAAAACCAGAAATCGGAGGCGGCGTATGTGGTGGCGGAAGCGGAGGAGGCGGAGGTGGTGGAGGAGAGAGCTCAGAGGCGGCGGTGATAGCAAACGATCAGTTATTACTATACCGAGGACTAAAGAAGCCAAGGAAGGAGAGAGGATGCACCGCTAAAGAACGTATTAGCAAAATGCCTCCTTGTACTGCTGGTAAACGTAGCTCCATTTACCGTGGCGTCACCAGGTATAAATATACGAATCCATGGGTGTAAAGGTGCCTGTATACGTATGTACAAGGTTCTTTCTTAGGGTTTCGGTTTAAAGTTTTTAGCTTTTTTATCTTTTTGTATAATTGAGTGTGATTGTGTTAGGCAAAGTTGAAGACAGTTAGTTGCTTGTGCTATGTGTATTATGTGTTTGACAATACGTGTAAATGAGGGTTTAGAGGAAATAAATGGTTGTGGGAGAAAGTGTTGAGGTAATTCAGGAGGTTTGGAAATGCTAATTTTAATAGGATATTTGATGCAAGGCTTCTGGTGGATCAATGTAGTAGAATGGGGCCTGGAAAAGAAAGGGGTTGTTTTTTTTATTTATTTAAATAAAATAAATGTGATTTGGGTCATTTTCAGGGTACAGGGTGGTTAACTTGGATTGTTAAGGGTAGTCAATAGCAACACAGAATTATGATTTAATGGCTGATCACATTTCTATTGCTTGGTTTGGTCAATAGGCATAGGTGGACTGGTCGATATGAAGCTCACCTTTGGGATAAGAGTACCTGGAACCAGAATCAGAATAAGAAGGGAAAGCAAGGTCTCTCTCTCTCTCTCGCGCTTCCTCCCTCCCTCTCCTCTTTCTTTACAATGCAATCATGGGTATATTATGCAAACTGACACTGGCTTTGTCTCCTTGTTGTGCTTGGAATGGTTGGCCGGGCGCGTTCTTCCAGTATACTTGGGTATGTTACTGGCTTTATACAATCTTTTTCTTGAAATATGCTTATACTTGTGCTCTTCATATTTATTGGATTTATTAAGTACTACTCACTTGCAGGGGCATATGATGACGAGGAAGCTGCTGCTAGGGCTTATGATCTAGCTGCTTTGAAATATTGGGGCCCTGGAACACTCATTAATTTTCCAGTGAGATAAAAACTCCAGTTGGACCTTTCTTCGTTTCTTGTACAGAGCTCATTCGTGTTTTTCTGTTTACTGATTAAGTTTTGTCACAATGTCCTGCAGGTTACTGATTATACGAGAGATCTTGAAGAAATGCAGAATGTCTCAAGAGAAGAGTATCTGGCATCTCTTCGGAGGTGTGTATCTAGTCTGAAAAACATACCGTTTACAGTAATCATGCTGTTTCTAATGGTGGATCTTTTCTGCAGAAAGAGTAGTGGTTTTTCAAGAGGAATCTCAAAGTACCGTGCACTATCTAGGTATGCTCTTGAAACCTTTTACTTTTTTCTGCACAAATTATCCTTTCATTTATGGTACCTTTTGCTCTTCCCTAAAGCATTCTTTTGGTATATGATTGCCTAATCACATATGCTTAAAATATTACTAATTTTTTGTTTCTGCTTTCAGTCGATGGGACTCATCTTATAGTCGTGTGCCTGGATCTGAATACTTCAGTAACGTAAACTATGGTAAGGTCTGATTTCTTAATTCAGGGATTCTCTATTTATCATTAATCAAGACACCAAATTATATTAAAGAATTCTGCAGTGTTATGTTGCCTTGCAAAATGGCCTTTTGACAATAAATTGGTGACTGAGGGCTCCTGTGAGTATTTAAATTCTCCCACCTAGTTTACCTCCAAAATTAATGCCATCTAAGGGCAATATTTCATTATAAGGTGCAGGTGATGATCAAGCAGCTGAGAGTGAATACAGTTTTTGTATTGAGAGAAAGATAGATCTGACAGGCTATATTAAATGGTGGGGTTCCAATAAAAATAGTCTGGCAGAGTCTATGACAAAGTCATCCGAGGATACAAAACATGGCTGTGCTGATGACATTGGCAGTGAACTTAAAACAACAGATCGAGAAGTGCAATGTACTGAGCCATACCAGATGCCCCGTTTAGGCTTATCTGTTGAAGGAAAAAGGCATAAAGGTTCTAAGATATCTGCTTTGAGTATTTTGTCACAGTCAACTGCATACAAGAACTTGCAAGAGAAGGCATCAAAAAAGCAAGAAACTGTCACTGAAAATGATGAGAATGAAAACAGAAATAATATCAACAAGATGGACTATGGCAAAGCAGTTGAGAAGTCAACAAGTCACGATAGCAACAGTGAGAGGCTTGGAGCTGCATTAGGAATGACTGGGGGATTGTCTCTTCAAAGAAATGTTCCATTGACTCCTTTCTTGTCTGCTCCTCTTCTGACCAACTACAACACAATCGATCCCTTAGTAGACCCCATCCTTTGGACATCTCTTGTTCCTGCTCTTCCTACTGGACTTTCTCGAAATCCTGAGGTAGGTTTATTCTCACTTAAAGCTTCTCAATAGTTCTTTCTTTTTTCTTAATCTGCAATCCTCCATTTCTCTTGTGTCTATTTCCTTGCTAGAGTATAAGAATGTTTCTTTTAAAAAACTCTCAAGAAGATAAGTTATTATAAATTTATGAGCAATCATGAATCAGTTTCAGAGGTCAGGAAAATTGTTGTCGTCTTGAGTGAGTTGATCTCTCAGTGTAGAATACCAGAGAAACATCATCTATAACTAATATCCTGTCCGAAATTTGATCCCAAGAAAACTTGGTCATGTAGTTTCGCATGTCCTGGGAAGCATTAAAGCTGTGAGGTTTTCTTGGTAAAGCGTGGAATCAGATGGCAGGGTGCTCGCCTGTAGTTTTGAGATACACTAATACTACTCAGTAATCTCACCTGTCATTACAAGAGTACAAAGTTGACACTATGGTAAAGCTCTGCCATGATTTATTGTTGCCTGTATAATTGCTTGATTAAATCCTTTAATGTTGTGATGCAGGTTACAAAGACTGAGACCAGTTCATCTTATAGTTTCTTTCGGCCAGAGGAGTGATGGTGTCTCAACTCTTACTCCGCCCTTTACAGGAAGGCAGATGTTACTTCTATTTGGGAAAAGAAGAGCAGGAATTTGGGAGATTTTAGCATCAGATCCCTCAGAAAGCCAGATGTTCTTGTAACCTGAGAAAAAAAAAAGCAGATATTTGGAAGGTTTCAGTGGGAAAAATCCAAGGAAAAGTGTCCTAATTGCAATTTTTTCTTCCGAGATGGCTTTTACTTCTTTTTACAGGTTTGCTTACGTTTGTTTCAGAGAATATACAAAGACATTATATGTACATTAATCACATGTAGACTTTCTATACTCGCAGCTGATGTACACGAAGTTTCAGAATTCAGTACCCCCAAGAAATATGTGTGTGTGTGTGTGTGTGTGTGTGTGTGTGTGTGTGAATTCTATCTATGACGCAGAAAAGGAAAAACGACACATGTTTTGCGTAGAAATGAAAATGTTGAACTCCCGGCCATTATTGTTAAAATAGAGAGTATTAGTAAACTTGGTCTGATTTTATAAGTTTATTAAATTTATGATATAAATTAAGTTATGTTTAAATTTAATTTTAAAATGTTTGTTAATTAATTTTGTGATATTGAATATATTTTTCAAATAATACATTGGACAAAGCTGAAATTTTATAGAGAAATATTAGATAGATGAAAATATATTGTAGTAAATTTTCAGGTTAAATGGAGTTAGAGAACATAATATTTTAGAGAGTCAAAGTTAGTAGATGAATCTTGTCAAATATATCAAACTAGATATTTGTGTACTGTTTTGTTGAAATTTTATTACGATTAAAGTTGGGTGGGAAACTAGGTATCTGAAGCTTTTCAACCATATATCGTAGGTCTAGTAATTTATCCAAATAAGAGAGAACACCATGTTTAAAATCAAAACTCAAATTTACCAAGAATATGTGAAAATTAAAGATTAGAAACTATATGGAGGAATTTTAACATGAAGATTTTTTTATTATTTTATTTTATATATTTATTTATTTATGATAATTATCTTTAATTTGATTTTTTTTAGTGTATTAAACATTGTTTGAGGATTTATTTCATTATTGAATATGTGTTAGTTGATTACTAATTTAAGTTCATTAGCTTTTAACTTAAAAGGAGACCATTAGGTTCATGTGTACTTCCTATCATTCAGTAATTTTCTTGTATTGAGAAATTTTGTTTTGAGACTTTTTATTTCTTCATATCATTAATTTATTAATTCATATTATCTATCTCTCTCATTTTATTTAGATCACTCATTAATTATAATATTATTCACTAACTTTATCAGATTTTAATGTAATTTATTTTTTTAGTTGGAATTTTCAATATATAATTAGTCAAAAAAAATTATTTATGTTTTTATGATTTTATAATTCAAGTTTATATTATATTTTTTATGTCATGTCAAAAAAAGCATTTTTAACAACTTTACTTCAGCATATCAAAAAAATAGTAGATTAAAAAATAAAAACTTGAATGTTCTTGTTCTAAGATTTGGTCTTGGCCAGTGGAAGACATGGTTGATCTGGACTGGTAAGATGAATAGGTTTTAAGCTGATTTACTAGCAACCTTTATCTGATAATTATCAAAAAAATAAAAATAAAAAAACCTTCATCTAAAACCTATACATCTGATCTTATCGATGTTGTTGCTCTCCGTTCCTATTGGATGGATAACGCCTCCTCCCCCAACTCAAAGACAATTTATTTCCCCCACACCAGAGGAGGCTTTGCCAAAATCTGAACCGCTGCCATGTGATTATTGATAGAGCTTATTATCCAACTAATCAAATTTTTTATGGCTGCGCGAGGATAGGCAGCCACGTCTAAAGTGTTGGTGGATTCTGCTTGCATAAGGGCTGTGGTTGGCATGTCTAGGACAGTAATGGCTAGCACCAGCACTGGTCTAAATCCATTACGTGGTTAGCCATTCAAGAGACATTATTCCATGTTTAAATTTGTAGCTCCATAGTCAGTTTTATCTTGAAAAGAGAGGTGGTATCTGTATTTTATAAATTGTCCTTAACTTTTAGTCAAAGTGGGATGCTGATATTATCATATCCCCTGGTCAACAAGCTTGGAAGCAAAGAGCATGTAACCCACTTCTCACCAATGGTGTTATTACATGGTTGGCTTCTCAGGAAGTGTTGTCTCCCTAAGAAGAAAAAACAATGAGCACAGGAGCTACCAGGAAGATGATTCTATTAACATGGATTGAGGAAGCTCTTCATCACTTCATAGCAAAGCCACTTTTGCATGGAAAATCATATAAATGCCGCTTTGAGAATAGTAGAGACAACTCTGACAGCCATTCTCGAGACTCGGAAGTGGTGGAAGGAAAGCTCGATTCAGCCGAACAAGTGCTTAAGCTCCCAGAAGAATGGGGCCTTCTCAAATGGGAGATTTGGCTTTGGAACTTCCAATTTAAGAACCTCAATAGCTTGACTGATTTTAGGCCTCTGCTTGGCAGTTGGATGAACACTACATACACTATCCAACAATCAATAAGTATTCCATCTCATGCTTACTGAAATCCATGTTTAACCTCTCACCAGCTGCTTCAAGAACATTCCCAGCTCCATAAAGCTCCCAAGCCCACTCAACTAGGCCTAGATGTGACTCCTCATCTTTGTGTTTCTTTATCCCACAAGCTATTTCCAAAACTAATACCCCAAAGCTATAAACATCTGCTTCTTTACCTGCCCTACCTTGATGGTAAAATCCAGGAGCTACATAGCCAACTGTCCCCACCATCTTTCTTGTTTGAAGGGCCAGGTCAGGCTGGTCTAGAAACATGGCTGCACCAAAATCACCAAGCATGGCATTGCATTTTGAGTCCAACATCACATTAGTTGACTTGATATCGCAATGCATAACACATTTCTTTGATTCTTCATGCAGATAAACAATGCTGACGACAAATCAAAAACTACATTGAACCTTGTCTTCCATGGTAGTTGCATGCCATTTCTAAGAAGATGATTGTTTAGACTTCCATTTGACAAGTAACCATAAGCAAGCAAAAATTCACCTCCGTCAGTGCTCCAACCTATCAATAGCATAATGTTCCCATGTTCTAACTGACTCGTGATTATCAATTCAGTGGTGAAGACTTCTTCAGCATGTTTATATCCTATGTCTATTTACAGCAACCTTATAGTTGGGATTACTTAGTTATCCCTTGTAAACATATCCAGTACCTCCTGTCCCAACATTCTCTTGCTTGAAAAGTTACTGGTAGCAGAACCTAGATCGGGAAAGCCATCTCTTCTGTCAGAACTTCTCTTGCTAATTCTAAAATTGTACGAGGGCTTTTTCCATAGATTTTCTCTCTTCTTTGTCACTATAAGCCCTACTGCTTTGTGATCATCAGAAGAATACAAATAATAGTACCTAGTTTCCAGTTAACCTTACCTTTCCGTACCAAGCATTTCTGTAGATTTCTCTAGAAACCCCCAAGAGATTAGGGGGTCTAACTTGGTTACCTGAACTGGGATTCTACCGAGATGAACTTTCTTGTATGGATGTTGCTGTTGGAATGCACGAGAGACATCTCTTCGTAGTTACTTGTTTGAGGCAATTTAGGTTGACAGACGTTGTGTTGTACTCTGTTATGTGTTTCAAGATGGAACAACATTAGTGATTGGAAGACTAGGAACGTGAAAGGAGAGGTCAGTAACTTGTGTGAGGTGTCATGAATGAAAGTTTTGCAAATGAGAAAATGGGTCTACAGAGTTTGGAGGAATCAAGGCTTTGGATGCTAGTATTTCAAAACATCAAACACAGAGCAGCAGGTGGCTTGTGAAGGTCTTATTTGAGAAACATGACAGGAGTCGACAAATGGAGTTAGTGATGAGCAGGCCAAAGATCTGAACATGGAAATGGGCAACCAGAATTGTCCATGTCCCTTTTTTTGGTTCAACGTGACAAAAACCGTTACTGAGGTGATATAAGAGAATAACTGAAACGAAGTATTATATACAAAATTAAAGCAAACAGCTGAATAATGATCTATCAGCAAGGAAGCAGCTTTCGCAATTCATATCAGTGCCAATATATCTCCAAGTAATTAAAAGTTTTGTTATTTTTCTACTTGGAATATCAGTGACATTTCCGAGGAAAAGCCTCGAAACTTGAGAATAGATGAAGTGGAAATCTTTGAAATGGAAGTGGATTTTGTAATCATACAAAGGTCAATAAAAACTTGACAAGCTTAATGGCCAATACTCGATGTAATGGGGGTGCATTTGAATCAGCAGGTGAAGGTACTAATATCCAGAGAGCAATACACATTCTTCCGATTCTTCATGGAGACAAAGCGACGCGAATGCAAAGTCAAGAGCTATATTGAACCTCACCTTCAGTGGAGACGCGTTTCATTTCTGAAAAGATGATTATCTACACTTCCATTTGATATATACACGAACCCATAGACGAGTAAAAGTAAGTAGTCGCCTTCATTGTCGCTCCAACCTATCAATTGTACAACATTCCTACATTCCAACTGAGTCATGAACTATTTGATAAGTGTTGTTATTGCAAGCCGAGACAAGAACCATATTGACCGCTGCAAGAACCTTACTAATTGTCGGATATCACAGAGATGGAGATGGAAACAAGATACTAGTAGCAGGGGGTGATTCCTGGGTACTCGTTGAAAAAATATTTGATAGAACAAATACATCAGATCACACAATCTTTATGTCGTTGCTTATGTCAAGAAAAATTCAAATCACCATAACAACATGAATTTCTAACCATGTGAGCTTCCTTTGAGTATCTTTTGTGCAGTTAATAGTATCGCAGGGAAAAAATCAGTGTATATGGTACAAAACTTTAGGGATGCACAGAAAACTGTGTCGTCCACTTTCTTATTACAGAAAAATCAGGCTCTTATTTCTTACAGTGAACTGTAAAAAGAAAAAAAAATCTCTTCCTGCGGTTGCCTATGGGCGATGTTTTACAACAGGTTTGCTTCTGGAACAGAACATATGAAAATTAAGCATGCAAAAAGCTCAACCGTCCGAATGCACTTGATTCAACTAAACACCAATCTCGATCTAGATGCAGTCGGCTTCGTGAATTTACTTTTACTGTTGTGTTATTTGAAATCATTTTCTCCATTGTTTGACTGCAGGCATCTGCAGTCGCCAAAATCTACCATAGCCGTTCTGCATTTCCATGTATAGAGTCCAACCCAGGGACGCCGTTTTCCATCCCCTGCATATTTCTTTTGTGTCAGCTGTTTTTCATTCCGGCATATTTTCTTCGTGCCAGTTGAAACATTTTTCTCCGTTGTTTGACTGTAGGCTTCCATGGTTGCCCAACTCTACCATAGCTGTTTTGCATTTCCACGCATCCAGAGTTCATCTCAGGGACACAGTTTACCATTTCCTGTATATTATGTCGATGTAAAAGGGACTTCGTCCAAGGGAGAAGGTGAGCATCCAAATCATATCCCACGGATTTCATTCTGCATAGAAGATAAATGGCACGGTCCTTTCCCATTTCACCCTTTCTACGGACAAGTTTTGTCAGTATTCGATTGGCAACCCGTCGTCTCAACAGGTAGCCTTTCTCGATGGTGTAAAGGAAAACATCAATTGCACGGTCTAGATTCCCTTCTTTCAATAGAAAATATATCAATTTCACACAACAAGGGGGTGTAATAACAACTTTGTACTCTTCAAGGATTAAGAATATCTTCATAGCTTCACCTACCCTTCTTGTTTGACACAACCCAATTAGCCAAATAGCATATGGACCTAAATCAAAATCATTTAACTTGAAGTCCATCTCAAGCAAGCCTCGAACAGCCTTTTCCACTTCTTGCTTCTCAAAGTATCCTTCTATAGCTTTAATTGCTTCATCTTCCTGACTACGAATGTTCCTGAGATACTTCAACCAGAGACTAAAAGCTCGTGGCAACTCCATTCTCCTGCACATCCAAGTCATCATTGTTCTATAAACTGCAGCATCAGGTGTACATCCATTCTTCTCCATCTGGTCAAAGACCTTGTAGGCATCCTCTTCTCGTTGAAACCGTAGAAGCCCATTAATAAGAGTTCCATACGTAACAGTATCAGGTGAGAGCCCCTTGAATTGCATTTCCCTGAAGAGTTTATAAGCACCATTAAAGTTGCCTAACTTGCAAAAACCATTGACCAGAATGTTATATGTATAAATGCCTGGTGCATCCCCACTGTCAGCAAGTTGCATGAGAGTCCTGTAGGCCTTATGAATCAAGCCTGAGTCACACAATTGCTCCACCATTTTTTGTAGGCTTGCTGAATCAAGAACGTGACTGGGCCCCTGAGAAAGACGAAGAAACAGAGAAGGATTTCTCCCTATCTCCATCTTATAAAACAGAAGGTGAGCTTTCTCGAGCTGGCCAGTTTTACAAAGTCCATCAATAAGGGAATTGAATGTAACTGCAGAAGGATAACATCCAAGCTTCTCCATCTCATTGAATATTTCTTGGGCATCCCTGGTAAGACCATTTCTACACATACCACTAATGAGAATGGAGTAAGTTTTAACATTAGGGAAGCAATCGTGCCTAGAAATCTCAAGTTGTAGAGACCGAGCCTCACTCAAAAGACCCATATCACAGAAACCTTTGATCAAAACGTTGTAACAAACAGTATCAGGAACCACACCACTCTCTGTCATCTCATTCAACAACTCCAACGCATCCCTAACCTTCCCTGCTTCTGCTAACCCCTTCATCATTATTGTATACAAATAAACATCAGGCTTGACATTATCCTCGATCATTTTCCTATACAACAGTTGCACATCTTCATATTTCTTGGCTCTAAACAACCCACGAATCAAACAACTGTACCCGCGCACATCAAGCACATATCCGTCCTTCTCGAACAACCTTAACAGAGAAAAGGCCTCATCAACTCTATCTAACATACAAAACCCATTAAGCAAAGCATTGCAAGTAACAAAATCAGGACCGACCCCACTATCTTTCATCTTATCAAACAATCTATAAGCATCATCAACCCTCTTGGATCTACACAGCCCGGAAATAACAACACAATACGTAAAGGCATCAGGCAAAATACCTCTTTGTGTCATTTCATCAAACAAGTGAAGCGCATCCTTTACATTGCCACTCTTACACAACCCATCTATCAAGATACTAAATGTAGCTACATTCGGCAAACAATTCAACTTCATCATTCTAGTATAAACAGTTAGAGCTAATAAAAGAAAATTCTTTTGAATCAAAACATCCAAAATCATGTTATAAGTGTAAACATCAGGCGAGCAATCAAAATCCCTCATTGACCCGAAAGTTTCCATAGCTTTATCAGTCAAACCCATCTTCAAATACACTTTAATCAACACAAAAAATGCATCATTATGCACCTTTATGCCACCATTTTTAAGAGTTTCAAGTGTTTGACAGTACATCTCAAGCCCGTTTTGGTTAATGAGCAAGTCAGTGATTAAATCACAAGATTCCCATGCACGAAAACGCTTGAAATTTGATGCCCAGATAAAGAAACGAAAACCCAGTTGAGGGTTTGGTGGGTTTTGGATTATAGAGGTAACAATTTTTGGTGAGAGAAACGGGACCATTGGTTCTAAAGCTGGTTCCATTGGGTTCATAGTTTTAATAACGGTGAATACTTCATCGGAAATAGAAGTTTCTTGTATGGCTGAGGTGTGAAGGGATTGAACCCATGGCGGTTTTGGGTGAGAGAAATGGCGTTGAAGTAGAGAGTGGGGTTTCATGAACAGAAGAGAGTTGAGGTTCATGGTTATAGTTAGACGATTGATGGGTTTTGGGAATAATAATGCATGAGAGGGACATGCCAGATTGAATTTGAGGTTGTTGTTGTTTTTCTGTTGGATTTGTATGACCAAGGTTTTTGTTTTTGCTTTTTGTTTCTTTTTCAATTTTCTGTCTGGCTAGTGAGAAAATGGTGGCAACAGGCAAACATGAAAGCATGCTTGGTTCTCTAGAACATATGGAGTGTTGATTTCTGTCCCTCCATTTTTCCATGCCACTTTTGAGTTTCTTTTCTTAAGCAAGCAATATAGGAGTTAATGAGAAAATTATTTTGAATTGTTCCAATGAAAAATAAATTTTTAAAAAAATAAAATATATATTATTTTAATATATTTTTAAATAAAAAAATATTTTAAAAAAATTATTGTTATAATACTACACATTTTCTGTTTTCTAAAAAAAAAATGTTTAATTTTTTCCTTATAACATGCTTAGATTTTCAGATAATCATTTTTTTTTAAGAAATATAAAAAGATAGGAAGTTTATCCCTGGATTTTCAGCAGTAAATTGATACATATCATCCTTGAAAAGACAGCCATATTTATATTGGGATCGAAGTTTAGGGCATGTTCATTAATGAAAAACTATTTTTCATTTTCAATTCTAGTATTCTTTATTATTTTTTCTTTTTCAATAGAAAATTAAGGAACATGTTATTTGTTGAAAAAATTGTATTAAAAAGTTGTTAAGAACATCTTAAATATGTTTTTTAAACTTGGTATAAATATTATTCTATTTCTGAAAAGCCTCTAAAAAATTGTGGTAAAGCTTTTCTTTTTCATTTCATCACAACAAAATCATTCACTCGTAATGGAAAGATTATATACATTTATGTAATCTATTCCCATCCAAAGTGGAATTTTTTTTTCTCATTTCCTCCCATCCTTGATTTTACTCAAAGTCCTTTAACAGGGCTGGATCCAATGAAGTTTTTTCTTTTCTGGTTTCGGCTGCTTAGTATGCTTTGATTAGGCCGTCGATGGATTCGGCCGCAAAGTGCTCATGTTTCGGCTAGTTAGTACACTTTGATGGCCCAGTTAGCTTATATTTACTTCTCATTATTTCTCGTGAGATAAAATAGCACCCACATGGCTCGTAAAAAGACCAAAAAAATAATCTAAATAAACATTAAAAGAAAAAACTAAACCTAATAAGTGTTCCATTTTGGACTCCCTTACGGTTCATTATAGATTTGTATGATGATTGAACAAATTTACCCTTCATAAACAAAGCTAAACAACTTAGTTTAGGGGGTAATATAGTATTTTCAACGGGATGCTGTTATAAGATTGAAGGGGTAAATCAGCATTTTTGTCTTTTGCTTGCATGGTATATGGACTCAAATACTCTCAGTTGAAAAAATTTATTAACTTTTTTGTGTAGGGGCATTTCTTAATTTTTAATTTCGAAAGCAATGTAAAATATCTAAATTACCCTTCAAGGTAAAAAAATTATAATTAATATCTAAGGGTTTTTTTTTCTCTTTTCTACTCAAATTAGATAAGGGTTAGTTTGATCTTTTAATAAATGCAAAAAAAAACAAAAAATTATTGATTCGTGTAACATACACCTTAACTAGTGGGAGGAGTTTACGCCCTTCTTACAGCTTGTGTAGGCTTTCCAGCAATGTTTGTAGAAGCAAGCCAAGTCCTTGCCGATGGATATGTGTGCAAACCACCGGTGTGACTCATGTGGATTTTTTTCTTATCCCTCATTCTCTCTCTTCTCTTGAAAAAATACTAAAGTTTCTTTTTATTTGATTTTTTTTATAAAATCTATTCTAATTCTTTTTAATTAGTGTTTGTTTTGATTTTAATACTTATTTAAATTTTTTTTAATTTCATCCCTAATCATTTAATTTAATTTAATTTAGTTTAACCCTCATTCTTTTTATTGCTTTTTTTTATCCTTTTCTTAATGTATTTATGTTTTTCGATTTTGTTCCTCAACATTATATTTGAATTAGCTTTTGTGTTCAAATTTGTTTCTCATTAAAGTATTAAATTAATGTTTTTTTTTAATAATTTTGATGTGTTGATGTAAAAAATTAAAAAAAATATTTTAATATATTTTTAACTGAAAAATTATTTTTATAAAAACACATTAAATTACATTACCAAACACATACTTAATTGAAGAACAAACTCTCGTTGTAGCAGCAAACCCACAAAGCCATGCAGGTATTATATCGAGATTAGCAAGTGGATTGATTACATTAACCTCAATTTTAAAATGAAAATCATTAAAGCACATGCTAGTGTTAAAGAATTCTAGTTGATTCAAAGTCAGTAATCTAAACACTCCTCCAACCCCTATTTTCATATAGAGTAGTCATGATATAACCACTGTCAACATTACACACCACTTAAATGTGGGTTTTTTTTTTTTGTTGGGTTTTTTTTTTTTTGTTGGGTTTATTGAAACGTATACATGTAGTGAAAATAATAAATTTAAAATTTTTCAGGAGTCTCAAGGCTCTCATTTGACAGATCTAAAGTTGCTTGGAATTTATACAGAGATTGTTTGAAGATCGAATGTTGTTTTTAGCTTTAAATAATTGTTTTAAGACTAGGTTGTCGCAAACCACAAGATGTCTAATTATTAGGCCTCTAATGGTAATTTACATAAATCACAGATGATAAATCTCTTAAATCCTTTTAGGAGGGAGAAATTGTTATACCTTGGAGTGCTAGCTATTTTTTTTTTTTGTGTGTTTTGTGTGTTTCTGTATTGTACTCTACTCACCTTAGAAAATAAAAGATATGAATATTTATAGGAAAACCTAAAAAACCCTATAAATGATAAAATATCATTTTTAATCTTGAATAACATCACATATATTATCATGGGCTAATTTTAAAAATTTTCAACCATATCCTTACTTGATTGTTTTAGGTCTAAAATTGTAATTTTATGTATTAATTATATTTTAGTCCTCAATTTCTAAAATTTATTTACATTCAAGTCAACTCTGTTAATCATTTCATTTTAATTTCTGACCAATTATTCATATGTGTGTGACTCATTAGATTTCATAGTAAGTGGACTTAAATATAAATCATAATATTAAATAAAATAAGATTAAATAAATTAAACAATTTAATTTAATATCAATTCGACAATTAATTGATTTATATTTGAAAATCAAGTATAATGTTCAATAACATATCATGATCTTATAAATATTAAGAAAATAATATGACTTAACCTATCAATGATCAATTTTTCAATATAATTATTATCATTTCATCAAGAATACTCTAATTTAAACATTATAGCATATAGTATATTTGTTTTGTTAGATCATTTTATTTCTCAACACTATAGTAGTTGATTCTTTAAATAAAATTTAAAACTCTTTTCAAATTTTATTCCATATTGGTCAAGGAATTCATAATCAATACTATATGAGAACAAATGAAATATTTTTTTTTCTAATTCACCAGGGTGATGAATTTTCTTTTATTTACTCAAATACCTTCACATAGTCTATGTCATATCCCATATTTTCCCATTTGTTACATTTGATTGGGACAACATGTGGTCAGGATCAAATCATAATACTCTCTATATAAGATAACTAGATGATCTAAAGCTTAAGGATCGCTTACACAACTATCACGTGAGCCTTTTCATTGATATAAGTGATCTCTTCAAATGAAATTATCTTGCAGGTCAATCCAGTGTACATGTCATCTGACAAGCACTTATATATTAATTTTAGATATCTCTCATATCCCAATTTATATGAGCTGCTGCTACTTCATTTCACAAAGAAAGAAACATAATATGCATCGATCTTAATAGCTCTAATTACTGTCCAATTTTAATAGAATATTTATCGGGAACATCTAGTAATAATATTTTAATGCAATATGAATCTCATAATTATAACAACTTTATAGTTTTATATGCAAAACATTTGTGTTTCATGAACTTTATCTTTACTATAGATTCATTGATCAAACATTAGATTCATTAATCAAGTATAACTGAATGCTAAAGATAAAAAAGCCTTTATTAATAATAAATATATTTTACAATAATAAAAAAAATGCTACGTGTAACCAGCTGATTATCTATATGGCATATTCATTAACATTGTATTCTTTAAATTTTACTTAAAAACTAGGTTGCTACAAAATATGATCAAATATTGATTTGATTTTTGTAGTATTGGCTTTGATAGTAATAAGTATATCACTCAGCAACCTAAATCATACCATTAGAATAAACTGATAGAAAAATAAAGAAAATTATACAATCCTTTTTTTATTAAAAAACCATGTTAATTTTTCAAGCCTGTAACCTGAGTTATTAAACCTAAAGCATTCAATCTGTAAAAATTATGAAATCCAATTCTTAATCAATTATATGCTAAAGGATGATTAAAAAAAAAAGAATTTCCCTTACACAGAAAGATGTTAAAAAATAACAATTCAAATAATAAAGAACAAAATTAAAATACAAAATAAATTTTATATTTAATTAAAGAGTGAAATTGAAAAAAAAACAATATAGTATAAGGACAAAAAAAATTAAAAAGGATCGGCTTAAAATTGACATAAAAAATAAAAACAATGCTGTAATTAAAGGGTGAAATTGAGAAGAATGATAACTTTTACAAAAGAGTCAAGAAAAAAATTAGAAATCAAAACAACAAGGACTGGATTGAAAAATATAATACCATCAACTTGAATTAAATGATGAATTAAAAACCAAAGAAACTTTTGCAAAAGGGTCAAATTAAAAAAAAAATCTAAAGAATGAGGATCAAATTAGAGAATGTAATATTAGGTAAATTGAGATTTAAGGATAAAATTGAAAACAAATAAAACTTCTACAAAAGGGCCAAGACCAAAAATAAAAAAAAATAAAGATTGAAGTTGAAATATCAACAATTAAAAGAATTAAGTTGTAATTTTTAGGGAGGAAAGAGAAAATAAAATATAAAAAAAGGTTACTAATGACAAACTAGATCACTATGGAAGACATGTGTTGCACCAACAAGAAAAGAACACAAAGGCTCTTCCAAGAGCACGACAAGAGAGCATTATTTTTAATATCATGAGGCATCGCACATGAGTTGCGTAAAGGGCGCTGACACCTTCTACGTGCCCTTGGGTGTGAGAAAATAAAGGATAAAAAAAGGTTTGTTAGTGACAAACTAGATCACCATCGAAGACATGTGTTGCACCAACAAGAAGAGAACACAAAAGCTTTTCCAACAGCACGACAAGAGAGCATTTTTTTTTTAATATTACAAGGCATCGCACGTACGCTGTCTAAAAGGCGCTGACACCTCCCACGCGCCCTCGAGTGTGCCATTTGAACATGTTATTTTTTTTTTAGTTGAATATAAAAGTGCTTCTGGGTTAACTCTCTAATTGTAAAAAAAAAAAAAAAAACACTATGGAAAAGCAAAAAGCCCTCTGACCTCATGCTTAATTTTTTCATTTTAAGGGTATGTTTGTAGTTTTATTATGCATTCTAATTGTTTATTTTTTTTTTAATATTTGATAAAATACCAAATTACCCTTAATTTAAACTGCAATAACGAAACAATGTCGTGAAAATATAAAAATACCCCGTAATACTAGGTTTAAATTTTTTGCTTCCAAGAATATTCTAATAATTTTATTGTATAATTAAGATGAAAAAATTATTATTTATTTCTAGTTAATTTAAATTACCGAATGTTATTCTAGGTCAATTTAAAAATAAAAAATATACCGTGCAAAAAGATTTTAAACAATATCAATATATCTAGAGGCACGATAATTTTTCATGACCAAATAGGTTTTGTTAATATCGACTTTGGGTGTTCCGGTCAAGCTTCCAAGGAATAATTCCATGGCATCTTCCTCTACCCGTTGGCCACCAAAGGTGATGGAGGAAGCGTGCCTTTTAATTTCTTAAGCAAAGGCTAAGGAATAAGGTCCCGCTGCACTCTCCTACACCAGCCAGTGCACAAAAATTTAAAAGGTAACTGAATTATTGATAATTTATAATCTTGTAAATTTCATCTTCTCCGTCTTTTATTAAAGATCATAAAAAAGAAAAGAGAAAAACAGCCTACGTACGATGCATCCGAGAAGTGGCGACCCGCACAACAAAGAAACAAACTAATGGAAAATCGATATTCATTAAAAAAAATAATCGATATGGAGGATTCTATATCCCTACATGTATATTACTTTTCATTGACATAAAATAGTTATTATTTTATTTTTTTAATAAAAAATTAATAAATTTATTATCAGGATAACAGGGTCTATTTTTATATAGTTTATTATTCATTATAAGATTAATTGGGAACAATTTAGTCATTTTACATTTTAAAAGCACAGTACAATAATTAAATTATCTTTAAAATTAAATGTTTTCAAACTAGCATCTAGTATTTTTTTTGTATTTTCAAATTAGTTTTCTTCATAATTATGAATTTCAATAAGAGGCCTTTGGTTTGGTCAAAAGCTTATGCCATGCTCATGAATTTAAAAAATTAACACGGGTTTATTTTTATATTATTTTAGGTTTTTTTTAAAATTTAATTTTTTTATCAATTTCATCATTTAACATTTAATTTATTGAAAATTAATTTTCATGTTTTTTTTTAAAAAAACTTTTTATGAGTTATTTCAACTCTTTAACCATGATTGCAGGCTTAGAAAGTTAGCTCTAATTAACTTAAATATTTTTGTAGTCACTTTTTATTTTTATTTTACTTTTTAATATTGAATTATTTGATAATTGAGCTTCATAATTTTATTCATTTGTTTTTACTAAGTAACACCAATATCATGAACAAGTCGCAAATATAACATTCTAACTTGGATGAGCTCGAGCTAGTTTTTTTTTTATTTTTTTTATGTTATAGCTTTTTGTTAATTTATTTATTATATTTGTGTTTTTTTATTTGTAATATTTAAATTAAATGAATTTAGTAAATTTAGTAGAGTTAAATAACTCAAATCTTGAATTTTTATTTGCTTTTTATATGAATGTTTAGGCTACCTTTCCATCATTTCTTCACTACTTTCTTTACTAGAAAAAAAAAATAAAAGGGCCCACAGCGCAACATGAGCCCCTACTATCCTCACTACTTGCAAATACAAGGAAAAATAAAAACTTGAATTTGAAGTTATATGTTTGTGAGATAGGTTCCACTATACGAGCACCTTATAGTTTATGACCGGATTATTGGCTCACGTTGCTCTGTGAGTTGAAACAATTGTTCAATATAAAAAATATCAAAGCATTGTTAATGTGTTTTCTAATAAAAAAATTAATTATTATTTTAAAATTTGATTATTTGTTGTTCAGGTCAATTAATATTATTTATTTATTTTCAATTATTTAAAGCAAGGTAACAAATAAAAAGCACTTTTTTATTAAAAAAAAAAAAAAAAAAATAGAGAGAAAGTGGTTGGTGTTGCTGATGGCTGTTCTTGGGCATTACTTTGTATTGTGGTCTAATCGTGTTTTAATTTTTTTTTTTTTAGTTTTAAATTATTTTTTAATATTTTAAAATCATTTTAATATACTAATATTATAATTGAATTTTAAAAAATTAAAAAAGTTTGAATACATTTTGCAAGTAAAAAATATTTTAAAAAATAATTTTTATCACTTTAAACAAATATTTTTTTGTTTAAAAATATATTATGATAATTATTTTTTTTATATCATTATATTAAAACAATTAAAAACACTAAAAATAATAATTTAAAAATAATTTTTTTTTTTTTAGAAGATCGAAATAATTGATATAAACGCATCAATATCTTACCAATACGTCCAATCAATGCCGGGCCAGGTTAATTATTTAGCAATTCATCCCTGGCTGTGATTCCCCTAAATTTCATCGCGAAATTGAACTCAACTGGCTTCCCAAATACGACCCAGAGCAACTTGCATGACGTTGACAAGCATGCTTTGATTTTTCTTTTTTCATGGCCCACCAAACATAGAAAGAAGATGGAGTAAGATATAATTTTCGCTAGATAAGATGGCGACCGTGCACACTTGTCATACCTTGACGTGGACATATTTTATTTATTTTATTTCTTATATTTTACCATGTCGGTTTCTGGTTGGTGGAAGGAGCTCCATGGGAAAAAGACATTCCTTATTTTTCATATTTTCAAGGAGAATAGTGTCACCATTTCTTTATCTTTTCCATGCTTCCTTTATTGAACCAATTACCTTTATTTCAACGCCACTCAATATTTTTGTGAAGAAAAACCAATTGCCTTGACCTGTTTTTCACTCTTTTCTCTCCGAGTGGAATAATGAACAATACTGCGACAGTATTTTCAACGTTATGTTTCTGACAATTCTTAAAAGTTCTTAACAGGTTTATAATCAGAGTAAGATAACTTATGTTTTCTGTCTGTTTTTTAAAAATTAAATTTATTATTTAAATATTTTTAATGTATTGATATAAAAAATAAAAAATATATTTTAATATAATTTCAAATAAAAATACCATTTACCCCCATATCAAAAACACACTTAATTGTCTGCATTTAAGAAAATGACCCCTGGTAATCTCTCTTTTCTCTCTCCTTGTAATATGAACGATGGAACTGTGGATGTTTTTCCAGGAAATTTTGAAGGCTTTCACAAGCAAGAATTAGCCTTTGTAGAAGTCAATTTAAAGTGTAAAATAAAATAAAATAAAATGAATGGGTTCATTTTTTTTGGGTTAAATTTTACATTATTTATCATTGAATCCAAGCTATTGCTAGCATAGTTTTGAAATTCGGCCCGACATGTTGACTAGGAACTTGAGGCTGAAACCGGACCGGGTTGAAAAAAAAAATAAAAGAAGAAAAAACACGGTGTGACCTAGCTGGTTGACTCGGCGACCTAGCAAACCCCGTCGCAAACCTGTTGACATTTATTTGTTTTTTGTTTTTTTACTAAAACAATGTCGTTTTGATTTTTTTTTAAAAAAATTCACCTAGCAAACCCAATAACCCGGTCAAAACCCAGAACCCGGGTCTTAGACCAAGCCGAGTTTTGAAATTATGATTGCTAATACATAAACTTCTTGTGGTTACAGTAACAAACAAGTCCTTAATATCAACTCGAGCTTAAATGCCTTTTCATTGAGATTTTTTTTTACAAGCCAATGTCAAATGCAATCTAATCTGATTATGCTTTTATTATAAAGAAAATAATGTGTTTATTTTGAACTAGGATTACTTGCTACTTGTAAAATGTTTGTGCTACTTATCATTTTTTTTTTTATTAATATGGATATTTAAACTAATTTATGTATATTTTAATTGATTTCACGAGTCCTAAAATTAACGATTATATAAATTTTTTTGTGATTTTAAAATTTCTAAAATTCAAACTAATAATTTATAGAAAATAAATTTAAAATTTAACTAATTATACTATATCGTTTCAACTACTTGACAACTTAATCACCATGGAGGCTCCTAAATAAAACTTTATCCAAACGATAATAATAATAAAAAAAAGGAAATAAAGTAAGAATCCATGGCCCCTTACACTGTGCCCAACCACCCAATCCAATCAAAACACCAGTACTCTGGTGTACGAAGTAATAAGTTATTACCAGCTAATCTTCCCTAAAAAAAAATATCCATACATTAAAATAATTTAAAAATATTAAAAAAATAATATAAAAAAATTAAAACAAAAAAAAAAATAAAAAAAATTTAAACCTCACGGACTTTTTACCAGCTACATCTTCCCTGACACTTTCCTCTGCCTCTCGTCACCTCGTCTCTCTCTCCAATAGCTGCTTCCAGTCCTTAGGGTTTTGTAGAGAGAGAAAGAGAGGAAATTGAAAGAAGAAAACTTAAGCATGGGGAATTCAACGAGGCAGTTGAAGGCGATGCTTCGTAAGAATTGGCTTCTCAAAATTCGCCATCCTTTTATTACTTCAGCTGAGGTAATTTTTATTTTTAATTTAGTTCAGGTTTAATATTTTTCAATTTTATCTTGAATTTACTCGATTTTCTTCGAATTTGACTGAAGTTTTATTTGATTTTTCTCTTACTTTTGATTATATTATACGATTCCTGTGATTTTCTTTGTTATTCCACATGATTCTAATTATTAATCATCACTTATGTGCTGTTTCTTGATTTTTGCTTTTATTTTTTAATTTCGTTGTGCTTGAATCAAGCATCTGGTTTCTTTTGTTCAAATTGATGCGAGTTTTTTATTTTCTTCTCATTTTTAACTGTCCGTTAATAGGATGAATTGTTTGTTTGTTTGTTTTCTTTCTTTCTTTGTTAAAATTTGCTTTTGATTTTGCAGATCTTGCTTCCTACAATTGTAATGTTACTGCTAATAGCGGTGCGGACAAGAGTTGATTTGCAAATTCACCCTGCGCAGGCGTAAGTTATCTTCTACTTTCACTGCGATTTAAATTTCAATGCTACTTCGCTGGTTATAATTCAGTAACAAAACACGATGAAGAGTTTTGAAAATTGTTTCTACTTTGTTAGTTTAAGCCAAATACAGAGAATAAGTATTGCAAAATTTTAATTTCATGTTTATGTTGTGGAATTAGCACTTTATGATGTTGTGGGAAGTAAATGTTGTTGTCGGGGTGTTGAATTGTTTCAGGTGTATAAAGGAAAAAATGCTTGTAGAAGTAGGAAAGGGTGTGTCCCCGAATTTTCAAGAAGTTTTGGAAGCATTGCTGGCGAGGGGAGAGTTTTTGGCTTTTGCACCGGATACAGAAGAAACAAGGATGATGATTAACTTAATGTCAATCAAGTTCCCTCTACTGCAGGTACCCATTGAACATCTTTTTCTGATTTTGCAGGTTAAAAACATTTTTGTACCCTCCAAACAAGGATTTACTCTCAAAATGTGGGCTTACTTGTGCATGTGTGTGTTATACTTCTATACTTTTCTGTATGACATCCATCAAAGATTTCATGTAGTGTGGTCTATGGAGAAGGCCTAGATAGCCTCTGTTGTTGTTGTTGCTATTATTATTATTGTTATCGTTGCCGCCGCCGCCTCTGTTTATGATTAGGGCTTTTGTGACTGAGAGATTCATGGATTTGATTTTGTAATTTCAGCAAGTTTCTCTGATCTACAAAGATGAACTCGAATTGGAAACATATTTAACCTCTGATCTTTATGGCACCTGCAGTCAAGTCAAGTAAGTTGTACTCTTGGCATTCTGGTAAAAGTTCATTCCTCATGGATTCAATTCATTTTTATTATGGTTTTAGGATGCGGCATTGACATGCACAATGGTCTTTTTCCCCTTTTCTTTAGGAATTGCTCAAATCCAAAAATCAAAGGAGCAGTAGTATTTCATAATCAAGGTCCTCAGCTATTTGATTACAGTATACGACTTAATCACACATGGGCTTTCTCTGGGTTTCCTGATGCTAAAACCATAATGGATGTGAATGGACCTTATCTCAATGACTTGGAACTGGGTGTTAATATAATACCGACATTCCAATACAGCTACAGCGCCTTTTTCACTGTATGTTTACTTATTTCTTCTCAAATTACTTTTTCTCCCCGCAGTCCACAAATATTTATTTGCTTATTACATGTGCTGGTAATTTGTTTTTGCTTTGAATGTCGTCTAGGTTTGTTATAAGTTACTTCTTATTAAATTATTTTTGCATGTCTATGAACCTAGTGTGGCTGTTGTAGTTTGAAACATTTACGGATTTTGCTTTCAAATTTCAGCTATAGCTCCTTCCATTCATGGTTATCATGCACTGCTTTTTTTTTTTTTGGAACTTGAAGAAGATTGGACAAAATTGTTTGTAAAGAATAATTGAAATTTCATACCTTACTGAAATTAGCTTTACATGTTTGAAGTTCTTTGTAAATATATGGATTAGACATTTGATGCTATTGTTATTGTTTAGTTAGATTGTATGTTATAGTCTTGATTTTGAATTTTTGAACCTCGTAATTGTGGAGACAATCTTTTATGCTCAAAACTAAAAATGTCCGACTTAATTGGCTAAATATACAAGCACCTGACATTGGAGCTCTTTGATTAATCTGGTACAGATTCTCTAATTTATCCTTTTATGCTTTAGATTTATCTTTACAAATTGTGCGGGGAATGCCGTACACTTTTCAAAGAGTAAAATAACAAGGTTGAGCTTCCATGCTTTCTGCAGCTTCAGCAGGTAGTGGATTCATTCATAATATTTGCCTCTCAGCAAACTGAAACCGAGTCTTCTACTGAACAATTAGAACTTCCATCGTCCAATTCATTCAACAAATCTTCCTTGCTCAAGTTGCCATGGACAAAATTTAGCCCTTCAAAAATTAGAATCGCTCCCTTTCCAACACGTGAATACACCGATGATCAATTTCAGTCAATTATCAAGAGTGTCATGGGAGTATTGTATGTTTTTTTACCCCTAAGGTTTCAAAGTTTTTCTATTATCTTTGTTAATTAGGATTGTTTTTTTGTTTTCTTGGACTTGCATGGGCAGGTATCTTTTGGGATTTCTCTACCCAATCTCTGGCCTTATCAGTTATTCTGTGTTCGAGAAGGTTTGGTAATGACTATGATAGTTAGCATTAAGTTTACTCTATATCTGTATGATTTTCTTGCTTTTGTTGAATCTTTCCTTATTTTGACATTTTCAAAGAGAAATGTGTAGTCAGTGTTACTGTTTGTTCTAAGTGCATCCTTGATTTTTAATGTTTCAGGAACAAAAGATAAGAGAAGGTCTCTACATGATGGGCTTGAAAGACGGGATATTCCATCTTTCTTGGTTTATTACATATGCTTTGCAGGTGAACAGGTTTCCCTTATGTCTCTGGATTGAATCACCACTATTGCATGTCCTTGCTTGTTTTGAAAGATTTGGATTATAACTTGATGCAATTGATGCCATTCTATCAAATGTGAGAAAAAAAAGATATTGTATGTCTGCAAATTGCATGTATGTGTGCATGCATGTACAAGTTTAATTTGCAATGTTTTGCGCTTCTTTTGGTTGGCAGTCCATGATTAAATGCCATGAAAGATTCCAGTGAAGGTGGTCAACGGCTTAAGTTATGTTAACATGTTCTTAGGCTCGAGTTCTACTAGAAATTAGAAATGCTTCACCCTTGGCAAAGCTGTTTAGTATTGAATAACATGTCTCTCATTTTTGGTAGTTTGGTACTTTGGCAGTTTGCAATTTCATCTGGGATTATTACAGCTTGCACCTTGAATAACCTTTTCAAGTACAGCGACAAGTCAGTGGTGTTTGTGTATTTTTTTTCATTTGGACTCAGTGCAATCATGCTGTCCTTTTTGATATCTACATTCTTCACACGAGCAAAAACAGCAGTGGCAGTTGGCACCCTTTCGTTTTTTGGGGCCTTCTTTCCTTATTACACTGTCAATGACCCGGCTGTCCCTATGTAAGTACTCATGCTATGAACAATTTTATGCTGGCAGAGTTTAACGAAGAACATTTTCTTCCTAGTTGCATTTATTGCAAGTTCTCATATTTTATAATGCAGGTTTATCTAATGTTTTGTACCTATAGGATATTGAAGGTCCTTGCCTCTTTGCTATCACCTACAGCCTTTGCTCTAGGATCAGTTAACTTTGCCGATTATGAGCGTGCTCATGTTGGACTTCGTTGGAGCAACATATGGCGGGTATATTCTGTATTTGGAGTTCTTCCTTTGCTTTTGATTATTTTAGAAGCCTTTTTATGTGCTTCTAAACTTTTTAGACAATATTGGTGCAGGAGTCATCTGGGGTGAATTTTCTGGTCTGTCTTCTGATGATGTTGTTTGACACATTGATATACTGTGCTATTGGCCTCTACCTTGATAAGGTACAGCTCTTAAACTCATTTTCTTTCATGGCATGTTAGAAGAAGTGTTATACTCTACTCTTATGGGTATAGTTTCTTCGTTTACTGTATGTTGTACTGGCAAAAGATAGTTTTGGGACATTTATTCTGTCATTGGTAGGGGTAATATCCCTTGTCAGCAGGGGTTTCGTGCTTGGTTACATGGAATGATCTGTTTCTGGTTTATGTTGATCCTGTGAACATTGGTTTCTCTTAGATTGTAAAGTTTGTTTGTTGTGCCAGTGTTGTTGACTGTTTAAGAACTGTTTTTAAGTGGGCCTCTTGTCTTTCTGTCAAGATTTGTATAATTTTGTGATTGATATGAATTATCTTGGTTGAGTATCAAGTTTTCTAGTACCGATACTGTAATTATTAACATTTTATATACATAGACATGTATTTTTTTCTCAGCTTTATATATATTGAATAAAATCATAACCATTTAAAAGTTATGTCCCTAGTCATGTAATTTTGATAGTTTCTTTAACTAATTAGTGACATACATCAAGTGGCTTTATTGAACAGCTACGCATTGCCATAATTGAAGTTCTTCTATGCCTGTAGCGTGGAAGAAAATCATAGCAACTGAAAAGTTATGCTCCGTGTCATATAATTTTAATGCATTAATACATGCATTAAGTGGTTTTCTCATCTGGTAGGTATTGCTGTAATTGATTATGGTTATTTCACCTATCAGAAATGGGAAACAGTTAGATTGTATCATCTATGATCCATAGAGGAGCACCCTGAATTCTTGTTT
Organism: Populus alba; assembly: GCF_005239225.2. NCBI lineage: Eukaryota > Viridiplantae > Streptophyta > Magnoliopsida > Malpighiales > Salicaceae > Populus > Populus alba. The sequence goes on along the minus strand of NC_133289.1, from coordinate 3,710,530 downwards.
GTTTGCAGCTGTATTTAGTATGCTTTTTACGCTATTGCATGTATTCTGAACCTTACTGATATCAGTCATCTTATCAGGTCCTTCCCAGGGAAAATGGGATGCGTTACCCATGGAACTTCTTATTCCAGAAGTGCTTCTGGAGGAAGAATAATTTTGTCAAACATCATGGTTCCAGTTTAGAATCCAACTTTAACGATGAGCTTTCCAATGAAAGGGCAAGCTTTTTAGCAAATAATACCCATGAACCTGCTGTTGAAGCGATAAGCTTAGATATGAAGCAACAAGAACTTGATAAAAGGTACTCACTAAATATGAAGCTATCTCTGTTTGCACTGGATAATGAATATTCTCTTTACATTTTCTTTGTTCAATTTTTAGATGCATCCAGATTAGGAATCTGCGTAAGGTGTATGCTTCTAAAAGGGGAAACTGCTGTGCTGTCAATTCTTTGCAGCTTACCTTATATGAAAATCAGATTCTTGCTCTTCTAGGTTGGTTGAGTAATTCACTTGGTTCTCCTTCATTTCTGTTTCATGCTTGGTCTTTTGTATTTATTCTAACTCCTAGTTTGATACATGAAAATTAAAATGATGATTTTCTACCAATCACAGTTGTTTTTCTGATAATATGTATTCTGTTTGAGTCGGTGACACTTGCATTTCTGATTTGAGCTCTGTGAATCCTGTACTTCTAAAATGGCTTTATAATTAGATCGTTCTGTGTTTTTTCTTTTTTCCCCTTAATAAAACAAATAGTCATTGCATAAAAGATGCTATATGAATCTGATCTCTCAAGGTTAAAACCTGAAGAATCATTGGATCAGATTTAACTGCCCTGATAGTCAATTGTTAATTTGGAAGGGCAAAGAGTTGCTGGTCTTGTATCACTTAAGTTAACCAGCTCCATTCTGTCCACCATATATAGGATAGCTCTCTTATTTATAGAGAAAAGATACGTCCTTTTCCCACTTAATGGGATAAATAGTAATGAGTGTAGAGTACCTTGTTCAAACAGACATTGTTCTTCTGGTTATCTTTCAAGGTACCTGCACGAGGAATCTCATTATATAATCGACTTAACATCTACCAGTAATAGACAATTTTTATCCTCAATGATATCCACAGACACCCCCAAACTCTTGCTTGACTAGATTGTCAAGAGACTTGGTCATTTCGTGCAAGTCATAACGCTTTGAGACTCCTTTTAGGTAGATCCCTCGGAATCTAACACCCTTTCTGTGAAATTAACTAAGCTGACAATGTGTTGAAAGAAATTTATTTGGGACCTGAATTTCTTTTCAGTCCTAAAATACATGTATGTGCTTGGGTTTTTCTCCATGTCATGCAGATGCATTACTCTGGGTACTGTAGCTTTTTATGAAAAAGAGGGAAACCTTATTTATCATTTTGGAGGATAACAGTTTTGCTGCTCTGATATAAAATTATCATTTTCAAGGACATAATGGAGCTGGAAAAAGCACAACAATTTCAATGCTTGTTGGTCTTCTTCCTCCTACTTCTGGGGATGCTTTAGTATTTGGAAAGAATATCACAGCGGACATGGTAAATTATGTTTTCTTTTTCTCAAACTATCTTTTCCTTTTTGCCTTTGCAGCTCCTCTGTTTGAATGGGCTGCTAAGTAACCTAATTCATCATCTGCTCTGGTTATAATATTATTCAATTGGTAATCTTTCATAGGATGAGATACGGAATGGACTGGGTGTGTGCCCTCAAAATGATATCCTTTTTCCAGAATTGACTGTAAGTAAGAAGCATGTTTTGTTTTTTCAATTTGTGCTGTACAATATACCTTTAGTACTCTTTAATGCTGACAATAAGTGGGATATTACATGCAACCGTAGTTTTGGACTAGTTATTTGCATGGACACATTAAGAAAATTGGACTATCCTGATCATATTTTGTCTTTAAACTTGTCAGTTACAACACTTGCCCTTTCAAGTGTAGTATAAGAAGTTTTTTTTTTTGTTCTTTAACTGCTTTCATATTTAGTTTGTGCTCATGATGAAATGGAATAGTTGGAATAGCTATTGTGCCTGTCGCATGCTTATTCTGGAACTTGAGAAATGTAATAGCAAATATCAGTTTCTTAAGAGATATGATTGCGGTGATATCGCTACAATTTTTATATATGACTTGATCTCAAAGGGTATAATCCACTCATATGCATCAAGTCGTCTGCTAATTGTAATATGAAGTATATACTATTTTAACTAATAAATGCTGTAGATTTGATAACAGCTGATCCATCCTTTACTATCTATATCTTCCAATCTATATCTGCCAATTGATTTCTCATTTAATCTTTGTCTGTTGGCTGTTTTTGTCCATGATTATTAAGACACCTTCATGGCACTTTGGTTGTAAGTGAACTGAATCTTTTCTGTTAGGATTGTAATTGTAGCTGTGGATCAAGTACAATTCATTGCTGTTAGAACCATAACAGTATGAGTGTCAATATATTCTTCTTTTCCTTCTCACAGTCAGGTGCTGGATCTGTCCCAGCAATATGACCCCATAATTCCTTTCCCTTGACAAAAATCTGAAATTGGAAAGCCCAGGCAGAATAGTTCTTTCCAGTAAATCGAACAAGAAAATGTTCAGATCGTTCGAGAGACATGATTTAACTAGAAACAAGAACCAAGAAATCAAGTCCAAGAAAAACAGAATAGAAGAACCAGACAAGGAACCAGACACAAGATGATGATTTAACTAGAAACAAGAACCAAGAGATCAAGTCCAAGAAAAACAGACTAGAAGAACCAGACTAGGAACCAGACACAAGATGAATTGATTTCAGAGTTTTGGCTCTGATACCATGACAAGATAATACAAGAGAAATTCTGAAATGTTTTCTGTATATTTCACTAAGAGAGTTACAATATATATATACATCAAGAATGATCAAATCCCTTAATTCTAGGGTCTAATAAACATAATTAGATCCCTTAATCCTAGGCCTAGACAATAATGAAAATCTTAGAGAGATAATCAAGGGATATAGAGCTATGAAAGAAACTAAATAATGAAAGAAGAATATAATAAACAGCTATGAAAGAAACTAAGGAAAGAAGAATATATTGACAGTGAGTACCAATAAATTCTTGGTACAATTTAATGCTTAATTAGGATGGAAGGATGCCAGAATTCTCACCAGCTCTTTGCATAATCTTGAAGGAAAAACTCATGCTTAAGTTTGGCTCGGTCCTTGTCCCCTATTCACCTAATAGGAACACAAGTCTGAGAAATAATGTGGGTTCTTTAGTTGCATGGAAGTTCCAGTTGAGATTCCTTTAAATACTTTATGGAAGTTCACAACTCAGATTCATGGACAGTGAGGGAGGGAAAAATTCCTTGAGTTCTTATTGTGGAATTTTCATTCTCAATGAATGATGCTACCTCTGAAAGTCATGGTGCTTAATCTTATACTTGAATCAACTATTTGATCTATGACCACAACTAGATGAACCTGTTAGTGGTTATGGCACTATCTCTATTACTGATGTCTCTGTAAAAACTCATTCTCGGACAAGTTGATAAATAACTGATTTACTTTAGTCGCTAGCTTTCAATTTCCAATTTTTATTCCAGGATTTGTTTGACTGATATATTAAATGGATCTCATTTTTTTTTTGCTTGAGATGGTACATGCTGAATTCTGGAGATTGATTAAATTTGAATTGGTTAATTACTTTATCCAGGTGAGAGAACATTTAGAAATTTTTGCTGCATTGAAGGGTGTGAAGGAAGATATTTTGGAGAGGGTCGTAACTGATATGGTCACTGAAGTGAGTTTCTCTTCATATTTCACTCAATATTTTGAATTATGTCAATCAATAATGTTTATTTTGTAAGTTAGCTTACATATAGCATCCCATCTTTTTAAGCCTGGATACATATAACATTCAGTCAATCTTGAACTGATACATGCACTCCTTTGTTTGGCTTCCTTTACACATTTGATATTCTACATTTTCTTAGCTCGAGTACAAGTTTTGGTATGCAGTAGGAGCTTGGAGAATGAACCTTGTCTTAGTTGAAAAAAATGAAAAAAATTTGTTTTGTGGTGTTTAGGTGGGTTTGGCTGATAAGGTCAATACTGCTGTGAGGGCTCTTTCTGGTGGCATGAAGAGGAAATTATCTCTGGGAATTGCACTGATAGGAAATAGCAAGGTGATTTAAATATGAAAGCATGTTCTTGTTTCTTGTTGAAATTGTAAGGAACCATTTCTCATTAGTCTGTCACAGGTCGTAATTCTTGACGAACCTACGAGTGGGATGGATCCATACTCAATGCGCTTGACATGGCAGTTAATAAAAAGAATAAAGAAGGGCAGGATAATCTTACTGACAACACACTCGATGGATGAAGCTGATGAACTAGGAGATCGGATAGCTATCATGGCTAATGGATCCTTGAAATGCTGTGGAAGGTAACTTCTTTTAGACCATTATCTGATATTTTCTTGGGTCAATGAGACCTCATTATTTTCAGAAACTATTTTGTTAGTGGGCAAATACCAGTTTAAGAGTAGGACAGATGTCACATTTCTGATGCTTGATTTATATACCTTCCCCAGAAAATAGAACTAAAAACATCTTCTAGAAATAAATGATTGGTTTATATTGGAGTTCAAGCATGTTGAAGGTAGCATGCCTTCTTTTCATTGAGTGCAGCTCGCATGATGTTATCGATGCAATGTCATGAACATTTCTTAAGCAGCTTTCTGTTTTGAAATCTTTGTTTGTATACTTTGGCAATTTCTCATTGGACATGACATTTTGATTGGCAGCTCCCTTGCAGTTTCATTTTAGAAAAAAAATGTTCTTTTTTTCCAGTGCAAATTCTTCACCAAGGTTCCCTTTTTTTTTTGGTGCTACCTCATCATGAGTGCTACCTCATTATCACATATCATCCTCTCTTCCTTGTGGAGGAAAAAGTTTTAAAGAAATTTTTTATCAAGACCCTGCAATTTATGAGCAGGCTTCATATATAAAAAATATAATAAATACTTGATCAACTGATATATGGATTAGGGGCTTTCTGGTAACTCACTGAAAACAAAGAAAGCGATTGCGCTGAACTTTTGAGGAATATTTTATTGTAGTCTTCATTTTTTGGGATGTAGCAATACAAGAATCCTACAGTTATGGAGAATGATTGATTAAAGTGGTGAATGAAAAGAAGTTTAGATGGTTTTGGTGATAAAATATTGGAAACTTTGCCCCTTTTAGGGGTTAGAGATAGTAGAAGGCACGGCCCTTTTTTGTTGGTATGGATTAATTTGATCATTTCTTAAAATACTGGCAGATCTGTTATTCTGTGGACCATACACTTCATAATCTTTTGCGTTCTTAGAATCTATACAACTCGTATAAAGAATGTCCTCCTAACACGTGAAAACCTGTCTAAGATGATTGCAAAATGATTACAGAACATAGCATAATTTCCAGTCATCATTACTATTTCTAATTTTTCTCTCTTGTCTAGACTCTGTAGAGGCTAGAAAATAACTGCAATAATTAATTTTCTATATGGGAAATTCTGGTTTGTGCTGCGATTCCATAAATTCTCTTTCCAGCTTGACGACTTGATAACTTAAGTTTAATAGAGCCATGGATTTCACCATTTAATCTGATTCTGATACCAGATGTAGCTTTTTGAGAAGTAATTGCCCTCTTCTTGGTGATTGTCCGATATCCCTTATGAAACTTTGACTGGTGCTTTTGTTAAAAGCTGGATCAAAGTATTCCTACTGTGACCTCTGAGAAATCATTTTTTAGCAAACTTTCCTCTGATTTTTATGCGAGTGCTTCTTTCAAGATCATGCCTTGATAAATCTTGGTTGGTTAACATTTGTAGAATAATTGGCCATTTGTGTCTTTAAAAAATTGGCTTGATGTAATTGTTACCTTTATTATGTTATATTCGGAGCATACCACACCATATCAATGTTTGTTCCTTTTCCTTCTTTTTTTAATGCTATGCACCTTCGTTTTGATCTGAGATTCTGTAAATTGTTAAAAAAAAATGATGGTTTGTATTATTTACAATAATTGTTAGTTCATGATGTTTACATATCATCTTTGTTTTTAACAGCTCCCTATTTTTGAAGCATCAGTATGGGGTTGGTTATACCCTTACATTAGAGAAGGTCAGCTCTTCAATCTGATATTTTTCAATGAAACTTCTTAATGCTCATGTATAATGGTCTTCATCACCAAACTATTTGATATTTTTTCTCTTTTCTTTCAGTCGTCACCTACTGCTTCTGTGGCTTCTGATATTGTTTCCCGCCATGTTCCATCTGCAACGTGTGTGAGCGAGGTATCAACTTCGACATGCATTGGACATTTCTTAAGCAGTCCCATCTCAGAACCTATTAAGATGCACATATAAGAATAGAGTTTATGAAGATTTTTTCAAAAAACCCCTGATTGCTTCTGAGTTGTTTATCTTAATGTGTTTGGAATTAAGCTTCTGAATTTGATTTATTATTTTCTAGCACTCTTTCTTTTTTACTATGCATGCATGTTCTAAGTTTACTTGTTTCCCAAAAGATTCCTCTGTATTCATGATGCTATTAATATGTTATCCCTGATGATCCTCTTTTAATTTTCATCTGTGGTTTGCTCTCTCCCCAGGTTGGAACTGAGATTTCTTTTAAGCTGCCTTTGGCATCATCGGTTTCTTTTGAAAGCATGTTTAGGGAAATTGAAAGTTGCATGAGAAGATCAATTTCTAAATCAGAAACGAGTAGTAGTGAGGACAAAAGTTATCCTGGCATTGAAAGTTATGGTATTTCAGTCACAACTCTGGAAGAGGTATTCCTGAGAGTTGCAGGATGTGGGTATGATGAAACTGATGATTTTGTGGACAGAAACAACATTCTTTCATCTAACTCTACAGTTCCTGCAGCCTATGACAATCGCCCTTCTGAAACAATTTTTGATGCGAAAATTTTGGGAAATTATAAAAAGATTATTGGATTCATATCTGCCATGGTGGGAAGAGTCTCTGGTTTAATGGCCGCCACAATCTTAAGTTTCATCAATTTCTTAGGTATGCAGTGCTGTAGCTGCTGTATCATTTCAAGATCAACATTTTGGCAGCATACTAAGGCATTATTCATAAAGAGGGCTATATCTGCTCGGAGAGATCGGAAAACAATTGTTTTCCAACTTATAATTCCTGCCATTTTCTTGCTTTTTGGTCTTCTTTTTCTCAAGCTCAAGTCACATCCTGATCAGCAGTCTGTTACTCTAACAACTTCACATTTTAATCCTCTCTTAAGTGGTGGTGGTGGTGGTGGTCCAATTCCTTTTGATCTATCCTTGCCTATTGCAAAAGAGGTTTGTTGATCTTATTTTTTTTTTCTTCTGTCTGTTGTTATGTATGCTGTTTTCACAGCCTTTGAAGTCATAAAATATGACTGGCTGTTGAACTTCCTTTTGAGATCTTCAAAGCTGCTAAATGCAGGTTGCTCGATATATTAAAGGGGGGTGGATTCAAAACTTTAGACAGAGTGCATACAGATTCCCTGATGCAGAGAGGGAATTGGCTGATGCAATCAAGGCAGCAGGACCAACTTTGGGACCAGTTTTACTTTCTATGAGTGAATTTTTAATGTCTAGCTTTAATGAATCCTATCAGTCAAGGTGTGTTGACCTGAACTCTGAATTTATTTTCACTCTCTTGTACAGTTTTCTGAACTGCATTTAACATTTCATCATGTAGTATCTGTAATCAATCTTCTTGCCAGCTTCATCATGTTTCAGTTTTTCAAACCATTGTGAAACTTTTGCAGCACTAAAGTTTGCAACATCTGTTCTTTTCTTTCATAAAATAAATGGTGTAAGCATCTAAATCCTTGTATATGGAGCCTATATATCTTTTCACAAAGCCACAGGTAATAGCATAACTATTAAATGTATTTTTTTTTCACCGGGTTTGGCCTGGTGTCATATATCGTCACCTTTTATGCAACCAATCTGTTAGTAGAGGCCTTTTTGTCATTCATATTAGCTATCCCCTGCTGGTCCAGAGCGTAGTTTCTCAAATGTACTTGTCTAACAATGTGTTTAGATTTTCAATGGATAGTAAACTGATGTTTCTCCTAAATTGGACTGTTAATTTGGGACACAGCCAATTTATGGGTATAACACTTTTTGCCAAGAAAAGCAGTTGGAACTTCTGGTTGATTATATCTTCCATGCATGGCTTATTGATCAGATGCTCCTTTTCATTTCATGATATATTATCATGTGCAGGTATGGGGCCATTGTGATGGATAAACAACATGATGATGGAAGCTTGGGATATACCATTCTACACAACAGTTCCTGTCAGCATGCTGCTCCAACCTTTATCAATCTAATGAATGCTGCGATTTTGAGGCTTGCTACTGGTGACCAAAATATGACAATTCAAACACGCAACCACCCTCTGCCAATGACCAAAAGCCAGCACTTACAACATCATGTATGTTTCCTTTCTCATGCTAGATGTTTTCAAGCCTTCTAATGGCTGACAGCAAAGATTGGTCCATATGGATTAGACTTGTTTTTATAGATTTCTATCCCAGGTATTAAGAATACTATAAAGAAAATTATGTTGAAGGAAAGCCATTGGGGGATGGAAACTATTAAATCATCTCAAAAATCTGTGTCTGAATATGTTTATCATATTTAGAACATTTGTCATATGTATACTGGAGGTTTTGAATGTGGGGTGAGGTGGGGTTGGTGTGCTGTATTAGGGAAGACATTCTACATGCTTGATTGGGGGCACAATCTCTTACATTTATTGTTGTGTATCTAGTTGCTATCCTGTGATACATGACATCCAATTATGTTATGGATGGAGAACTATAGGCTTTATAATTCAATTTCAACTTGAGGGAAGAGTTATACTGAGACATTGTGAAATTTGAACAGGTTTTATTTCTAATTATAACGAAATGGATCCTTGAGATTTGTTGGATGTTATATTGTACGAAGTTCTTCACATCATGATGTAGGAGTGCCTTTGTTGGCATTTACTCTTTCTATCACTCTCCCAGAACAGTTACATTTAGACAATGCTTGAATTTATTGCATTATCTTGTGAATATGTAGGATTTGGATGCCTTTTCTGCTGCAATTATTGTCAATATCGCCTTCTCATTCATTCCTGCTTCATTCGCAGTTGCTATTGTGAAGGTATTATATCTGAACTCTATTGGGAAATGTTTAGTCCAAGCACTTTTCTTCACAGCTTTACTGTGTCTCTCTACTGGGCGAGCACGTGGTAGTTTTGTTAGCAAGAAGATAGTTATATTTTAGTGTATTATGCTTCTCGGAACAATTGTTTGTAGTCAATGAAGTTGTTGCGGATAAATTTCATTCACTTGGAATCTTGTATAAGATTTCAGCAGGGTCCAGATGTCGTTCAGTTTGTTTTAGGACTCACTCATGGTAATAAGCTAAAGAGTTAGAATAAGCATCCTATTTGATAATGTCAGCAACAAAATTTCTCTTATTAGCATGCAACTTTATTGTAATTCTTTTAATGAGCATTTTATTATAATTTTTTCCATGTGCTTTTGGCCTTGTTTCATTTCTGAGATTTTAGATGGCATTATAATGTGATTTGTTACTAGAATGTATATTGACAACTTGAATTTGGTGGTGAGATTAAATTTGCTGTCTTTGGGAAATTGAAGTTGAGGCCTTAATGTTTTTTTTTTTTTTTGAAAACATGCTTATTCTTGATCTTTCATCAGTTTGGGATGTTTCTTTACAAGTTGGTAGGTGGTCTGGTAGTGTTAAATGAATATAGGCAACAAAATATAAAATCCTTGCACCAAAGGGAACTTGCATTATTCATCTTGATGGGATTATGGTCTGGTCCTCCAGTCCTCTCCTGCCCCGTAATATTTACCTCTTTTTTGCTTCATTTGCAAATTCTTCCATTGCTAGTCTTACATTTCTTGTGATAAATAGATGACTCAACTCTAAAAGAGTTATTTTGGTTTAAGGAACATATTTTGTTTTTTGAAATATAGTTACAATTCATTAAACAACCTATAGAGATGTTATTGGTCCAATATAACATATATGCAACTCTAAATGTGGTGCCACCCAACCTCACTTTTATGTTTTGCTTTTCATATTAAAACAACTAAAAATATTTCAAGGTTCTTTTGGCTTCCAAACATCATATGTTTGGCTTTTCACTACCACTATTATTTCTTGTGGCTTATATGACCTTGTACTTATTATAACTCTTACCAGTTATATACAACTAAAATAACTGCATCTCTAGCTGAGTTTATTCTTGCTTGAAATTCATGCATTGGTCAATATCAAAACTACTTCACCTGATCTATTTTTATGACAGTCTACTTTTATGCCTGGTTACTAACATCAATGAAATAAATATTTGCATTTTTTTTTCATTTTTCTTCCATGGGAAGTATTTCATATTATCTAGCTTGATGCAGGAACGTGAAGTTAAGGCAAAGCACCAACAGTTGATTAGTGGGGTATGTTCATATTTTAGAGGTGTCAGCTCATGAAATTTTGCTTACTGGAAATATATTTAAAAAACTAACGTTATAACAATGTCCTTCCTCTCAGGTTTCTGTACTTTCATATTGGGTTTCTACATACATCTGGGACTTCATTAGCTTCTTAATTCCTTCATCTTTTGCTCTTGTATTGTTCTATATTTTTGGTATGTTTCCAAGCTCTCATTCCTGTCAATATACTTCTAAGGAACTTAATTTAGGTTTATGAATTTTGCTTGGTCACATTTATGCCATTCACATTGGTTGCTGACTTTATGCATATAACCAAAATGCTATTAATTTATTTTTCAATTTCCAGTTATAGACCACTAAAAATGTTTGGCAACATGCTAGTAGTTCAGATGCTTAAGTTGTCTTATTAGATGTATCAATATATGTTCATGTTATGGTATGATATGTAATGTTACTTTTTGTAAGTATGTTGGCAATATCAAATATTGAAATGTTAAATTGTGTAACTTGGTGTTTTACTAGGATGCTTGTCAGTATTAGACTGATTGCTCGACTGATTTCTTATGGACATGGTGTGATGTGGGGAAATTTCTTCCATATTCTTAGCGTCATAATATGTTTATAGCATTATTTCATTATTGATTAAGATTTTTAAGTTTTGAGGAGTTTGAGAAGTGTCCAAGACGTGGTTTGGTAAATCAAGTATAACTTTTAATCTGACCGTTGAATTGAGCTGAAATTTTAATAGAAGATTTTTAAGGTTCTTTTCCTTATTGGATTAAAATTTCACAATGATCGAAGGTTAGAAAGATCTTCAAATAAGGCTCGGAGTTACTGTGCGAGATTGTCTTTATTTACCTTATTGTATTTGGATTTTTTTTCCTATTTAGTTTAGGACTTTTAATTTAATTAGTATTTTACTATTTTGGAATCCTAATGCTAGATGGGTTATATTAGTTAGGTAAGTTTTAATTATGAATCATTTTCTATAAAAGATTTTAGAGCTAATATAAAAAAGGATATCTAGTTTATTTTCATATGAAGATTATTATCCGAGCTTTTAATGAAACACTATAGAGTTTTCTCTAAATTCCCATACAACTTAGGTTTGTAACTTTAGAACATGAGAACCCTAGCTTTTATGAAAGCTATACGCCGCGTCAATTGATATTAGAACAGGTGACCTCTTTGATAGACGAAGACAGTAGCAACTTGCTTTGCGATGTGGGAGTGGAGGCCCTTTGGGGTGTTGTGCAGGCTCAAGAGTAGAAACTAGATTGTTGGGAACAGAGGTTTGATTGTTTGGAGCAAACCATAGTAGATCTAGCTCGACTAATGGGTAATGTAGACAGGGATCATGAAGAGAAGAGAAACTTGTCCGGAGACTTATCTCGAGGTAGGCCAAACCCCACACCCATTCCTGAATTTGATGAGATTCCATTCTATGATGGGAGATTTTCGAAGAAAAGATTTATTAAGTGGTTAGCAGAGTTGGAACCTTACTTTTATTTCAACAAGGTTGCTTATTATAAACATGTAGGACTTGTACACAAATTTTCTTGTGGTGTTAAAGAATGGTGGTTTGAATTTATAGACTTTAGAACTTGTATTGGTATGCCTTTAATTTCATCTTGGCAAATTTTGAGATGATTATTTGGAGTTTATATAAGATGATTATGAAGATATTTTACATTGGGTAGATAAAACTAATAGTTTATTATTGTTTATCTTATGTTCAACCTTCTCAAAAGGCAAGGAGGAAAAACATGAAGGAGTTTGGTGAAAGCAAAATTTCAAAGTTATCTAGTGGTAGATGATGTTGGGTGTTGGCAAACAATTTTAGTCTTTTGACCCTATGCTGGAGAAGCTAGTGGTAGATGATGATCTTTCAGTCATGGATTAAGATCTTGCAAATAAGGACATGGAGGACATGAAATTTTTTGACAATTCTTCTAAAAATATGATGAAAGATTATCTTGTATTTTTCTTAGATACAAAGGTTAGAGTATTGAAAGTTATAGATGATGATGAGGTTAAGTTTGAAGAAAAAGAATGTGTGAAGGAACTCCAAGTGGACTTAATAGGAACGAAAAATTATAACATTAAACATGGAGTTTTCTTTAGCATGCTCATATCAAAAATTAAAATTTAAAGCTCACCAATCATGGACATGCTACTTTGTGAATATGTTGGCTTCAATACTATATTCAAAATATTTGTTCATTTGGAGCAAAAAAGTTTAATTTTTGACAAATAACTCGAGGACGAGTTTTTCAAAAATAGAGGGGGCTGACGTGGGGAAATTTCTTCCGTATTCTTGGCATAAAAATGTTTATTGCATTATTTCATAAATGTTTAAGATTTTTAGGTTTTGAGGGGTTTGAGAAGAATCCAAAACACAGTTTGATAAATCGAGCATAACTTATAATTCGACTGTTGGATAAAGCTGAAATTTTGACAGAAGATTCTGAAGGCCTTGTTTCCTATTGGGTTAAAACTTCATGATGATCAGAGATTAAGAGACCTTCAAATAAGGCTTAGAAGTTATTGTGCGAGATTGTCTTTATTTACCTTACTGTATTTGAATTTGTTTTTCTATTTATCTTAAGACTTTTAATTTAATTAGTATTTTACTATTTAGAAATTCTAATGTTAGATGTATTCTATTAGTTAGGTAAGTTTTCATTTGGAATCCTTTCTTATAAAGGATTTTAGGACTAGCAGAAATAAGGATGATTATTATTCAAACTTTTAATAAAACACTAGGGAGTTTTCTTAAATTTCTCTACAACATAGGTCTGTAATGAGATTGAGAACTCTAGCTTCTATCCACACTATACGCCGCGAGTTATCAAGCTAGAGAGTGCAATTACATTTTCTTTATTTTGCAACTAATTTCAGGAGTCTATTTTTTGGTCTGAAAATCTCTTGCTAAAATAGGGTTTCTCACTTCTATAAGTACTATCGGTTAGCATATTGATTGATGCATTCGATGTTAGGCATCTTGCTGGGTGTTCATATGGACATGGCAATGGATGTATATATTTGATATTCTATTTTGAAAGAATTCTTGAATGAGTTTAAAGGGATTTTACAGGAGCATGCTATTACCATATTTTGTTACTTATTTTCTTGTTTCTACCCATTCTTTTCTAGGTTCCACCCATGCTGAGTGATGACCATATCTTAAGCATTGGGGATAAAATATCTAATTAGGAATCTTTTTTACCTACAGGCATACTTCCATTCAAATTCCAGTTTCCACATACTTGTGGGAATTAGACAGTACTGAAAATCGAATGCTGTTGTTTATAACCCTTGTCAATACTTTTCTGCATAACTGTGGCAAACTAGGAGAAAAGTTTCTTAGGTTATGTTTGTTATTGAATTGGCTCTGGATGAAACACCATCCAGCCATGACTGCCTCAAATTTTCACTTTATTTTACAGTCATATTATGGTCAATATTACTTGCTGACAATATTAATTTGGGTCTGTAGGTCTGGATCAGTTTATTGGAAAGGATTGCTTCTTGCCAACGTTCCTCATGTTCTTAGAGTATGGACTAGCAATTGCATCTTCAACATATTGCCTTACCTTCTGCTTTTCTGAGCACTCTATGGCTCAGGTAGTGCTCTGTCACTCCCTGATTCAGTTTTCCTGACTTCCATGCCATTAATTTCGCTCCACAGTGAATGTTGATGTTTTTACTGTACATGCAGAATGTGGTTCTGTTGGTCCACTTTTTCACTGGGCTGATTCTCATGGTTATCTCATTTATCATGGGCCTTATACAAACAACAGCAAGTGCAAATAATTTACTCAAGGTTGATTCCTTTCCCCAAAGTCAGATGCTTTTGTATCGACCATACATGGCATTTCTCAAACCAATCAAATGTCAAGACATCTAAGTGGGCGTTAAACAAGAGGCAGAAAGGGTTTTGTCCCATTCAGAAACTTGAACTATAAGAATCAAGCATTTCCAAACTTCATTTAAGCTATCACAATGTTCTACTGCTTTAAGCCTTTTAGGACCTTTATTTATCTCATGTTATTTTGGGGTGTTGAGGGAGACAGGATGGTTTGAGTAAATGAATAGGATGTGGAACTCTTCATCCTTCACATCCTTGAGCTTAAACCTATCCATCCTGCAATAGTTGCATCAGAAAAGAGAGATTTTTGAAAACTTTGCACTTCCACCCATCTCATCACACCAAACTGGAAAAACATAGTGCATTGCATAAAATTAGAGAATTCTTCTGCAAGCGCTGCATAGCTGAAAGTCATTTCCCTGACATTTTTATATGCTTTATCAGGACTTCTTCAGATTATCGCCAGGATTTTGCTTTGCTGATGGACTTGCTTCACTGGCTCTTCTAAGACAAGGGATGAAAGATAAATCTAGTAATTCAGTTTTTGACTGGAATGTAACTGGTGCTTCCCTTTGTTATCTCGGCTTTGAGGTTAACTTTTTAATACCCCCCTCTTCTGCTATAATGCTTTTAACTTTAAAGTTGCATCCTGACAAGTTTTTGGTGGTAGTGAGATGTGCTCATTAAAAACCTTTTTTCTCTAATAATGAGAAGCTTAGCTTGTGACATTGAAGGGGAATGAAAAAAATAATTATTATCCACACCTACATTCCTGTTGAACTAGGGCTGATTCAATTCTCTCACTTGTGACAGAGCATCGGTTACTTTCTTCTCACACTTGGGTGGGAACTGTTGCCTTTTCACAAATTGACTCCAGTTGGAATTAAGCAGTATTGGAGGAGCATCATGAATCTCCAGCATGACACTCATGATTTAGAACCACTTCTAAAATCACCATCAGAAACTGTTGATCTCAACTTTGATGAAGACATAGATGTGCAGACAGAAAGAAATAGGGTACTTGCAGGTTCCATTGACAATGCTATCATCTACTTGCGTAACCTTAGGAAGGTATTTCCTATTTGTTTTCTATAACAGTTGTTTCATGTATACTGATACTGCAACAATCTACTACTGTATTATAGCAATTTCTCTTCCCTGTTTTAGGTATATCCTGGAGAAAAACATCGTACAAAAGTTGCTGTGCGTTCTTTGACTTTCTCAGTTCAAGCAGGAGAATGTTTTGGCTTTTTAGGAACGAATGGAGCTGGGAAGACGACTACATTGTCAATGTTAACTGGTATATTCCATTATTCATCGCGTAATATAATCTGATGCCTTTGATAGATATCTGTGACTAGTTGTAAATGTGTTTCTTTAATTTATTCAATGAGGCTCCTTTCTTACAGAATCATTAAATTGATGCTTCATTAATTTTTTTCTTTTCAAATTGTTGCAGGAGAGGAATCTCCAACTGATGGAAGTGCTTTTATTTTTGGTAAAGACATGCGTTCAAATCCCAAGGCTGCCCGTCGGCATGTATGCCTCAACTTCTCTGTTTCTATTCCTTTTCTTGATAGAAGTTAGATTCTTGTTGGATGATATATGTTTGAGATTTTTCTAACTTGCCAATGTTGTACCAATCATTTGCAGATTGGGTATTGTCCCCAATTTGATGCTCTATTGGAATTTTTAACTGTCCAAGAGCATCTCGAGCTTTATGCAAGAATAAAAGGAGTTGCAGATTACAGAATAGACGATGTATGTATAGTACTCCAAGTTTAAGAGTCCTGGAAACCTAAGCTGGTGGTTTATTTGTGATTTCCAAATGCTATAACTAGAGTTTACAGGGTGAATAAGTGCTCCAACTTGATTTGCAAGGATTCATGTCTAGTTTACTACTGTATAAAGCAAAAGTCTGTACATACAAAAAAGTTATATGAAAAAAATCTTACCAACTGACATGGCAAGTCATTTAATCCTGTGGGCAGGTTGTAATGGAAAAGTTGTTGGAGTTTGACTTGCTGAAGCATGCCAACAAACCATCTTTCACTCTTAGTGGGGGGAACAAACGCAAATTGTCTGTTGCAATTGCAATGATTGGAGATCCACCTATTGTAATTCTTGATGAGCCATCGACAGGTAAGCGCACCAATCCCTTGCATTGAAAATTTCCACCCAGGGGAGGGGGTGCTGGTTTTTTTCCCATTAATACATTCTTGAAAAATAATGATGTAGAAATCCTTGTAATCATCACTTGCTTTAGATAGCTGACCTTTGGTTTACACTTCACCATCCATATATATTTTCACTTCTGCTAAGTAGAGAATGAAGCTTTGAATTTGCAGTATAATTTTCTTTCTTAACCACCACCTCTATCCCAGTTTTAGATTTCATAGATGTTTTCATATCTAACCAGTGCAAACTCTAGTTGAATTCAATGTGCACCATATGTTGTGTGCATTTGGGATTCTGGTATCTGGATCAATTTTGTGATTTTTCTTTTGTTTCAAGACTTGAGTTGTTGTGTTAATAGTGATATTACAGAGCTTTCATCAATTTTATACTAATGCAATGGCTCATCTTACTTTCTATTATCTGGAAGCATTTTCGTCATGTACAATTTTGCAATGTTTATAGGAGCTCTGACAGAAAACAAAACATATTTAAATCGAATATCGAGACCAGCAGACCCAAGTATGTGTTGCACTGGCTCCTTTCTAAGAAAATGTAGCTTACATATTTTGACCCCAAAACCTTTTCTGAATTGCCTTTCCGTGCAATATTCGAGCCATTTTTTTAAATTCAAAGAGTTCTCTTGTTGGAAACTGAGATTTTTCATCTTGCACTCGTATTTGCACTAGATCTAGAATTTATCTTCTTTTTTCATTGTTTTCAAAGTGTCCTCTAGAACCAGCCTTGGGGAAATAATGTTGTTCTCAGTAGGAAATTATCTTTGATTCATCGATAACTCAACATTATTGTTCTTCTTTAGCTCAAATGAGTGTCAGATACTAATTATTACTGATTTTAGGCATGGATCCTATTGCTAAACGATTCATGTGGGAAGTCATATCTCGTTTGTCAACCAGACAAGGGAAGACAGCAGTAATTCTTACTACCCACAGCATGAATGAAGCTCAAGCACTGTGCACCCGTATAGGAATAATGGTACCAATTCACTTAGTGCTTCACAAGCTTCAAAAACCTGGTAATGACCATTGACAGGACTTTTTTTCTCCTCTTCTAATTTTGAAGGTTGGAGGCCGATTAAGATGCATTGGAAGTTCTCAGCATTTGAAAACACGATTTGGAAATCACCTTGAACTAGAGGTATGCCATGACTCAAAGATTAATGATCTATATTTTGAGGGTGTTAATTTGAATGAATAAAGATTCAGGAACTTACATTTACAATCCTTCTAGAGACTGGATCTAATTTTAAATTCTCCATCTGTTGCCCTCAGGTTAAGCCTACCGAAGTCAACTCTGTAGATTTGGAAAACCTTTGCCAAACCATTCAAAGCAGACTTTTCGACATTCCTTCACATCCAAGAAGTTTACTTGATGACATTGAAGTTTGCATTGGGAGAATTGACTCCATTACATCTGAAAATGCATCAGTGATGGAGATCAGCTTGTCTCAAGAAATGATTATTTTGATTGGACGCTGGCTTGGAAATGAAGAAAGAGTGAAGACACTTGTATCTTCAACACCCATTTCTGATGGGGTCTTTGGTGAACAGTTATCGGAGCAGTTGGTTCGAGATGGTAATAATCCATGAACATATTGATTGTCAGTCCATCTTGTTCTTCCTCTGTAATTAGGAGTTTCACATACCACCATATATTCTAATCCATTTATGCGTTCAGCACATTATGTTTCGTTCCATCTTACACATAAACATTCTTCTAGTATAACGGTCATGAGTTGTCACCATATATTTTTCTTGTTAACAATGCATAAGTAAACTTTATCTATAATCTTGATAATATAGTTTTAAAAAAAAAAAACACTTTGGGAAATCTACAGAAGTCTCTGTGTACTTTTTTGAGTTAATTTATTGATTTCTGTGTGGCTAGTGGCTTGGTGCTTCATACTTATAGTAGCCATTCTTTTCTCCAATTCTAAGTATTATGATTTGCTTTTGAGTTTCTGTAGGTGGGATACCTTTGCCAATATTTTCAGAGTGGTGGTTAGCTATAGAGAAGTTTTCTGCTATTGATTCATTTATCCTGTCATCCTTTCCTGGGGCAGCATTTCAAGGGTGCAATGGTTTGAGTGTTAAATATCAGGTAAACTTCATAATGATTTCATCTTCTTATTGAGTTTGTCCATGGAGTTTTTCACCTATGATGTTTGAAATGGTATAATTTCACTAATCCACAGCTCACTCACTATTGACGTGCTTCTAGATGACTGGAAATTGAATAAAACTGGAAATTCTTGTCCTGGTTTTGTTTTTCCATTCCAGTTCATTTCTGTTTCATTAATATTAATTTCTTCAGGAATAAAATGAAATATATGGAATTTCATTCCTTTAGTTAATCAGTGGTGGAGTGTAGTTGCATGTTTTCCCATTGTGAAAAGGACCTGACATTGCTATTGTTATTTCATGGTAGAAGTCCAGGTACTTAAACCTTGTAAAACCCACTTCCATGTTAATATATCAAATTCCAAGTGGTCAGAATTAAAATACCGATGGAAGGAGAAATTAGGTGCGACTATTAAAGAATGTAGGTGCAAGCATGAATCAATCAAGCCAGAATAAATAAATAAAAGCCCCAAGGCTCTTGAAACCAGAAGGATGATATGAGGATGCATGGAGGTTCTGTTAATCAGGAGCTGTACCTTCATTCTTCCAATCTTATTCTTTCCCATGTAGCCTGAAACACTAAAGTGGATAAAAATAATAAATAAAAGCCATAAGCTCTGATTTTGTTTATCAGGAGCCTTCTACTTTATTCTTTCAATCCCATTTTAGGCTTTATGAAACCCAAATAAGAATCAGGATTGTTAGGTTCCTGGTGAATGAATCATGAGTTTGAAAAGAAAGAATTATTTTGTGAGCCCTTGTAATTTGCTTTTTATCAGTTTGATATGAGTATCCATCCAACTGTTTACTCGGCAGCTCCTCACACAGTGGTGGTAATTTGATGATAGAATTTGATTGATTTAGGTTGCAAAGAATTCATTGCAATATATCTGTTTCACTTGCTACTCAATCAGTTTCACGTCAGTGTTAGGGAAAGAATGGTGATAGAAAAAACAAGTTAAGATAGCGAGCATTTTAGTTTGGAACATTAAAAATGCTTGGGTGTTTAACTACAGATTTTGGGCATTCCTAAGTAGTATAGGTCTCGCCATATACCAACTACTAATATACCTAAGCAATTTATGCTAATGAGGATGCATTCCTTTCTTAGCATGAGAGTGAGGGGTGTGTTTCACGGGCAAGCTCTCATGTGTGTGAGTTGCATTCATTTCTCTTCCAGCAGTCCAGAATGGCCTCTGCAGGTACTGACCGGCTCAATTTTTATTGCAGTTGCCATATAGTAAGGACCTATCGCTTGCGGATGTTTTTGGACACATCGAACAAAATAGGTGAAGTACACCACTACATCTTAAATGAATGCTCTTATTTCTCTTTTCTTGGTGAGTTTAAACTCACTAGGTATTCTTTACTCCAGAAATCAACTGGGCATAGCAGAATACAGTATCAGCCAGTCAACACTTGAGACCATTTTTAATCATTTTGCAGCAAGTTCTTGAGGTAACTTCAAATTCTCAACACTGTTTTTATGCCCCTTATTTTTTTCAGATGAGTTGTATGTACGAGTAAAGAGATGCTTCTCCTTCTGTTAAAAAAAGAATAATTTATTAATAGTTTGTAAATCATAGCAGTCAAAATTGTATGTACATAGTTAAACCCAGAATATTAATATCCCGCTAACTCTGGTATATGAGATTGTTTATCATAAGAACAAACTAATATTGATCTGCTCGTGCAATTTACTCGTTGCATGGGATACAGTGGACCTGTCTCGGACCATGTTAAGTGATATTTTGTGCTCCAGTAATGCTTTTGGCTTTCACAATCTGAGAACTACTCGATGATTAAGCTGTGGTCGTCCAAGCCCAGATTAAAATTTATTATGCTTTGCCTTTGAAATATGTGATCAGTGCTCGTAGCAGTCGATCAATATTGCCCTGACTTTTTTCCCTGTACTGTAACTCGTCCATCACAATCCTTAATTCTTTAGAATATCCTCTCTTTTTCAGTCAAAGCCGCCGATATTTTGGGCTTTTTTTTCTTCAAATTCTACTTTTGCTCATCACAAGAAGGTCCACAATAGTTGGAATTTTCAAGCTACCCTAAGAGACATGAATCTACGAGCTTCGTATCTAAGCTTAAGATATTTCACTATAATATGGCAGTACTTTCTTTGCCACTTGTAGATGCCAATTTTATCCGCTCTGATGGACATCCAACATTTGCCTTTCTTCCAACCCAATGGTTTAGTACCCATCTTAATTTCGGTAGGTGCAAAAATATTAAGAAATCTGGAAGTAGGAACAAAAATATGTCAAGTGTTTGTCTAATGCATGTCATCCCAGCATATGTCAATGTTGTTTTATTTCCCACTGTTGATCGAGCGACCAGTAAATCAGTAATTTACAAGGTGATAACTTTTTAAATTTCATTACCTGTGCCCTTTAAATCGAATTCCCACTCCGATCCAGCCTAGCTGTCGGAGGGTCCAAAGCCGCTCCGTTTTGTTTTGGCTTGTTCTTTAAAGAATATTTTACTAGTCAACTAGAATCTATTTGGTCTGTATATATTTTTCTTTCATCCATCAAATTGTTTCCACTATATTTATGTAATGATATTTTCCCTCTTGTGCGTGTTGCAAAGAAATTTTTGTTTGCTGAACACATGGCATTTGTCCTAACACCTAACTAGGTGCCTGACAAATGAAACTTGCAATTTAGGATGCAAAATGCATTTCCGCACAATGCAACTTTTCAGCCGAAACATGCACGCACACAGCCCCGAAAAGTTCTGTATCCCTGCAACTTAAAACTTGGTAGCAAGCTTTAAATTAATATGTTTTTAATATTTTTAAATATTTTGATATACTATCTTAAAAATAATTTTTAAAAAATAAAAAAATATTATTAATACATTTAAATAAAAAATACTTTAAAAAATAACTACAATCACATTTCTAAACCTACTTTTATCTCAGAGCACCTAGATACTCATTGTGTGAAAGAAAAAAGCCACTGAATTGGAACTTGACAATAATTTTGACTTTGTTCTTTCCTTTTTAAGTTCATGATCAAGAATTAGTGGAAAAGGTAGATGGAGAAGAAAGGGACAAATACCAAAAGTAAAATATCAGTTTACATACCCCACATGCACGTGAAGAGAGTGATATACACCTGTTGTTTCTTTAGAAACCTTCATTTTATACCCTGTCGGGCTGGGACCATGACTTGGTAAGACATTGTTTTAGAAAGAAAGAAAAAAAAAATGTTGACGAAGTCTCTTATTTGGGTTTTGGTTGGTAAGATCATGGGTTAACTTGTTGGGTATCCGAGTTTAACTGGCTCAAACCTCTAGTCAATTTAATTTCAAACCCATTCTACATTAGGTTTCTAATGATAAATCAGCTGATAAACTCGTAAAAACCCATAAAATCAGGCTAGATTTGACAACTATTTTTTCATAGCTAATTACATGTAAGTTTTCATAGCTACAAGTCATCAAATTAGCTAAGACTTGGTCACCAGTTAATCCTTGTATTATTATTTTTATTATCTTTTTGGTTGTCAGTGGAAATCTCTTAGTCAATATTGATGTTCGAATATATATTAAAATTACCAAACAATATTTAATTTTTCCAACGAATTTTGGTGACTAATTTGATATCGGGTTAGGTCTTTCTTGATGAAATTTCATCAGGAATGAAACTATAAGTAGGTAACACGTGAAATCGCCAACCAGCCAGGGCTAATTTCCCGAACAATATTTTTAATCTCTTACAATCGTCCATTTCAATATCAAGTTCTTTCCGAATACGGTAATCATTTCGATGTCAATATGCACCATCTTTCAGGAGTAGAAGAATGCTGTAATTAACACATGGTTCAAATTTTGAAGTTGTTGCCCACCAACCATGCTATGCTCACCAGTTTTTCAAACCATTGTGAAACTTTCTTGGAAAAATTAGCTGATCGTTAAGAATTGTCAACATAATGCCTTGTCCTTTCTAGAAATCAATTATTTGCTTAGATGTGTTTTATTTGAAAGTATGTTTTTGAAATCCAACCTAGACCTGGCTGATCCGAAGCTAGAATTGGACCGAATTGAAAAAAAAAAAAATAGTGTGATCCGATCAAAAACTCAGTTACAATTCGTTGATTTTTATTTTTTTTATTAAAATGACGTTGTTTTAATTTTTTTTATAAAATAAATTAACCTGAATAATTTAGTGATGTGAACAAAATCTAAAACCTGAATTTTGAATCGGCCAGATATGAAAATTATGTTAGAAAGATTAAACACGATCATGGGAGAGAATATTCTTTTAGTGCACTGAAGAATATTTATCTGTCTTATTCACTGTATTTATAATTCAATTTTTACAAGTGAAACGAGGAAAAGGAACATGTGTTGAACATTTTTTTCTTCTTGGTTAAATATCAGAGTACTTGTCATTTATTAATTTGGTAATGGGTGAAATTTTGTCGGCCATTAACATTTCTTACCATTTTGTTTCTTCTTTATTTTTTTCGGAGGTTGTAGTTTTTCAATCTCCCAACGAGACAGGTCAAATCATATGGCAAGACCCATACAAGTTGCCATTTTCCTTTTTGATCAAGTTAGGAGGCAATAACATCAATGGAAAATGATTTGTAATCAAACTTTTGATCTGATCATATATAAATTATAAGCAGCTAGCATACAGTTTCAAAATGATATATCTAATTGCAGCAATTTTCTTATAATGTTAATCATGAAAACATACTTTAATTATAACCTCAAGTAAAGTAAGAAGTATTGCCGGCTTAAATGTCTGATCACTCCTATGACGACCGGACTTTTCCTCCGATTAATAATGTTTTTCAAGTCAAAATGTTAGACTAGATATAGCCTGCCTCACGAGTCAACCAAGCCATATCCCATACGTAAACCAAGCCCCGTAATATTAAATCTGTATATTTCAGTACTCATAGATTAATCGAAATATATCCAACCTAACCTGAATATTCATATTAATAATAATAATAATAAAAATTCTGTCTACCTATATTCTGCCAAATCGCATGTATCAAACACTAGCTATATATCCAAGAAAAATTAATAAATAGAGAGTTTTGAGTTGGGTTGTGTGAGCAATATAAATATTGTAACTTATTACTACTCCGAACGGCAATTGGACTGCCAAGCAAACCATGTAAAATTGTATATATTATACATTTTCAACAACAAGAAACATATGTTAACTCCACTCAATCATGTAGCTAACATAAGGGGGGCTTGTGCCCGTTTTAACACCCTTAAAGATACGTACTTGGCAATGTACAGATCTTGTTCATTACTACAACAACAACAACAACAACAGAGAATACAACTTCAAACTTTTCTGTGTCTAATTAAGCTAGCTACTTCATTTTTTTGTCTTAGTAGCTGATGACTTGTCCTTGGATTATTCTACACGGCACACATTTTATTTGCAGGATTGAGATAGTAAAATGGTTGCACTCTCTCTAATCTCTGCTCTCTTCCTCTTCTTCTCCCTCTCCCCCTCGACTTCCAGTCTCACACCAAACAACTTTGGCCTTTCATCTTCCTCTTCTTTCTCCAAATGTGCGCTTTTAGCTACTAAATCAAGTAGCTCCTTGCACTTTCTTTTCATGCTAGTAAGCTCAGTGCTCAAGACCCCATTTTCTTTCTTGAGTCGTTTGTTTTCATCAACTAGAGAAGTGTATTCGGACGATGATAAAGTGGATGATGATCTTTGATCTTCTTCAAACTCTTGTGGTGTGGCTTGAATTAAAGGTGCAATAGGTTGTTGCTTGTTAGTCCAAGCTTTTCTTCGACGAATTTGGCGTAGTAGCTCTCTTTCTCCCTTCCGAAACATGTCATTGCAAAACTCCCACCGGCTCGTTGCAACTTTTCGAAAACCCTGTTCATAACAATGACACGAAAGAAACATAGGGAATCTGTCCTTCGACTCAAACAAGGCAAAACAAAACGTGCCTCAACAAAATGACAAAACTTTGAAAAATTCTTGATTAGCATCATTACTTTTTTAGGGTCTATCTAATTGTGGTTAATTAATTAGTAAAGGATCGTATTGCTCCAGGTTTGGAGTTACTTTTTTTTCCTTTTTTTTTTTTCTAGTATAAAAAAGAAGAGATTTGAAACTAAAAACCTTGCAAGAAAAGGATGACTTGAGAGACAAAAGAGTGCGTGTACTATATAATTACACTATTTTAATTTACCTTTATAACCCTCCCCCCTCCCTGCCCCCTCCTGCATTTTTTTCAACATATATATATAACTCATGTTGAAAAAATCCACCAAAAATCATGTAGCTTCTAAATTTTTTCCTTTTTGTAACAAAAATATAATAATAAATTAAACGATGCAAGACATGAAACTTCTGACTCACTTTACTTGGAATTACCAAGCTCTAAAGTCGAAGTTTTAGGAGAATTAATTGATTAATTAAGACAAAGTAGCGAGTTAGGTTAGACAGGGCCATTTAACCTATATTCTTCCATTCAACAACCTAGAAAAAGATTCAAGAAGGAAAAAACAAGAAGATGATCGATTCAAATTCTTAATTAAGAACTAAGTCAACTAAACCAAAAACAATTAAGAATTTTGAATAGATAAAATATATACCATGCAGAATCAAGAACCAAAAAAAGGGTAGTATAAACTTTAATACATACATAAGTATTGAGTTGCCGGACAAAGCTGGAGAAATTGCTATGCTTGAAGAGTGTTGGTAGGAGATCACGAGAGAACTCTGCCGGTTGCCACACCACAAATCCGGTCCCCTCCCCGTTCCATGATATCACATCATCGGTCGCCAGATCCTCCACTAACATGTAGGTTTTTAATAAAAAAGGTGGCGGGGTTGATTTTCTAACATATTCTAATAAACCCTTGTCATCTGCCATGAATTTATTCAAAGAAAAAGAAGAAATGAAAAAAAAAACAAAGAGAAAAGGAGATTATTGGATGATATTACAAGATTTCTAAGGAGAAGAGGCAGAGAAGAGAAGAAGGGCTGTTAAGAACTCCCAACCCCAACAATAAAAACCCAGCAAGACGACTCCACAGTTCATGAGAAATGCAAGGTCCTTTCCTTTCTCTTTTCTCTCTCTTTTCAAGAAGAAAGAAATGGTTGGAACGTATTTTCTAAGGCTAGACTATTCTTATATATATATATATAGTCAGAATAAACCATGTCCTGTATGACACTATAATATGGTTTTATAGTGTGACTTTTAGTTTCATGCTGTGTGTTGGTCCAAATTTTACTATTTAGGAATGCATGGTGTGCACCTTTGGATCATACCACTTGTTCCTTGATCGTTGCAGTAATCAGTTTGACTGGTCAATGAAAGACAACAACAAAGATTTTCTGCTGCTACTGTGGCATATATGCATAGCTAAATTATTCCTTGTTCATGCTTGATCGATCAGGTTTGATGAAAAACTAATCTTTTTTATTGTTTGGGTTAATTTATTGAATGCTTTTCTAAGAAACAAGTAAATCTTTTGTTAGGGTTCTTAATTCCAGCTAGATCTCACGAATTTCACTTGTATTTTATATATTAGGTCTTTGCGTTAGCTTTTTTTGTAGAGTTATTTTTTTATATTGATAGAAAGATTCTCACTTTGACCAAAAAAAAGAGGTTTTTAATTACTTCATTAACAAGATCAAGAACCCAGAAGAACAGGAAAGTCTTTCCTTCAATTTTATTTTAAATTTAAATCTGAAATTTATTTATCCTCTAATTTGGTGACGAGAAACATTATGCAATGAGATCGGTGAGTGTACCGACGCGTTATGGTGAAGAGTGAAAAGGCAAGTTGATAAAGAAAGGTGGAAATTCAGGGCATTTGGACATAATAGAAGGTTCTTATTTTGGTCGCTGAGCTTTCTTGACTTCATCTTTAAAATTCTCTCTGTTTTTTTATTTTTTATTTTTATGAAAAAAATCTTCAATAGAAATATAACTCAAATTGGGTGCTAGTTCCCTCACCAACCACAGCTTTTCCTTTCCCATTTGCCCACCGGCCACCTCCCTCATCTACCTGATCACGGTGGTGTGAACTGTGCCTAACACACATGGCATCGGCATAGGCGCATAGCTATGGTTAATACTCAGCAGAGACGACATGTTCTTCGGTGGACTTGGCTAGTCCCGGTGGTTCAATCCACTAATCTGTTTATGTAGGGTTTGAGATTAAAAAACATCAAAACTTTAAATAAAAAAATTAAATTTTCATAAAATATTATTTGGGCGTGTTTCCAAAAACATTTTTAAAATTGTATTTAAAGTAATTAAAATTTTATAAATGTATCATGTTAATGTGAAGAATGCATTCTTAAAGTATATATAGTTTGGAAAAAAAAAATCAATATGATAAATGTAGAAAATACAAAGAATACTCCTCGTGGTAGAATGAAAAAAAAAAAAAAAAAAAAAAAAAAAAAAAAAAAAAAGAGGAAAAGAAAAGAAAAGCAGGACACAAAAAGTCCAGAGCATGTTGGGCATGGATAAGGACAATGGCACAGTAAAGGGAAGAATCTTGAGTCGTCCCCATTGGGATCGAGTTTCGCTAATTTCCTTTACTCTTCTAGAAAACAGGACACGTGAGCACATCTGGAAAAATAACGTTGAATGTTTTGTTCCTTAGTCACATGTTAATAATTAATACTTTGTTTAAGGACGAATTTAAAAAAAGAAAAGAATATACAAGAATTATTATGGTTCAAGAAAAATAAAAAATAAAAAAAATTAATATATATCAATATTTTATTGTAGATCAAGACTCATTGTATTATGAATTACTACAATGTAATAATATTCTAATGAATTGAATATTAAGAGGCAAATAATTTTTTCACGAGGTTTATTTGTTATTATCAAATTGATTAATACCAAATAAGTCTTCTTATATTATTTTTAGCATAGTAAAATGATTGAATTACCATTAATAGAAACAATTAACAAAAAACTGAGGGGTGATTTTTATTGTACCTCTTCTCATAAAATACTATTTATTCTAATAGTGTTTTTTTTTCTCCTTTGGCTATGTTTTTTTATTTTTCAATTTCAATTACATTAACAAAAAACTAAAGAAGAAGGAGTTTTTAATGTACCCCTCCTTAAAAAAATACTACTGTAAGAGTGTTTTTTTTGCCTTTTTTTTATACAATCTGTGATTTTTTTTATAATTTTAATTATATCTTTCAACATTAGATTTATTAAGGATTGGAGTTTATAATTTTTTATTATTTTTTTTATAGGGTTATTCCAATCTCATGATCTAGACCATAAGTTTGACGGATTAACTTGGTTGACTCAATTTTTCATTCCTTTTTCTAATTGAATTTTTTTCTCGATCTCATCATAAAAACGTTAAGTTGATTGAGAATTAAGCTTATGATTTGTTTTGGTTTGTTTTTTATGGTGTTATTCCCATCTCATAATTCAGGTCATGCATTTAGTGGATTAACTTGGGTTAACTTGTGTCGGCTTTTTGTGTTATTTTTTAATCATTTTTTTTTAATTTCATCTTTCAACGCTTGGTTAATTGAGAATTGAGCTTCATAATTTATTTCAATTTGCTTTCTATTGGATTATCCTAATTTCATGGTTCAGGATGCGAGTTTAAAAGGTTAGCTTGGGTTGACTTGAATTATTTTTTCTAGTCATTTTTTTTTAATTTATTTTTCAATTTCATCATTCATATTGGGTTTATTGAGAATTAGGCTTCATAATTTTTTATATTTTCTTTCTATGGGGTTATCATAGTCTCATAACCCGACATACGGATTGGCAGAATAATTTGAGTTAACCTGAATTAATATAATATGTTGCCATCTCAATATTTATAAAAACACAATTGTCACCTTGTATCTTTATTTTGGGTCAAACTACGCTTTTACTGGTCATCCAGATTTCTTTTGGGCCTGCCAAGTTGATCGGGTCAATCCTTACACGGTTAAAAAAAATTTATACTAGAAAAAATATTAGCAAAGCCTATATATTTTTTATGTTAAAACAACTTTTGATCCTACTTGTAGTGTAGCGTAATCCAGTGAACATTATCTAATGGAATAGTATTTTGACAAACTTGCCCCTAGCTAAAAAAATATAACACCCCACCTTACTAGCAAGTTATTGTCTGTTTTGGCCCACAGGTCTCACGGATTTGTTCTTGACAGTCACGCATGGCCCCAAAACACGTCTTACTAGTCAAGGTGAGCATGCTTGTATAAGGCCCTCCCCCAGATCCTCACCTGCCGATGTGGGATATTACAATCCACCACCTTTAAGAAGCCCGACGACTTCGTCAGCATCATTAAATAGCCAACAAGTCGGGCTCTTATACCAAATGTAACACCTCACCCCCATTAGCAATATATTGTTTGCTTTAACCCACAGATCTCACAGATTTGTTGTTGGCAGCCACACATGGCCCTAAAACGCGTTGTATAAATCAAGGTGAGCATGCTCATATAAAGCCTTCCCCTAAGTCCTCACCCATCAATATAGGCTATTACAAAAACTATTAAGTTAGGATATAAGGGTAGGATGATCTATTTACCACGATTCAATGTCATTTTCAAATTATTTGGGGGTAGATTAGTCTTTTCAATTTTTTAGAACAATTAAATTACTTAGATACTTTGGGAATAAAAAAAGGAAGGCTAAAGCCGATGAACTTTTGTCTTTTTTCATTTTTTTTTATTAAAGTTATATTACGTAATTATCGTTCAAAATTAACAAAATTATCCTCTAGTGACATTTGGGTCTTTTCATGATGGTTTTTTTTTGTTAATGTAAAGTTAATTCAAGGGCTTTTTTGTATTTTAATAAATATTTAAATTTTTTAAAATAAAAACACTTCTTACGCATGCGTATAACAATAGGTGAGTGACCCTCATGCGATTTAGACTATGCGTTCAATGTCATCCGGTCACCAAATGATGCATTTCTAAGTGGTATTTAAAAGGTTTTGGTGTCCACTCCATAATGGGGTGGTGCATGTGCTAAACACACCTCCAGTTTGGCGTCGGCAATCATTTTTTTTTCTCCTTCTCTCTATCCACCTCAAATTTCACACCATCCCTTTTAAAATTTGAGTTCAACCCCTTCAATTTTTTTAATTTAACATTTGGTCCTTATCATTTTGATTACTATTTCTTTTTTTTTTTTAATAATCTATAAAAATAAAATTCTTTTTCAATTTCACCCCTTCTATTTTATTATCTTTCAAAAGTAGTTCTTGTTCTCTTGATTGCTATTTGTTTTGTCTATAATTATTTTAATTTTTTTCTTACAATTTTATCCTGCTTAAGTTTTTTTTTTCCTATCAAATTTGATCCTCACTTTTTTAATTACTATTTTTTTTACTTTGAATTTTTTTTTCCAGTTTCATTCTTCAATATTAAATTGGTTAGGAATTGAGTTTTTTATATTGAGTCAAGGTATATAATTTCACGGGTTATGAGCTTGGAAGATTAAACACGTTTAGAAGGTTTTCCTAGGTTTGCTTGTTTTTTTTTTTTTTTTTAAGCTCATGATTTTTCAATTTCATCTTCCATCATTTATTTAATTGGAGATTGAGCTCTGTTATTTTTTATATTTGTTTTCTATAGGGTTTTTCATGTATTTTAAAAATAACTTGGGTTATCTCTGGTTTTTTAATTTATCATTCTTTGTTAAATTTAACTTTTTAAAAAGAAATTTTATTTTTCAATTAAATTAATTTAATTCATTAAACATAAGCATGAGATGCTGACTTCATGATATTATTTTTTGTTTTGCTTTTCAAGTCATGGCTCTAATAGCGTGTGTGGCATTTTTTGGAGTCATCATAAAGTCTTTTGCGGTGGCATAAGAACTGTCTCGGTGAGTTTTTTTTTGTGATGAAGCGGTGTCAATAGTAGAGTGACAGTGAGTTTCCAATAGGCTTTTTTGTAACGGCCTATAATCTAATGCATCTTTATTCATTTTATATCATCATACACATGTAAATATGGTAATTGTTTACTTAAAATCTTTCTTATACTAAATTACCCCATTTATCGCAAATAATACAAAATTTACATTGCATATATATCCATCTTATAAGAGAATTCTTTGTTTTTTTTTATTAAAGCAACAAATCATCCAAATTTTAACAAAATTTCGACAAAGTGTTCCCTGCATGGGGACTCTACCCAAAATTTCATCCAACTTAATTAAAAATTCATGAGTTTTCCTTACATAAAGACTTTACCTAAAATTTCATTTAGCTTAAAAATATATGTAAATAACAGCAATAACTCTCAAACACAATATATGAGGTTTGATATCCTAGCTAGAGATCACTCAATCATGCTCCATACCCATGACCGACGAGTTTAAAAGAGAAAAAGAAAGGAGTTTTTTTTTTAATTACGATAATGCCACTCATTTTATACCCTTCATGGTATTTTTGTCAAAACCTCAAATACCAATATTTTTTTTTGTATGGATTCTTATTTACTTATTTATTTATTTTTGCTCGAGATTTTAACTAACTTAATGGAGATTCTCATCTCTAGCCATAATAACTTTTTTCTTAATTTATTATTTTTTAGTTGAAAAATCTGCTATTAAAACACGAGATTTACATTTTCTTTCTTCACCTTTAAGTATCATACCAACAACTCATTTTTTATAGTTAATTATTATTAATTTTTTTTGTTTGTTTTATTTGTTATCAATGCTTTTTCTTATAATTATATTATTAAATTAACTGAATTTATAAAACTTAATCAAATCAATCTTCTAGATCTCAATGTCATCTAAACATCTTTTTTAATGATTGAAAAATTTTGAGTGTGTCGCAGCCCACCAATCAAAGAAAAACTATGGTTGGTTTTTCACTAGAAAAAATTGCACTTCCAAACAAGTTGGCCAACAAAAGTTAACCTTCCACCATCACTCAGCACACCACATCTGACCGTAAGCAGTAATTCTAGGCAATATCATCATGCCATAATGAAAGATTCACATCATGATGTTGATAGAAATAATTTTGAGCGAATTTTTAAAAAATCACTCAAGTATATATAATCCTAACGCTATCATCTTTGAATAAATTTTTCCCTTATTTTCAAAAAAATATAATAAAAAACTTTCATTTATTTTTGAAAATTTACATCAATTTTTCATCTAAATTGTAATTTTTTTATATAAAAAAACAATGTCATTTTACAAGGATTTATTTATTTTTGTTAAGTGATTATAACCGAAATCCTTGATTTAAAAAAGTAAAATAATTCAGTGGTAAATTTGATTAAAAAAAATTGATAAAAAAGAATTTAAATATAAAACTGATAATATTCTAATAATTTGATAGTATATTTTATATCTATTTTATAAATTTTAAATAGCTAGAAATTATTTTCTTCGTGATATGTTAGCATCATAATCATAATGTGTCCCTATCCTTTCTCTTATCAATAAAATGCTTTTGTTTTTTTGAAGATGCGTGCATATCATAAGGTACTCTTACCTTTTTTTTTTTTTTTATAAGATTATGAGCATGTTCGGAAGTGTGGTTATGATTATTTTTTTAAAGTGTTTTTCATTTTAAAATGCATCAAAATGATGTTTTTTTATTTTTTAAAAAAATTATTTTTAAAATCAGTGCATCAAAACAATTCAAAACATTAAAAAAATTAATTTTAACAAAAAAATTTTGATTTTTTAAAAATACAGGTTGATTCGCATTTCCAAACGTTCTCTATAACATGATAACATGGATGGAACTAAAAATAATAATATTTTCTATATGGTGGCATCGATTTTTAGAACTTCTTTACCAAGAAAAACTAATATTGACTTAAAAAACTCGACTATTCCATTGCTTTAAAACATTAAATTAAATCTATTTTCAATTAATTCTAGATAATATATCAAGCCAAGAAATGATTATAAAGTATATAGTCAACAGAAGAAAAAGAAATCTTCCCACACTACAAGTAAAGGAAGGAGACATGAAAAATAGAAAGAAATAAAATATCAATAATTAAGTGCAATACTTGGCATCTTCTCGAGTTTCCCCACTAAACTACTACTATATATGATCACGATCATATGAATTGAAAACTAACACCCAACAAAATGAGATCCTTCAAATATAAAAGAATCCAAACTAAAAAATGGTTGAAGAGTTTCTCTTTTCTTAGTCAAGTGTCATTATACCAAGATTTTCATATATTAAAACTAAGTTTTTTCTTCGATGATCACGCACAGAAAGTAATTAAGCCTTGCCGAAAACTCTTTTCTTGTTTTTTTTTTTTATTATTTTTAGAATTCAAAATCTAAATAGTAACATATAGTCGTATTAATTTGTTTTTGAAGTTTTACATCTTGCAAATTCCTGTTCATTTTTAAAATTTTATATTCAGTCAAATATCAAATTTTTCTTGAGCTAACATGATAATAATAATAAATTATTTTTATGAAAAGATAAAAAAAGCCTATTGACATCGGTTTAAAAATTTTGACTTTCAAGGTTATTATGGTTATTTTATTGTATTTTTAAATTTTTTTTATATTTGAATAGATACAAAATTACCTCTCATTTAACATGTTAATTATAAAAAAATCATTTTGAAAATATCAAATTTCTTTTTAATGCTAATATTTAATTTTTTGCTTTTAAAAGCATTTCAATCTTCTCACTATGTTTTTGAAATGTGAAAATATTTATTTACCCCTGATTAATTTGAGAATAACTAATGTATTATGTAAAAGAACTTTAATACCTTTAATAGATAGTTTTAAGTTTTGTGGCGTGAAAGACAATTATTCCAATGAATAATATTTTTTAGTTTGTATCTATAGTGTTTTTCTAAAGCCTTGTAGCTTCTTTTAATGTTATTAGAAATGAAAATTTAATTCAAATTCAATGGATATCAACCCGATCCAACTCAAATAAATGAGTTTTGTTTAAATAATTATCTTACCAGGTAAATAAAAGATAGAATATAGATCTGTCCAGAAACCACCTTATCCTAAACTGAAATACACACACACACACACACACCAGTTGATGGATATTGTCTGCTCTTCTTGTACTTGATTTTAAACAATTCTACATGCGTAGCAGTAGTTTATGCAATGGGGGATGGAAATGCTTCATTGTCTGTTTATGTCCAAAAACAAACAGAGACTAGCTTAATCCAATTGGATTTGATTTTGGACAACTACTAGATTAAACATTTCAAAACTAGGTGGCCGACCGCCCATGCTCAGAAAAGGTCCGCCGGCTTCAGGGCCGAAGTCAGGGTGGCGATTAATTTCTAGAACTTTTTATTCAAGCAAAATTAATATGACCACTTCAATTTTCAAACATTGATTAGACTTATTATCCATTAATAAATTAATCTTCATAGTTATATTAATCCACTAATTATATCAAGTCAAGAGCTAAAACCGATTATTGTCAACACCATAAAAAAATTGTTCTCCCATGCCGCAAGTTAACCAAACAGATAGGGAATCAACGGGGGTTAGTTCAAGTGATAAGCAAGTTCTGTTTAAGCGAGGTCTCGGTTTCGAGTCCCTGTATACATAACAACACAGAATTCAGCTATCAAATCATTAATTTTTTAAAAAAATAATATTTAGGTTAACCCATCTTTTCTTTAACTCGAGTCCCATAAACAAAACAAAACCATTGTAATTATTACACCTAACATTTTGTGTAGTTTTCAAGCTTAACATAGTCTTTTATGTAATAAGAATCTATGATCATTCAGGACAAAATAGACAAGCAACAAAGTCCTTTGGAATGATCTTACCTCGTTGCTTACGCGGATGCTCAGTTACCTGGTCCGCATGGAGTGTTTTTTGTTTCTTTCATTTTGATGACAGTGGGATGCTGCTCTTTTGAAAGCAATTGGATGCATAAATCAGTAGCAACCTCCTGTTCGATCCAAACTAAATTCCCCTTTTTCTTCGGGACATCCAATAATTTTTCTACATTTGACCTAGCCACTATACTCTTCTTTTGATTTTTCTGATCCATTTCTCCTGTTCTATCCGTTTAATCTTCAGATCTATTCCTCGCCTTTTGTCTCCATCCTTCTGCAGTAATATTGCCTGTTCTGCTGATAAAACCCTACAACATCCAACATCCCCCCGTGTAAAAATGAAAAATGTACATGAAAGGTTGTGTAAAAATAACAAAAAAAAAAAAAAAACCCACCCAAAACATCGTGGACAATTGACCCTTCTCATGACAACTCCATTGATAAAAGATTTCTTATGCATTTTTTTTTTGGTTTAATGGTCAATGTTTTTCAATAAATTTACCTAGTTGAGATTTCAATGTAATACCTTCCTAATGTAGAAATAAAACCTATCATGATAGCGTTGCACGATTTGAGAATCAATCTGGTTTAATGTTCGAGTTGTTGGCTAGTGAGTTGGTCAAATAGTTGATCTGTATCAATTATATGGTTTAATGTTTAAATTAAAATGGCATTATTTTTTTTTAAATAAAATCTTATTCATTGTTTTATTTTTTTTGTGCGTGGAGAATCACTTCGCCGGAGAATACCCAATCTCATTCGTGTTATTTACGTCGTCACAATTTTTTATCATTACTTGGTTTGGTCCAGGCCATTCAAAGCCTGATCCGATTCAGTTTCCGAAAAGGGAAATACAATGTGCAGCCTTTTCCTACGTGGCGAGCACTAATTGGCTGTTTGGAAATGAGGCTTGGTTATCTGGTGTGGCTCAAGACAACTGGCGTTATCCTATCTGAAGGCCACGTGGCTCATAAGGCCATTAAACTGCCAGCGTCACTGAACAACAACAGCTTGCCTTCCTAGCCGTTGATTAGATTCTGTTTTCAATCCAACGGTGTATAAATCACTGACACCGGACTCTTCGAGGTTCCAATATTACAAGCTCCGCAGCAACGGAGTTGGTGATTTATGGGTTTTGGAGAAGAGAACGGACAAAAACTGCATGCGGGTAAGCACACTCGCTTGCTTGCCATATTGCATGTACTCGCTCAGATAGGTTGGACACGTTTCCACATTTCTTAGTCAATTTCTTTCTCAAAATATCAGTTAATTTGATGTAAATTATATTGACTTGCTTAATAATTATTACTATAAAATTGAGTCATTTAATGTAATTTAACCATTGGATTAAAATTTATTAAGATGATCCAAAATGATCTATATCTTTGTTACTCATGCAAAGGTTTTAATGTTCTCTTAAACTTATCATTTAATTGAATCATATAATATTAATTTCATTTGAAGTTGTAATAAAGTTTAATTACAAATTACATTATCTAATTTTATTTTCAAGTAGTAGAGATTAAATAAAATAAAAAAATATCATTTGTTTTTTTATCAATCTCGATATTCTATCTAATCATGAACTAACAAGATATAACTTTTTTATATTATGTATAATTTTTAATTAATTTTTTTTTTAATTTTAGAATACACATGATTTGAAAGTGAAATAAATTTTTATATCAAGAATTTAGTCTTTTCCAAGTTTTTTTTAACTAATTTCAAGTTATACAAAACATAACGATTGTTTTTCATATAATAGACGTGTATTGATTAAAAATATATCTAAATCATTAAAAAATATTTAATTATATCAAGAACTTTAAACATGTAAAATCTCATATGTAAATCATATATAAACAAGAAAAAGAACCACATGATTATTAAAATTAGATTTAACTACTCTCAACTTTCTTTTTTATTAAAAATTATATTTAAGTACTTATTGAATGATATATAATTACATTAAAAAATTAAAACATGTATCATCTCATTTATAAATCATAAATCAATCAAGAATTTCAACATTCTATATAATAATAAATCAATGAATTATAACCTTTTGAATTTTATCATAACAATTAACATGCATTTTTAGTTGCAAAATTGCTAATTTTAATTTGCACGTGATTGAATTATATTTAAGTTTAACCATTCTAAAATTTTTTTAATTAATTTTTATTTGTATGAAACACAATAATATTTTTCACGTATTTGATTAGAAATATATTTAAATTATTTAACAATAATATAAAGTCTGAACATGTAGCAGAAATTTCATGATTTTTCTATTGAAATACATAATGATTATGTTAGGGCAAAATATTTAAAATATTCTTGAATTAAAAAGAAAAAAAGAGAGAAGAAAATGTCGATTAATATGGCAAGACAAATGGTTTTGTTAGCAATACACTGTACACCCGCGAGTACAGATAACCTCGATGATTGATGCTCAAGTAACAGCCCAAAATAACCCCACAGAGAAACACACAGAAAAACACGATTCCTTGCCGCACTCTCTCTCCCCCCCCACTCTTCTGTACTAAAAACTTTTTTTTTGTATATATTGTATGGTGGGCAACCAATATGTCTGCTAGTCCGAAGATAAGAATCGGAACCGGCACCGTGTCCACTCACCGTCTCACCATGACAACCACCGCCGCCGCCACTCTTTCCCTTCCTTCACACTCTCTTGTATTCATAAAGAGTACTCCTTTTCCTTCCCTCCGTCGCTCTTTCTGTCTCAACTCGCCCTCTACACCAACTCTTACCTCTCATTCTCCTCTCCGTGTCAAAGCTTCCTCTGCTGAGCCCTCTCCTTCTCCAGGTCCCCTCCTTTCTTTCTCTGTTTACATGGTTCTTTAGTGTGTGAGAGATGGGAGTGAATTTTTATATATCTTGTTGATTGGTGGATTTTTAGATGTTAATGTGTTGCTTTAGCTTGTATTTATTAATTTTTGTGCTGGTTGAAGACTCTTTTTGTGTTTGATACTTGGAAAATTGCAGTGTGAGAATCTTGTTCATTTTATATGGTGTTCAAGAAGATGCCTTTAGTACCATTAAAGATATGGACTTTGAATGATTTAGAAAAAGAAGTTAAACTTTTCTTAAGTGATGCCCGTATTTTTAATTTGGGTAGAAGTATCTATTTTAAGTTAAATCTAATATGGCTGTTTTGTATGCTAGTTTTTACTTTCAGTTTGGGGTCTCATCTTTAATTTTGAAGCAACTGATTTTGATACAATGTATTTAGAACCTTTTATCTCTAGCAATCTCTAGCTCTGGAAATGATTACATGACTGATTTTCAAGTTTTGATTTTGGTATATAGTTGTGTTTTGCTTCCTCAAAACAACCATGCTATGGTTGTTAATTTGGTGTTTGTTTCCTGCAGGCAAAGGTATTGAGAATGTGGTAATTATAGGTTCAGGTCCTGCTGGATACACAGCAGCAATATATGCTGCTCGTGCCAATTTGAAGCCTGTAGTGTTTGAGGGGTATCAAGTTGGTGGTGTGCCTGGTGGGCAGTTGATGACTACCACTGAAGTGGAGAACTTCCCTGGGTTTCCTGATGGAATAACCGGTCCGGATTTGATGGATAGGTAACAAAAAACAAAGTTGATTTTGTTTTAAATTTATTCTTGTTCTTGAACGGAACACACATAATTATTTCCAACTAAATTATTACACAGAAATTTGACTTTGTTTGTTGATTAGGATGCGACGGCAAGCTGAACGTTGGGGGGCAGAACTGTTCCAAGAAGATGTGGAATCTGTTGATGTTAAAAGCAGTCCTTTCACCGTGAAGAGTAGTGAACGTAAGGTGATATATAGTTTTCTAGCATTCTGTTCTGTACATATGTTGGAGTGGTTTCATTAATTTCAACTATTGAAGTATCAAATCATTTAAACACATTTGTTTTATGGATGAAAATTTTGCTTTGAACTCTGCTTGGAGATGACCTATTTTAGCAAGTATTCTTTATAAAAAAAACATGCTCCCTGTATGTGATACCAACTTTTTCTTGGAAATTGTTTGAAATGTACCGTTTTTATGCATGAGTGATGTGCCATGGCCACATGCAATTGTTTATGTATTTGTTATGCCATAAGCTGTAGATTCTTAATTAATTGGAGTTTGGAAACAAATCCAAGTTCATGCTTATGATACTAAATTTGTTTTAAATTAATATTTCAGGTTAAGTGCAACAGCATCATTTTTGCCACAGGGGCTACTGCCAGAAGACTCAAATTACCCCGTGAAGATGAATTTTGGAGTAGGGGAATTAGTGCCTGTGCAATTTGTGATGGAGCATCACCACTTTTTAAAAGGCAAGTTCTAGCTGTCGTAGGGGGAGGTGATACGGCCACAGAGGAAGCATTGTACTTAACTAAATATGCTCGTCATGTCCATTTACTTGTACGCAAGGATCAACTTAGGGCATCTAAAGCAATGCAAGATAGGTGAGTTTTGGTGCACCCTTATTTGTGTTGTTCCGTTGCAGTTGTCGGCAATGATTGTTTTGCTGCACTTTCTTTATTAATTACTTTAGGCTGCTCCTAAATATAAAACATATAAAAGTGCATATTTAACATTTCACAAAACTATCTTCTATATGTCAAGTTAAACATGTTTGCATTTTGATATGTTCTTAAGCACATTCCTGCTTTGCCATCTTCATCATATCTTTCTTGTAAAGTCAGGTGTTTCAGACCTTTTTAACAGGTTTAATTTCATCAACATTGTGTAGTATGTGATCTCTGGTGTTATGTTTATTTCTGAGCGGTCATTAATTTTTCTGCAAAACCCCTTTCAGTGTAAAAATATCTCTCCTAGAATAATTATACTATTAGAAAGAAAACAAATTCTCTCATTATGTGCTAATGTTTAAGATAACTCCAACAAAAATGCAGTCGCTTATCCTTGCAATTCTGGAGGTCTTTAAATTGCAGGCAATCAGATCAGTTTCTTAAATGTTGCAAACAATTTATTTCCATGGCATTATTTTCTTGTCTTTTGTGATTTAGCTGCCATGATTTCACGACTCCCGAGTTATACACTAATGAACAATTTGTATGTTGAGTTTCAACTCCCTGAAATGTTTGTTTAACAGGTTGATTATCGCAAATGTTTCAGAGTGATCAACAATCCAAATGTCACCGTGCACTTCAATACGGAAACTCTGGATATTGTTAGCAATACAAAGGGCCAGATGTCTGGTATTTTGACTAGAAAAACTGATACCGGGGAGGAATCCGTGCTTGAGGCAAAAGGCTTGTTCTATGGTATTGGTCATTCTCCGAATAGCCAGCTGTTGGAAGGCCAAGTTGAACTTGATAGTGCAGGCTATGTGTTAGTTCAGGATGGTTCTGGGAAAACTTCTGTTGAAGGTTTATTTGCTGCTGGAGATGTTCAGGTAATCCTGTAAAAAACTGTCATTTGGATAGGCTTAAGACCTTTCAATTTTCATTCTAATCTCATTACTGTACTTAAGATTCTGTCATCATTCTTACTTCTCTGGCGATGCCAAGGCTTAGAAATATGTTGATGGGATGTGTAACTGCAAAGCATGTTAATGGGAGTAATTGAGTAATTCTCATTCAACAAAGATAAAGTTTGTGATTGATTTTTGAGCAAAATATGATAATTAAATAATTGCTGTTAATGTGTTAGTCAATTGGAGAGTATAAACTTTGCGGAAGTGATGCTGCAAAAATAAAAATATTTTGTTTTATTTTAAAGTTGTCTGATGCACTGCAAAAATTTGATGTAAGTTGATTTTCCTAGAATCCAAGAACTTTGACACGGTGATTATATCATAAACAATATTCCCCATCTAGTGTCTACTACCCCCATTCCTGACACTGCATTGTTCCTGGTATCCTCTTATAGTTATTGTCATCCCCTGATGATCGCAGAGTTTAATATTAAAGTATAACACATGGGTTGAATTTCGTGATCAGCACAAATTGTTTGAGATAATGTCTTACATGTCCTTTATGCATGTTCATTAACCTTCAACTATCTTGATGCATGGATTCAAACTTCCTTGTGATCAAAACTTGTCTTTTGTTTGGAAAATCTGTAAAGGTTTTGTGATTTAGTATCCTGTTTATTTAAAAGGACCATGAGTGGAGGCAAGCCGTAACAGCCGCTGGATCTGGATGTATTGCTGCTCTATCAGTTGAGAGATACCTTGTGAGCAACAACCTACTTATAGAGTTTCACCAGGTATTTCTTTCTCCTCTTGCTATTCATTTTATAGAAAAGGGAGGGAAATTAACGTACTACTGAAGTCCAACTTTTTCTGTTTTACTCATCCCTTAGCTGTTTCACATTCTCATGTGTCATCTACTCTTGTTGTTCTCAAGCATTGATTTCCATCCGTGGAACATGTCTTTTTCTATCATCACTTGTTTGGTTGCAATCTTACATATGGAGGAGCTCCTCTTTCAATGTCTCATCACTTCTGGAATTAGAACGTTTTTTTAAGAATATCTTCACCAAGCATAATCATGGACTTCAATTTTTGGTTAAAACTCACATCTCTAATATTGGATCAATCTATGGAAGTTAAATGAATTAGTTAAAGTGAGATGCATAAGATTGTAAGTTTTCTCGAAATACAGTTTGATCATCCATATTCTAGTATTTTGACGTGGAATTTTATGCAGATCTTTACTTGTATGTGATAGCATATCTAAACAATACTCCACCTAAACTTGCTTGCTTTTCATGATTCTTTCTTTGACAGCGTCAAACTGAAGAGGTTAAGAAGGAACTCACTGACAGAGATGTTCACGAGGGCTTTGACATTACCATCACAAAGCATAAGGGCCAGGTGCATGTTCTTATTATGATGAAATATTGCAATGCATCAACAGTTTTCGGTCAAGTTGTTGTGTATAAGGTTTTTATGTCCTTAGCTCAAAGCTTATGTTATTTCCTCGATTTACCTTCCTCAGTATGCTCTGCGAAAGTTGTATCATGAAAGTCCACGGCTTATATGTGTGCTATATACATCACCAACTTGTGGTCCATGTAGGACATTGAAGCCAATTCTCAGCAAGGTAGGTTCCATGCTAGCTTATATTGCATTGTATAATTAGGA
Source organism: Populus alba (assembly GCF_005239225.2). Taxonomy (NCBI): domain Eukaryota; kingdom Viridiplantae; phylum Streptophyta; class Magnoliopsida; order Malpighiales; family Salicaceae; genus Populus; species Populus alba. The sequence continues at coordinate 3,668,885 of NC_133289.1, read as the reverse complement.
GAATTACTGGAGGTTCTCTTGCATAATTTATATAATATTCATCCATGCTTTGTGTTTGTTTGCATTTTTGGGAATACATCTTTCTGTGTATCTGACCCCACCTCACCATCTCTTCTTCTTCTTCTTCTTCTTCTTTTTATTTTTCAATGCTTAATGGCAGGTGATTGATGAGTTTGATCAAAATGTCCATTTTGTTGAAATTGATATCGAGGAGGATCAAGAGATAGCAGAAGCAGCTGGAATTATGGGCACACCATGTGTGCAGTTCTTCAAGAACAAGGAGATGATCAGGTTTGGAAAATTTCATTTTTTCTACTTTCTCTCTCTATGATGCATGAATGATCATGCAGCTGTTGCTCACATGGTAGTTTTCTGATGTCAAATTTCCTGTACTTGCCATGCAGGACTGTATCAGGGGTCAAAATGAAGAAAGAGTACAGACAGTTCATTGAAGAAAATAAATGATCGAGCATTCATCTGGCGGCTGTGATCATTTTGTAATTCAATTTTGTTCCCCATTAAACTGGTTAGTCAAATAATACCCTATATTGTTACAGAATCGTATACTGTATTTGATCCACCACATTGCAGATTATCATGCAGAGTTCCCAAAGCAATTTTTTCTGGTTTACGTTCTCCAATTTTTTATTTCCTTCAACCTGTATGATTGGCGGAGTTGAACCAATGTAATCGTTTGGTTACAAACTGATGCAAGCAGGCTATATATTCCGTAGCCATCCTCCAGCAAACCCTTCATCGAGGTGCTTGTTTTGCTGCATCATATGAATAAAATCACCCATGGAACAGGATAAAACTTTGGATATTCATAATGGACACACTGGAATTGCAAGGTAGAAACAAAGCTGTTTTCTCTGATTATATAAAATCCTTTGCAGCTTCATTTGTTGAATTCTTACATCCAAAGGAGAAAAGAGCCACTTTCTCATGCAATTAATTTGGAATTACGGATCATAAAATTTAAGCTTGTTGATATATCAAATCCAGGACCTGAAACATGGGTGCTCTAGAAAGAAGAAAACGCCGTCTACCCAAAGCATCAAATGTATTCAAAGTTCATACTCGAGTTAGACCTAGATCCTCGAAGTTGGTTTTTTCTCTATTTAATTCCATGTGAACAATTATGACCAATCAGCCAGAAAATAGTGTTTTGGAGAATTCTTTTGGCATAAAGCCCGTGCAGTGCTGATGACAAGCTCTCCCTTTACTCAAGTGCCATGAAGAAAAGTAGTCTGTACGATACCAGCAGGCAAAATAGAACAGCCACATCCCACGACCTGGAACTACCTGGGTTGTTCCCCTAAATTGTCGGAAGGATCATCTCACCCTTCAACTTCTGATGTCAAGGCACAAAGGATCAAATTCAAGTCCAATCATGTCATTCTTGAAGTGATCCTGTTAAACACGAGTACGTGTACAGATGTATTCCTATCTTTAGACGTGCACGCTTGGAGAATAAGTTGATGCGGAAGTACCACAATTGAGAAAGCAAAATACCTAAATTCCAGTAGACTTCCAGTTAAAAGATATTCGAATTTATTTAATTCCTATATATCATGTAATTCGTTATCATCTTTCTCTTGCCGAGCTCATTAAGTCTTGCACCAGAATATTATTATAGGTAATATCTCAACGTCTCCGACTTCTTTCATGTTTGTGAAGTGTATGTGGTGAGGTTGAAAACCTACTATGATGAGATAGCTCTTCATAAGGCTAAATTGAAGTCGTTAACGGTGAAGAACAGTAATATTTGAGTTCCCTAAAACACCTGCAAAACATGACATAAGGTGGTAAGGATTTTGCTTACCTCCGCAAAATTAGAATGCTAAATTCAAATAAAACACTATTTTTTTTATTACCAAAAATCCAGAAATTGGTCAAATCAAAGTAGATACATTTAGTCTAAAAAATTAGAATTAACTGAAATAAAACTTTAAGATTGATGTAGTGACTAACAATGGGAGAGTATCCCCGTCATTAAGAAATAAAAAATCATGCATATTTCATTTTTAACATGAATTCTTCAACACAATCTTGTATTTTTCATGTTAAAAAATAATATAAATTATATTTTCATGTCTCATATAACGATTTAAATTCTAAAGTTAAACCCAATTATTTAAAAGTTGTTCCCGATCTATATTTCTTCCTCTGCTGTACATGCCATTCCATGCCATCCGGGAAGAAAACAAAATATAATATAGTACAAATATAAAAAATAATGGCACGTATCAACAAGGGGATGTAGCTCAGATGGTAGAGCGCTCGCTTAGCATGCGAGAGGTACGGGGATCGATACCCCGCATCTCCACTTTATTGTTTTTTTTTAAATACTTGCAGTAAAAGTGCTTTCTGCTTGATGATGGAAGGAAATACTCATTTTATCTTCCATTAATATATGTGCGATCTCTTGAACTACATTAATCTACTATAATTTTTCACAAACTAAAGGAGAAGCTAACATGTATGGAGAGGGAGAGGCACCTGCAAATGCATCAAGTAAGGTGGATTTGCCTGAGCCAGAAGGACCCATAATGGCCGTGATCCGATCAGGTACAGCTTAACCACTTTGCCTATTTAGCAACTTCCTAGGCGCACCACCACTTTTCTTTTTAAGTTGATAGCCACCAGTACTACGGTTCCATCTTCCCATATCAGATGCATGCATTGCTTTCTTTTCTCTAATACTACTGGACTCCGACTGCTCTTCCTTCTCCCTCTCTTGAATCTTCATCTTGATAGATGGACAATATTGTTGTTCATAACCAGTTATGAGGCCCTGCGTTTTACTTGTGGACAATGCTGGTCCCTCTATAGCCATTCACCCTGCTAACTTGGTGTCTTTAAGGGTGTTAGAAAATAATATAAATCATATCCTGAGATCTCATCTAACAGTTTAAGTTTTGGGGTTCAGATGATTCTTTGACATGGTATCAAAACCTTAATGATCAAGCGGTCACGAGTTCGAATCTCACCATTCTCATTTATTTAATAAAAATTAAGCACAAGGTAATATGGACATGTACAAGTTTCAAGCCCAAAGGGCTTTTACTTGAAGGGTGGTGTTAGAGAATAATATAAATCATATCCTGGAACCTCACCTAACAGCTTAAATTTTTGGGTTCAGATAGTTCTTTGACATAGGATATTGTCTACATAAATAAGTAGTCATAAAGTTTATTTGGCCTTGTCTTTGAGCCGACGGCCAAAGCTACACACACACACAAATATATATATATATATATATATATATATATATATATATATATATAGAGAGAGAGAGAGAGAGAGAGAGAGAGAGAGATTCTTCCATCACTTCCAAATATATATGATCACCGCACATCAAATAGTTTTAACACAAAAATGTTGATATTGTGTAAGATAAAATACTACTAAGATGATGGAGGAAATTATATGATTTTTGGTTATTTCTCAAAAGTACACGGCAAGGAAAAGCCACTGATTTCTGCATTTCGTTTTCTCACTGCCTCTTTACAATAAGAAAACCTTGGCATTTCGCAACCAGATATCCTAAGCAGCTTCCATTTTCTTCCCAGCTCAAGTTGAACCGAGTGTCCTAGTGAGTCCAATCTGGTTTTCAGATTGGAGCTTCCTTCGGATTCAGCTTTAACACAACAAACTCACTTCGTCTTTAAGACTTACAGATTTTTTATTTCCCTGTCTGATTTTAAGGTTTGAACGCCGACGACCAAGAAGAGAGCATAACTCGTTAATCATCCACCCGACATCTAATGGTAACTGATCTATCACTTTATTGATGCCTGTTTTATATTTGTTTTTTCCAGAAATTTAAAATAAACTGGTTTAAATTAATGATATTTTTAAAATTGGTTATTAAAAAAAACATTTTGAGCTGAGAATTATTCATGTAAATACACAAGGACTTCGTTACGAGACATTCCCGTCATCTGTCCATAAACAATCCTGCAAACTTAGTTTCTCAATTCTGTCGTGTTTCCTCCTAGCCGATGCCACTGCCTAGAAGAAGAAGATGGTTCATCAAGCCCCCCGCCTGAAGTCCTGGACTCGGTGCAATTTGCACAGATTATGATCTAATCCATTTTTATACTTGCTTAATTGAGACTTGAACCAGAAGAGGACACCAAGGTAGTAAGAGATACCATCCAATACCATACATCCAAACAACAACACCGGAGGCTAATAGAGGGAACAATAACAGGTTAACAGAAAGCTCATTACCAACTCGAACATGGGCATCTCAAGTTTTTTCACAAGAAAAATGAGTTCAAAATTAAAATACAGCACATGGTTACAGGTGATAGTGCAGTGTATGCGGGGTTGCAGCATTGGATATCTCCGAGAGAAAAGAAAGAAGAAATTTTTTTAAATTCTAGATCTTATGATACAGTGTTGGTCTCAGGGACATCATCAAGGATGAAACAACCAAGTTTACCTGTCCTAAAAAGAGTGAGAAACTTCTTTGATACCATCAAGCGAGCTTCAGATGCCTTATGAGGTATCTTCAGTGCCTTCTGCAGCACCTCAAATTGTTGCTCTATAAGATTCTCCAAATCATTCTCATCCTCCACATTACCATTGAATTCTGCCAGTGTTTTGTACATTGCACATTGGACTTCTGTGACAAGATTCTGTAGGTGAACAAGACCAGAGACAAAAAATATTAGAAACGATACCAATGTCGACAGAATAAGTTATGAAGTTATATATACTCAAAGAATGAAGATCCGATGAATTCTAAACATCTGAATTGCAAATTGTCACCCAATCATAATTTAATCAAGATAATTGAATGAATCTCTTCAAATAAAATTTGTAACAGCCTCAGATTCTGGATTCCACAAACACACACGGAAATATAGAGAGAGAAGCAGAGAGGCGGCATGACTTTGTTACCTCAACATACACCACATCAGACACACTAGGTGGTTTCCTCCTATTTGGCCGAAGATCTTTAGGATCATATTTGTGTTTTTCCTCAGATTCATATCGAATCCCATCCATTTTTCTGTTATTCCAGTGTTTCCAGTGAAGCGGAGTGCCTCGAGTATTTAAAACTGCTAGTAAGTATCGGGCAATACGCTCCTCGCCTACAACAGAATCTTTCACGGATCCTGCACATACATTCAAAAACATAATTTTTGCTAGGTGTACGCGAACATGCAGCAGAGGGGACGATACTTATTGGACGGTAGCAATTAATTAATGCAAGTGTCTTGAACTTGTTGAGGCAAATGCATATGGCAATTTTTGGAAATGCCAGGCTCAAGTAATTAAAAAGGAAACAAAGAGGTCTAAACCTGCAAGAGATAACTTTAATCCTGTTTCAATATCTGGGATACTGGGAACCAACACGCCTGGGGTGTCCAGCACGTATATGCTAGGCTTATGAGCAATCTGCAAATCATATTCAAAGTAATCAACATTTGATAAAGGATATCAACAACAGCATGAACAAAACAAAAGGATGGTGCCTGAAAATATTTCATCAAGAAAACAACAAAAAGCGATAGGCAGAAATAGACAAAGATAAAAGAAATAATTCAGAATTTTGAGAGGATCAATTTTTTCTAGTTTGATAAAGGTATCAAAAGCAGCTTGGCAGAGAAATAAAATATATTTTTAAGTGAGAGAAAAAAAAGCATTTGAGCAAAGACACATGGATCTCTAAACAATGTCTTTGAGGTTCACAGCAAGAACTAAAGAGAAAAAAAAAATAAAAGGAATAGGAAAAGAAAGGCTTTTATGTGACAATATGAAAGTGATGCTATTGAATTTATACATGGCAAATCCAGTGCATTATCATGTTTTGTAGGGGATGGCAAGAGAGTATATGGGTGTGCAACAGCATACTGAGCATTTGCATGCAGATAGGCAGGTTGACGGACAGAAATACTTATCACATAATCCAGGGCCTGAAAAAAATCAGGCAACCAAGATACTTCACCTTGTATCCTGCAATATCTTGAGTTACACCAGGCAAAGGGCCCACTGTAGCTCGTTTCTTTTTCCCCTGCACTATGTAGAAACCTCAAATCATCATTGCCCAACACATGACTTGAACACAAAGACAGGTAGTTAACATGCAAGCCAAATTATAGTTCATAACAATGGTTTACACAAAATATGGTAACATCTTACCAGCAAAGCGAGACAATGCAATTTGATGGATTGAGTTTATCAAAGCTGATTTCCCAACATTAGGAACACCAACCACCATAACAAGGAGAGTAGGTTCCCTCGATATCACCTCCTTGAGTTTGAACTCCACAACTTCAAGAAGCTTCAGCACACGAATCACAAACAGCATTATGAACAAACTTGAAAATATTACAGGGATATTAGGTTAAAAACTCAAATTTAATTGAACACACAGGCACACAGAGTCAATCATAAAATTGACCGAATGAAAGTCAAGCAATTGTAGCACAAGTCAGTTTCGTGTTTGATTTCATTTGATTTCATTTGCTTTCTTTCAGCCAATGAAAAAGAAAACATTAATGCAAATGCAAGTATTTCTTTTTGTACTGCTGAGACATGGTAAAAAACACAACATTTTCGATCAATTAGCATAGATTTAAGGTTTTCTTATGATGAAAGCAAATTTATTTTTCAGTATTTCATCAGCAACTATACATATACTTGAACCCAAATTGAAAACTAAATTTTAACAGCACTTTATCTAGCTTATCAACTAACCTTCTGAACAGAACCCTTGCTGTGTGCACTTATCGGAATGCAATCTTGCTTGCACGAGTCAAAATAACGAATCCATTTCTACAGCAATTAAACATACAAACATCACACTCATATTAAACATAGCATCCCCAACACAACTATTCAAATTCCCGGAATCAAATGATCATGCAATTAATTTATGCAAACACAGAGACAAATTATTTTGTTAACAAATTTTCGAAACTATAAAAATCCCCAAAATTCTTATCATTCACACAATCAAAAGGGTACAAAATACCTGCATTTATAGTCGAATCCCAATTTAAGTAACATAATCAATTAAATTTGAAATCTTTCACAACTCTCCAAACAAAATTCAACATAACAAACAAAACCCAAATTTTATTTTCCCTTTTCTAAACTTTACACAAGTGTTTAATAAACAAACAGCTCTAAAAATTCAACCTTTCCAAAAAAAAAAAAAAACGAAGAAGCAAGAAACAGACAATTTACATGCATAATATTAGGATTAGCCAAATCCTTCTTATTAAGAGCAATAACACGTCTTTTTGCAGCAAGTTGAGGTTGTAAGTCTTCATTTGTTGACGATAATGGAATCTGTACATTAATTACCAAACACAAAAACAAAAACAAGTAAAAAAAGTTGCTCTTTACCTAGGAAAAAATAAAACAAATGAAACCCGTATACTTACACGAGAGTCACGGACTTCTATGACTAGGTCGGCAAGTTTCAGGCGGTCTCGGATGGCGCGGGTGGCAGCAGCCATGTGGCCAGGGAACCAGTTAATGGCTCCACCACCTGCGTTGAAACCCATCTCTCCTATTCCTTTCTTTACTATTCCCTTTAACCCTGAACGCATTTTCCTACTATTTTAATCAAATTCTTCGATCAAATTTCTTTCTTTCTCTTTCAGTCCCTCTCTCTGCTGCAGATTAGCTTAAACCCTTATGCTACCTCTGTTTCCAAAACCTCGGAAGGAAAATGTTTGTAGCCCATTTCTTCCTGAAGTGTAAGGAAGTTTGGGCTTGTGCTTGTTGTTCTAGAATTCAACAATACTGGCCCATGATGTTTCGAGCCATGTCTGAGTTTTGATTTTAAAAGGCCCAAATTGAAAATGAGAAGGGTATTGCAAAACATGATAAATTTGTTATCTCTACCTAAGGACATTAGTTCAAGTCTTGTGACTCCTATAATGTGAAACAAATGCTAGCTTTCATGGCTTCATCCATATGCTTTGTAAGCGCACCCTGTAGTTACAAGAATTTGTCTATTTTTTAATTTTTTTTGTTTGAATTATGATGTGAACAATTTAATTCCTATAATGAGTCTATGGACTTGTTTAATTCCTATATATGATTTTTATCATTCCAGATTTGTATATAAAATGGTTCAACTGGATCTTAAAGACGTGGAAGCTAATCATTTAAGATGTTCAAAGGCACAAAGTATGATCCAACACAACGTTGCCCTCTTTTATTAATCGCCAACGTTACTATATCTGGAAACTTGATTAAGTAATTAGGCAGAGGTCCGAACTGGAACTGGGGAAATTGAAATTTATCTTCCTTTTGATCCCCATAGATCAGAAAGACGGGCTACTGCATGCATGCGTAGTAGCTAGCACCTAAACCAAATTAAACAGTAATCATTTCTTGATACATAATTAATTATACTGTAATTAGCAACGACATAATCTTCCCATGTTAAGCCCTGCTAATGCTCCCAGAAAGACGGGCTCGGTGATGACTGAGGAAACAATCGCAGAGATTTATGGTTATGGACCTAGACCGAGCCACGTCGTTAAGATCAGTTGAACCATTTTTATATACTCGACCACTACAGGTCATTCACAGGAATTAACCAAGTCCATGTCTATAAACACTTTTTGGCGATGGCAAGGTCTGTTTAACTTGAATAAACGTCTAGGTGTTCCTTAGGCCACGTATTTATATATAAAAAAAAAAATCTGAAAATATCACGGGTCAGCTGGTGGCAGTGGGGGTGAGCATGCAGGCAATTCGAATAAAAAATAACCAAAGAATTTTTTGAATTGCCCAATTTGTTTTTCAAATCTTCCTATATAAAATAATTTTTTGATCCTTCAAATTATATTTTACCTAAATTATATTTCAACTAACTTGGATAGGACCGATTATCCCCTTTTTTTTACCAATTTTTCTCTTAAATCTCGGTTGATAAAATTAAGCTCTAATTAGAAAGATTTGAACGAATTACAAAATTTGTTAGTTTTAAAAAATTATGAATAAAAAAAAAATATAATTTGATCATTTCGGTTTCCTGATTTTTCTTCATTTCACTTCAATTAAATCTAAAATAAGTTTCAGATAATTTTCTTTGAAAGTACGGCAAGAATTATTTAAATCTTAAACAAGGCCACTGAGTTTATGAGTAATCTATGATCTATTTCCTATTTGTTAGGTATTAATTTTATACATTTATTTATACCATACACGTTAATTTTTCAGATAAACAAAAAGAAAACCCCACATAATTGCTCCCTTCAAAAACTATCGTCTAGTGCTAGACAAAGATATCCGAAACGTAATTAATAAATACAGAAGCAGATGTCCAAACTCCGAACTGGACCTCTGAGGATAACTTATCTTCATGAATTGTTAACTCAAAAACCCTATAGATCTTGAGGTCCTTTCTCGATTATGGGACACGGCTTCGACACGTTTACATTGTTCATATATATGTTATCTTGCATCTTTGGGTGTTCATGGATTCAACCAGAACAAGATATTTGCTCCCATGTGATCTTGATCCGTTTGCGATACGACATCGTCAATTATTGTTGTTATTGAATAGAAAACCCTCGTCAAAATCCATCTGTAGTTCTTTCTTTCTTCTTCTAGTGGAAGGTAAGGTGGTGGATCTTGAAATATATTATAGAAGCAGCCTTTTTCAATTTTTAAATTCCACTTTCACTTTAGCATTTTGAGTTTGTGAAGAAAATTCCAAGTCTTCAAAGCAGGTAGATGGAATTTGGTTAAATCTTATTGTTGTGTGTTTTAGATATAGAATGATTGATAAGGACTGTAAACTACTAAAGATATTTTATTTATATTAAATGATTTATAACTTTTTAAAATCACATGAAACGTATCAGTTTTTTTTTATGAAAATAATTCACAAGTTCAAATAATTTTTTTTAAAAAATGGATAACAATATGCATGGTCACATCATTTTAAAAGATTTTTTTTTTAAATAGAGTTAGTAAAGAACTAATATTTTTATCATGCGTAATTTAAAATAATAATAAATAAAGTTGTCATTTTAATTATAAGAACTAGATTTCACAATAAATAACTATGATTTTAATTAAAAGTAAGAGGTACTTGTTTTATTTCAAAAACAAAATAATATTTTTTAAAATGATAAATGCTTTAATTTCACAAGAAAACATACATTAATTAAATATTAATTTTAGATAAAACATAGAACTTTAGAAGAATATAACAATAACAACCACACGTAGTGAAATTTAGTCAATGATCAGCATTGATCAAAATTTCCACCAATCACCGCGCGTCACATGTAATTGTTAAGCTCGTAAGTTTGACTTTAACAAAAACAACCCTAGCTAATAGTTATTAACAAAAACTAAAAGAGGAATTAAACTTGCAAAGCACCTTTGACTTGAACAGTGCTTTAACTTTTTTTTTATTTTTTAATATTAAATTTACCATAGAAGCACAAATAACTGTTTAATTTAAATTTTTTAATTTAAATTTTATTTTTTAATATTAAATTTATTATAAATCGAATTTCTTAATTTATTTTATTTTTATTTTTTAATATTAAATTTATTATAGATTGAATTCCATAATTTTTTTAATTTATTTTCTATATGGTTGTATATGATCTAAGTCATAAATTTAGTAATTTAACTCGGATTGATCCATATTGATCTAATATATTATTATTTTAATTTTTTTTTAAAAAATTAATTTATATTTTTATCAATTATTCAAATTATTTTTAGACATGTCAAGTCAACTACATTAAATTGAATATAATTTAAAACTCTTTTTCCTAGAATTTTTGTTTTTGAATAGTATACATGCTAAATCCAAATTAATAATATTTCTCATTACAGAATTATCCAATGATCAACAATTAACAGCAAAAATATATATATATATATCGTCTCATGAAGCTTGGCTTTTCTGATCACAAATCAATGCACGACGTCATTTTATCCATGGATAGACGATAAGCTTCCCCAAAAACTGGAAGAGATTATGACTTCTGCATAAAATGACGGATCCTTGATAAAGATTCTGCTTGGGGACAAAGAGTAGTGTTTCCTTTTAAGTGATTTATGGCCGCGATGTGCCAACTTGTAGGGAAGTGGGTCGACACAGTGAGGGCTGACCTAAGTTTTATTTCTTTGCCAAACTCAATTACTATATTTAATTAATTTCATATATATCCACTTAATTTAATCTGCAAATATTTATTTGACTAATGCTATTTTTTTGATGCTTAGTCCAAATTAAGACATTTTAAATTGAGTAACGCTAATTTTTCAACATTAAAATTCTTTCAAAAAAAATGAGGTTATTTTTTTTTTTCTTACCCAAATATACTTATATTTTTTAAAAGAGTAAAACTAGTCCCGTTTAGAGTTCGTAATTATCCCTTCTAATAAATACGTTTTCTGGAATCAAACTTGTATTCTCATCTGTATATTGATATATCTTAATCGCTAAATCAACACTTCATTGATAATAAAATAAAAAATGATATGACCTAACTTCAAGTGATGCTAAACATTGAAAAAAAAAAAGAAACATGTATATGAATCATTAGACTATCTGGCTAAATAACTCATAGTTTTTTTTTATTATTATTCAACAATTCTCCCTGGCTTCTAATATATTAGCGATGTTTTCTCAAGATAAATAATAAATAACACTAATATTCCTTTCGGATAATTTGGCCAATTTAGAATGCCATGGGTATCCTTATAATCAATCAACTTATAAGGCAATCAAACTCTCTCATAGTCATAAATATCAAGCGCACTTACATCTAAACTAAAAGCTAACCTTAAATTTCTTGGAGTTAATGTTGCCTTTAGCAGACAAATAAATATATGTATAAATGCCTCTGCAATTTCCCAAGTTGACAGTCGAGGCAGTCCTGTTTGCTAGAATAATACCAACTGTAGTAGAATTATTGTGAAAATTCATGGTCTTGGGCCAGGGCAATAAGCATGCCGATCATTTCTTCTTTCGCCGTGGCATGCACGCGTGCACGTTAACAGATGAAGCTCGTTTTCACACATACATTCAAGTGATGAGTAGGTTTAGTTCTTATATTATCGTTTTTTATTTAAATCCTCTGAAAATCATTAAAGATCTTGCAAAATATAGTGCAGTTTCAATTTAGATGATGAAATATATAAAATTAATCTAATTTAATTAAAAGACGGAATGTCTGTGAATGGTATGAAAATGCTGCTTCAGAACAACTCTAATTAATCAGTTTATTAACTCTAAATATTGTATGATCCAACCCTGAGACAGGAAAAAAACATCGTTGATCTGTTTTTTCCTCCATTACTGTGCTTTATTCCATAAACAAGGCGAACTATCTAACAATATATCTAAAATCTAAACAAAATACAAACAAGAAAATCACATAAAAATAGAAAACATATAAAGAAAAAATTACATCACCATACATGTTACTAATTAATTAATTAAACAAGCATATCCACCTTACATTACCCAGTAACAATAAATCGCAAAGTCTTTGATCCCTTTGTTTTATTTCTTCTCATATTCTAAGTAAAAATATACTGAGTTCAGGCCCTCCATTTCCTTCAGGATTCATCATATAAAACGCCTCTGAGTCACGGCTCCCTACAACTCGCTCGAACTTAGCCCTCATATACAGCAACTCACCTTCCCCACCACCGCTCTTCCGCCCATCCTCCACCACCGGAATCACCCCAGCACCGACTGAGACACTCTGCACAGTTCCAAGCACGTACCAATCAGAATAAGTGCACCTCCTCGACACGGCGTACCCACACTTCCTTCCATTACAATACATAGTCCATGTCGGTTCATTAAACAGCTTCCCCGGCCGGCCGGTCTGAACCTGAGGAGCACGAACCTTATCGCATTCCAGGGCGATCCTGACCAAACCTGATGACATTTCCTTAACTAACATTGCCGTAGAAATCGAAAGCTCGAGTAAAAGGACCGGTTCAGAGCCAGGATTATCCTGGACTGCGAAGCTGACATGACCATGGCGGTTTCCGAAGAGGGTTCCGGTGACTTTCCGGCCAAGAGAAGGGGTTATGGATAGGTACTGGGTAGGGGTTGATAGCCATTTACAGGTTTTGGGGATGATTATATTGGGGAAAGATATAATCTTGAGGATTGAACGAAAGAAACAAGTGAATCTTGAATAGATTTTGGTACCATGATCAAGGCGTTGTGAAGAGAGTGGAGAGTGATGATCTTCTTGTTCAGGGATTGATCTCATGTAGTTAGATGGGATTATTTTTCGTGTGCTTCTGCTACAGCTACTGCTTCTTTGAAGGGTAATCTGTTGGTGTTTCATGGCTAATTAATTTTCAGTGGCACAAAGAGAAGTTAAAAAGAAAGAAAGGGAGACTAGTCGGTGTTTGAAGCCAAGGAGCTTGAACAAGCTAGGATTGAAGAGAGTTAGAGGAGATGTCGAATCAAAGAGAAGAGGATGGATACATTGATTGGTTTTGCATAGAGAGAATTGGCAGAGGGAGAGGGAGAGAGAGAAGTGTGGGATTGAGGGAGGAGAGGAGAAATGGGAGATGAAAGAGGCCGACAAGGTGATGATAGTGTTTGGAGGTGGCCAATATAAAGGGAGGCTGTGGAGTTTTGCGGTGTGGTGGTGATGATTTCTTGGACTCTTACGTATACTTGGTGTGTTTTAACATTTTCATATGTTTCCTTGCAAAGCATCATTATGGCCCCTCATTCTCAAGGTGCTTTACACTATAGTCATCGATGATCTCCACCCTTCATTATGCTTGTGGGTCCCCCTTATTTTCTTCAAACACTTCATCTCCACCATCAATTTAACAATCACACACGTTTGATGGCCAGGTATCTTCCAACCCGATGAAAATCTTATCGAGGATCACATAAATCTCTGTGTTTTTTGGGGTTTTAATGATGACAATATCTCATACTAATTTCCACATATTAATATCAATCCCTTTTCCAATCACATCTATTACTTATATTTGAATTGATTATACATCCACATCAAAAAAAAATTAATTATAAGTCAAAATACTATAAAAATACTAGCTAGTAGTTGGAGGAGGCACTTGAGATTTGCCGTTTGCATCTGCAATTGAATTTTTTATAGCCCATTTCCTCTCTCTCTCTCTCTCTCGTCTGTCATTGACCAAAATTACTGCTCTATTTCATGATTTCAAGATTGGTGTATGCTTTACACCTCTAGCCTTGATAGAGGCCTTGCAATATTGAATTATTTCATGTAGAGGACCACTTTTCTTTCGTTTCTAAAATGGTATTCGGTTAAATCTTTAAAAATTAAATTGGTCCCTATAAAAAGTATTTGTCAACAATCTGTTTCCTTGGAAGAATTAACTGATTTATATATATATATATATATATATATATATATATATATATATAGCAATTAAATTACCTGGCAATGACAAATTTTTTTTGTTTGTTAATTTCTCTTTTTTTAACACCCAAAGTACATTAGGAGAGTTGAAACCCTTCACACGTGGTGGGAGCTAAGACCTTATGTTTTCAACTTTATTTTCTCGAGATTCTGTCAAGTACAACACTATAAAGCATGTATGAACAAACAAACCTTTAAATATTCGCAATATATTTTCTTCATTACCTCAGAGATTTACAGCATTTTTCATTACTCAAGAAAAACACACGCTTTGAAGGGTAAATTGTAGCCAAAAAGTATGTAAACGACCTGCATGGATTACAGCCATATGTTCATACAGCTCTATGTATAAATTAAAATATATATATATAGAGAGAGAGAATTAAGGGGAGGTGACAGGAGGGTGACGAGCATGATGTTGAAGGTCAATACAAGATTATGTTTGTGAGAGGCCACTTTGTCCCCGCCCTTTGGAAAGCCACTTAATAAACTATGCATAATTCTTCTTCTTTTTTCTTTTTCTTCCCCCTTTGGAATCTCTTGTACAACACACAGATTAATACGGTTTTATATAACATATAAACCATCATTAATTACTTTATTCATATTTATAAAAAAAAACATTTTGGACGGTTCCAACCTTTTGCATGCTCTATTTAATTATATAAGTAATCTCATTGGTGGCCTAACCCATGCATCATAGAGGGCTGCCCTAGGATCAATGACAATTTTGCGCACGCCACTTGGCCAATAGTGGCACCGGTAGCTGACGTTTCTTTCCTTTTCATAATGCATGCATAACATGTCTTCTTCAATTTAACATCACCATTAATTAATTAATTAATTAATTAATTCTAGAAGGGATGGGGGAGTCTAGGGATTGGATTTCATAACAAAGAATCCCGTATCTTACTTTAATAAATTATGGTTTGGATTTTATTAATTAACCACCAAAATATAATGTTAAAGATTATTTAGGGTGTTTTTTTTAATGGATAGAAAAGGACCAACAATTTATGTGTGCTCTATTCTCTAAGTGACTAATTCTATTCGAAAACTGGCCATTGTCTTGCTCCCTAGTATTTTATATGTAATGTTCTCGTCTTCGAGAAGAAGCTGACACTCGTTTAGAATTGACTTTTAAATTAAAATTAGTAAAATGACATGTTATTTGTAGCATTTCAGATAATTTTTTGTTCAAAATATTTAGGATACATCTTAAAGATCTAAGTAAATCAATTCATGACCATAAAATCTGAAATCCATCTAAAATAAAATAAAAAAAGAAAAAAAAAAGAATTCTCTAGCTCATATGAAACCACTTGATATAAAAAACAATTATTTTGGTGGTCGAATTCCTCATCAACGGACACTTTCTTTATTTGAGCTAGAATTTGACAATTTACTCTATCTTCTCCAACAAAAAAGAATTAAAAATGAGTAAAATGAAGTTTGTTACCCAAATTTAATTTTGTAAAATTCAAGGGAACAGTCACCTAATAGCTAAAATAAATAAAGGACTCAAATGAATTTTTGATGAAAATTTTCAATCTACCATACATGTTACCTTTTTTTTCTCACTTTGGTCCCTTTTCTTTTAATTCAACTCTTCCTTCCAAAAAAAAAAAAAACAGACATGTAATTGAGCTCTAATTTAATCTTAGAAGGACTGATTAATTGTGAGAGAAAAATATCTGGGGACAAAATAAAAAATTGATAAAAATCACACTATTATAATTTATAATAAAATATAAGAGAACGAATATTGTTTTTGTGAACAATAAAAACATCGCATGTTTTAGCTTTTAAGTGTAATTGGACTGATGTTTAAGGAATAAACTAGTCTTAAGCATTATTTTGGAATGGGAGATAACAAAATTTTGTGATTATTCTAACTAAGAACGGATGGAGATATAGACAATCAAAGATCTCTCTTTAAAAAGTCTCTTTTGTTAGCCATGTTATTGGCTATTAGTTACTACATGATTTTGCAGTCAAATAACTTCGTTTTATGAACATTCTTAGCTTCAAAAACTTAATTTTAATTAAATTTAACAAAAAAAAATAGCTTACTTGGATTTTATACTTCATTTTATGAATATTCTTGGTTCAAAAACTTAGTTTTAATTAACTTTAAAAATAAAATAGCTTACTTGAATTTTTAATTATACTTCATTTTATGAATATTTTTGTTTCGAATATAATTATAAAAAACAATTAGCAGTATATTTCTTACGTGGATAATTTTTTTTTACGTCCCCCCTCACATGAAATTCTAGCTTCTAGCTTGGCCATTAATTCAATGATTTTGAAGATAAAACAATCCTTTGAAATGCCTAAATCCTGGTTGCTTATATAGAAATTGGTTATTGATGATGTCTTAAAAAATTCAAGTAATTTGAGGGCAAATATAGTTAAATTCAAGGTAACGCAAATCTGATAAATATATTAGATCCAGAGCATTTAAAATTGATAGTTTGGCAAGTCTAAGAAAATGATCATCCTTCATTGACATGTCTAAAAAAATGAGATAATGTGGGTCTGACATGTTTTTTGAACTTGGACTTGGCAGTCAGTCAAGTCCAAAATAACATGGGTCTTACAAACATTGCAGATTCAAGGAATTTGGACTTGGCAGTCTAGCAAGTCCAAGGCAACGACCATCTTCTCTGACACGCCTAAATGAATGACCATCTTCTCTTGGCATGCCCAAGAAAATGAGATAATGTTATGGATCTGACAAACATGTCAGACTCAAGGCACTTAGATCTGGCAGTCAGCCAAGTCAATACACTAGACTTGATAGTTAGCGAAGTTCAGAATAGCGTGGATCTGACAAACATGTCAGACTCAAGGCACTTAGATCTGGCAGTCAGCCAAGTCAATACACTAGACTTGATAGTTAGAGAAGTTCAGGATAGCGTGGATCTAACAAACATGTCAAACCCAAGATTTTTGGACTTGGTCATCCTCCAAGTTCAAGATAACATGGATCTGACAAACATACCAAATCCAAGGTACTTGAACTTGGCAATTCAGCAAGTTCAAGATACTTGAACTTGGTAGTTAGTCAAGTCCAAGGTAACAACCAACCTCCCTTGGCACGCCCAAATGAATGAGATAATATGGGTTAGGCAAACATGTTAAATCTAAAATACTTGAACTTGACATTTAGTCAAGTCCAAGGTAACGTAGGTCTAATAAATATGTCAGATCCAAAGTAATTGAACTTGGTAGTTAGCCAAGTTCAAGGTAACAACCATCTTCTCTTGGCATGTCCAAGGAAATGACCATCCTCTTGTGGCACATCAAAGAGAGGATGTGCATTCTCTTGAGTGTGCCCGGGACTTGGCACACTATCAAGTCTAGCATATTTTCATTGAGACGTGCTTGTGTTTTTAAAAATTTATACTCATAAAACTTTCTTGATCCAATTTTTTTGGTCAAGATATAATAATAAAAACCTTTTTTTGAAAAATCTAGTCCATTGAATAGGTGGATTTCACTTGTTGTTGACCTCACAAATCAATCGTTGAAAATTCATCAGTGAATTCGGAAAAGATTAGCATTATTCATATATCAATTTATAAACTGTACCAGACATTGGGTGTTATCTCTGAAAATCTAGTTAAAACTGATATACCAAAAACATCTGTATGTGACTGAAAATTTACTCAAAATTTTCGTCAACTAAACTAGTAGAAACCCTCCTTTTAAAAGATGATCTATGTCATGCTTCATCACCCTGAAGCCACCTGACTTCCTGAATCATTGGAGACAGATTCAATCTTGGCAGCTTTCCTCTTGTGACAAACATCAGATGACAACCTGAGAAAACAGAGAAAAGTATGAGAATCTTGTAAGAAAACAAGAAAAATATTCATTTGCATTATGCTAGGAAGCAGAGTTGTCCAACCAAGTATGAATTATATATGTGCATCTTGCAGCTTGTTAATTGCCTCTTAAACCTAGAATCTTTGGCATGTCCAACGTTCTACATTTAGCTGAATCTCAAAATAGCTAAGTTTTCGTGTCTTCTGTTTTTCTGCAACTAAACAATTATAGGATGATAGAAAACTAGGAGATTTCTTTAAGCATGGATTACAGGAAATTAAACCCAAGCGCGTGTAAATAGGTTACATACCCCAAGTGCAATGAAGTGTCGGAAAGATCTTCTTCTTCATGTGGTTTGCGATTACTATCAGGTTTCGAACTTGCTCCGGCAAATCTCCTGTCCAAAGGACTTAATTCCAGGAAAGCAGACTTTGGCCGGCATCCTCGTTTGAGCTCCTCAATCTATTGACATTTGGACACAAAAGAAACAATTAATCAATCATGAAGATTGACACTTCATTTTTTTTTTATCGAAACTGTACATGATCGAACCTGTGTACGCAGAGATTCGTTCTCTAGAGTTGCCTTCTGCTCCTGAAAATAAAAGCAGCAAAAAGATTTGTATCAAAGCTACTTAATTGGAAAGGGAAAGATTCGTTATAAAGAAATGCCTTCTTTACCTGCATTTTGGATTTCTTAAGTTGATCCATCAGCATTTGCTCCTGTAACAAATAACAATGAGTTACAAGGCATTCGAAAGCAAAAGTTCGGGAAAGTCTCAGCAGGATATGATCAAATACAAAGAGAAGCTGCTCATTATAGAACTTGTTGACCTTCTTGTCCTTAACAGACAGAATGCCTGCACTTAATTGATGTTCTAGGTGTTGCAGGTCCTTGAAACTCAATCCATCAAGTTGTTGACCCATCATCTGCCTGCAAAAATCATAAGGGCGTCATCAAAATAGAATTCTCGATTCTGAAGAAAAATTTAGCCTGGAATTGAGATCAATTCATGATGACTTACAAGCATGTCAACCGTAACTTTGAGAGTTCATCTTTCACTGCACTAACCTCTGCACTATTTGAATGCTGTTTTCACAGAGATTGTTAAGCGCTTATTTAATATAGTTTGGAGATAAACTGGCAATAAGATACTGTTTTTAACTGTAGCATACCTCTGCCCCATGGTCATCAGAAGGATGGTCATTATAATCCAAATCCAGGCCACTGCCATATCTTGAGAGTGTGTGTTCTATGCTGCAATTCAAGAATTGAAAGAGATTGTGATAAGGATCAATTTGCTCTTCCTTGTTATTCAACACATGCATTACTGAAGATTTTCTCTATTGGTATGTGTGGAAATCTGCTAATTACACACATTGACGGGCTTTTCAATGTTAAAAGTTATGTGCTATATGTTAGAGACTAATATAAATTATATCCTGGGATTTCATTTAAAAGTTTAAATTTTTGGGTTGAGATGGTTTTTTGACATAGTATCAGAGCCTTGATGATCAAGCGATCACGAGTTCAAATCTCACCATCCCCATTTATTTGATAAAAATTAAGTATAAAATAATATGAGCCTATGCAAGTTTCAAGCGCAAAGGGTTTTTATTTGAGAGAAAGTGTTAGAAAATAATATAAATTATATCTTGAAACTTAACCTAAAAACTTAAATTTTTAAATTGAGATACTATATAGCTTATAAAAAATAGGGCTTTTATGAAGGCTTATCAATGATTTAGTGATTCACTCTCTTGAACCAGTTCTAGGCTTCTGAAAATGGCCCAAAAACTCCACCATCTATCAAACTCTAGCCCAAAACCAATGGCACGTCGAACAACTTGAAGTTTTCTTTGTAACCTTTAAAAATAGGAATAACTTAAAGTTTTCTTTATGACCTCTATTTTTAGCCTGACAAGTACTATTCCTTTTCTTGATCATCTTTCCGTGCAACTTTACTATCCTTGAAAAAGATGAAAAGGAAAGGGGGAAAAGAACAAAAAACTAAAGTAGCTTCCAATTGTTAATTTTCTAGGGCTTATGCTAAAATCCTGTTTGAACAACCTCGATTTATCTATATATCCTAGAAACCATCCCCTCCATCTCTCGATGGTCCCTTTACTTTTGAATTTATGTTTTATAATTTTGTATTCAGTGGCCCATTGACTTGTTCTGCCTTTTAAGTCACAAGTCACTTGGACACGAGTTTCACCAAGACCTGGCCATCAAAAATTCAAAAAACACAGCAGCTGCCATGGATGCGATGCACAAGAGATCAAGAAAAAAACAAGAAAGAAATATAGGGAAAACCCCTTTACATGATATTAAATCTTGACTCTGTTAAAACAAGTAAAACGATTTTAGATTCAGATCACATGGTAATTCTATAAAAAAGGAAAAGCATAACATACCTTGTGCTTGAAAATTCATAAAGCTTTCCTGTGCTAGAGAAGACTATGACAGCAACCTCAGCATCACACAAAACTGATAATTCTCTAGCTTTCTTCAGCAACCCGTTCCTGCGTTTGGAGAAGGTGACTTGCCTGCTATTCAAGTTTTCTATCCTCTTTATCTCAATCTTCCCTCTCCCCATTTTTTTCCTCTCTTCAGTCATGTATGCTAATGGTCTCTCCCAGTCTCCTCTAACCCAGAACTCTGTGCAACCACCAAGAACATGAAACAACAGATGTGTGTTTGAATATATAAAGAGAGAAGAAGAAACCAAGTCTGGATTTACAATAACTATGTTGCTTGAATTGATAAGGATTGTGAAGGACTAATGAAGGAAAGTGTGACCAGAATTAGTATACTCGTAGGAAAGGTGACAGATAGGATACTATATGTAGCAATTATCCAATTTTGGTTAACTTTTAATTACTCATGAGGTGGTTATTTACCTCTTTTAGAATTTTTGGTAAATGGGTGTTTGATGCCAACATGGAAACCCTAAAAAATGAAAATCAGTGGACCAATGAGATCAGTATTTGTAGTATTGTAAAATGGAACAGTTTATTTTTAAGAAGATAAAACTCTCAATGAATAATATTGGATATTACTATACATAGGGAACCTTAAGAGGGAAGGTTTTTATATCACTTTTTTGGCTTTCCTGCTGGATTAATATGGGAAGTTGTCCTAACCTGTTGTTTGCAAAGATTGTGTTCTGCTCTATCTATATATATTATCTAGGGTTTAATGGAAAGTTTTTATATCTGAGGCATTCTAATTTTATCACAGTATAATCTTGATAAATTAATTAATAATTCTTTATTAAATAATATTTTTATTTGATCCCAAGTTTAAATAAATCTCCATGATTTCATTGTATTAATTTAGTGAGATTTAACTATATAGTAATTTACCAATAAAGTGTTGGTCTAACGGTTAAAACACTATTATAACCCTATAAGAGTGAGAACACAAGTTCAATCTCCAGGAAATGCATTTATTGAGAGGGACAAGCCATGAATCTCAAACGGGATTAGTTTTCATTTTTTAAAAGGATGTGAGGATATCTGGACAAGAACAAAAAAAAAAACTATATAATGATTTTATTTAGATGTAAAATTTGAATTTGATTTTATTTAGATGTAAAAATCTATTATTTTGCTATGTTTTGGGAAATCTACTTTTAGAAGGCTAAATTCCTAAATTAGCAACATATGGTAGGATTAGGTTACTGAAAAGCATATAAATAAAGTAGGTTTTTCTTTTTTAAGAAACTTACGATTAAATTTGCTTTTCCATTCTCACTAAATTGCATATTATTATTATTATTATTATTATTATTATACATGCAAATTTCAGCAATGATACAATAAAATATCCAAGATAATTGGACCGTAAAAAGACCAAAATGAACTTATATAAAAGGTATAAATGATCGCGGGCTTTTTTTTCACTGAAGGTGAGGATGTAGCGGGCCTCTGCTCTTTCAAATATCTTTATTGGTAAAAGCTATTTTAAAGAGTCGAATTATTAATATAGTATTTTGAATTATATAAATTTTTTTTTCTCATGTAGCACTCTAATGTAAAAAGATATTTTAACAAGTAATTTTGTATGTTATTTATAATGAAGAAAGAAAGAGGGGAAGTTTATAGAGAAAAAATAGTGAGAATTTTCCTTCAATTTTATGTTTTTCCTAAGAAAACATATAGAAATCGCTATTAGATTTAATTAAAAAAATAAACCATGCCATGTTTTTAAAAAATTAATTTAGTTTGATTGTGGTAAGTTAACCTATAATATTATTAAAACCTGATTTAAAAAAAATTAAAACAATATTATATTGGCTTTTTAAAAACATATTAATAAAATTAACTCATTAAACCTATAAGGAGAGGCTTTGACTAAGATAAAAAACTTTATTCAAAAGTGACATAATAAGCTCTTGACCAATCATCTTATTAATTACTCGTTTCTGATTAAACTCTTAGAATTTTCAAAGCTGTATATTGATGTAATTTTATCGTCTATAGGGGTATAAAAGTCAGGAGGAGAAAACAAATGTTATTTAATTGCTTAAAACTTATTTTCATTAAAGATTATTGTAATTTAAACAAAATCTATATATCAATTTTGCTGTGAGATTGTGCCTAATATCTTTTACTACAAAAGTAGCCTGGTAATAAGTTAACATTTATCTCATTTTTTTATATATATTTATGTTAAGATTCAAATAATAACATGGATGTAAGACCCCTTGATTAGGTAAACCTAAACTATAATTTTATTGAAAAATCAAAGCAAAAACAAAATAAAAGCAAAAGACATGTTCAAAATAAAACTCCACTCGTTTTAATGTTTAGGTTAATTTAAACTATGATTTTATTAAAATAATTAAGGTAAAAACAAAATAAAAACAAAAGATATATTCAAAATAAAACCTCACTCGTTCTAATATAGGTCAACCCAAACTATATTTTTATTAGAAAAATTAAGGTAAAAACAAAAGACACATATTCAAAATAAAACCCGGCTTGTTTCTAATATTTAAGTCAACCCAAACTATAATTTTATTAAAAATTCAAGGTAAAACAAAATAAAAATAAAAGACATGTTCAAAATAAAACCCTGTTTGTTCTAATGTTTAGACCAACCCAAATTATATATAAAAAAATATTTAAGTGAGTGAGGATCATATTTAGAAAAAATTAGAAAAAATCAAAATTAAAATCAAGTAATTTTGTATGTTATTTATAATGAAAAAAGAAAGAGGGGAAGTTTATAGAGAAAAAATAGTTAGAATTTTCCCTCAATTTTATGTTTTTCCTAAGAAAACATATAGAAATCGCTCTTAGATTTAATTAAAAAAATAAACCATGCCATGTTTTTAAAAAATTAATTTAGTTTGATGTGGTAAGTTAACCTATAATATTATTAAAACCTGATTTAAAAAAATTAAAACAATATTATATTGGCTTTTTAAAAACATATTAATAAAATTAACTCATTAAACCTATAATGAGAGGCTTTGACTAAGATCAAAAACTTTGTTCAAAAGTGACATAATAAGCTATTGACCAATCATCTTATTAATTACTCGTTTCTGATTAAACTCTTAGAATTTTCAAAGTTGTATATTGATGTAATTTTATTGTCTAGAGGGGTATAAAAGTCAGGAAAAGAAAACAAAATCTAATTGCTTAAAACTTATTTTCATTAAAGGTCACTGTAATTTAAACAAAATCTATATATCGATTTTGCTGTGAGATTGTGCCTTAATATCTTTTACTACAAAAGTAGCATGGATAATAAGTTAACTTTTATCTTATTTTTTATATATATTTATGTTAAGATTCAAATAATAACATGGATGTAAAGCCCCTTGATTAGGTAAACCTAAACTATAATTTTATTGATAAATCAAAGCAAAAACAAAATAAAAGCAAAAGACATGTTCAAAATAAAACTTCACTCGTTTTTATGTTTAGGTTAATTCAAACTAATCAAAAACTTTGTTCAAAAGTGACATAATAAGCTCTTGAACAATCATCTTATTAATTATTCATTTCTGATTAAACTCTTAGAATTTTCAAAGCTGTATATTGATGTAATTTTATCGTCTAGAGGGGTATAAAAGTCAGGAGAAGAAAACAAATGTTATTTAATTGCTTAAAATTTATTTTCATTAAAGGTCACTGTAATTTAAACAAAATCTATATATCGATTTTGCTGTGAGATTGTACCTAATATCTTTTACTACAAAAGTAGCCTGGTAATAAGTTAACCTTTATCTTATTTTTTATATATATTTATGTTAAGATTCAAATAATAACATGGATGTAAAACCCCTTGATTAGGTAAACCTAAACTATAATTTTATTGAAAAATCAAAGCAAAAACAAAATAAAAGCAAAAGACATGTTCAAAATAAAACTTCACTCGTTTTAATGTTTAGGTTAATTCAAACTATGATTTTATTAAAAAAATCAATGGTAAAAACAAAATAAAAACAAAAGATATATTCAAAATAAAAACTCACTCGTTCTAATATAGGTCAACCCAAACTATATTTTTATTAGAA
Organism: Populus alba; assembly: GCF_005239225.2. Lineage (NCBI taxonomy): Eukaryota > Viridiplantae > Streptophyta > Magnoliopsida > Malpighiales > Salicaceae > Populus > Populus alba. The sequence goes on along the minus strand of NC_133289.1, from coordinate 3,644,111 downwards.
AAATTAAGGTAAAAACAAAAGACACATATTCAAAATAAAACCTGGCTTGTTCTAATATTTAAGTCAACCCAAACTATAATTTTATTAAAAATTCAAGGTAAAACAAAATAAAAATAAAAGACATGTTCAAAATAAAACCCTGTTTGTTCTAATGTTTAGGCCAACCCAAATTATATATAAAAAAATATTTAAGTGAGTGAGGATCATATTTAGAAAAAAATAGAAAAAATCAAAATTAAAATCAAAACACACCATTTAATGCTCAAAATGCTTGACCAAACGAGTTGACTCATGACCCAGGAGATCCAGAGCATAGGCTAGCTTAGGTCTCAAAAATAATTGGAACAAAGGACAAAAAAACATTTGATGCTTATATTTAATTTAAAAGCAAAATTTCTCATTAAGAAAACTAAATTGAACACAACAACAACAACAAAAACCTCTAAGTAATATGTGTTTTTTTTTCAAAATGAATGGAAAATTCCATAGGAATTGGAAAAGCCTTAAAATAAAAATAAATATAAATCAAAAGAATAAAAACTAACTTTCAAACAAATACGAACCAAAAGACACATTTAAATTTTTAAAGGCTCGACATGAAAACCAATGCACACTAAAGAGAAAAGAAGGGGTAAAGGAAAAACCTTTATCGCAGCTGAATTGTAGCTAACCAAGTCAAACACACCACACCAACAACTATGCTGCCACCTATCGTGTCAAATGACATAACAGTTGTTGGATTTTGGCCATCACAATACATCTCACGTGCCACCTATTTAGTGGGGGATGATGGTGTGCTGACGCATGTGTAGCTTTTTATAATGATTTATTAATATTTTAATAATTAGAATTACTAAAATAACATGAGGCCATCCTAATATTACAAAAAAAAAAGTGACAAAGATGAAAACACCCTCCTTTACCATACTTAGATTTTTTAAAGTCAAAGACCAGACATTTTATTTTACTATAGAAAAAAATACACAAAGACAAAAACCCTCTCTACAAGGCCAAAAATTTTAAGCTTTTAAGGGTATCATTATCCTTTAACTTTGCAAATAAAATTAAAAATACACAAAAACACTTTGACAAAAAAGCCTATTCTTTTAGCTTTCAAGCATGACAAAGTAACTTCATTGTATATATAAAAATATAAATTTATTAAATTATCCCCGATTAATTAAAAAATAAAATTTTAATCCCCTATAAAAAAACAATCTTACCCTTAAAACCAATGCAATTATTCAATGTATTAAAAAGATAAAGGGGCATGACGAGGTCCCTCCTGGATCTCTCCAGGGGAGAATGGATACTAGTACAAGACAAGTCAGCAAAGCTCTTTTAGTAGTTTTTTTTTTTGTAATAATTTAGAGGTAAAAGATGCATTTAGGCATCGTTTGGCATTGCGTTTGTACCTGTGTTTCATCAAATTTTGAATTTTTTTTTTTTGCTAAAATTGAGTGCGGTTTGTACTTTTTGGATCGTTTTGATGTGCTGATGTCAAAAATGATTTTTAAAAAATGAAAAAACATCATTGGCATGTATTTCAGCACGAAAAGTTATTTGAAAAGCAACCGTTACCACACTATCAAACACGCTTTTAAACTACGTTATATAAGTCATTAAAAGTACGGATTAAAATCAAGCAAATTCGGTTTAGGAGTATGTTTCTGATAATCCTAGAGGCGGGAAATATGTTTTGCATCTATTATTAGAATTTTAAGGAAAGAGAGAGTGTCACTTTGTATGGTTGGTTTTTTTTAAAAAAAAAAAAATGTGTTGTTTCTCATAAACACTTTTTTAAAAATGTCTTAGCCGCAAAAAAAATTTCTATTCTAAAAAAAAAATTCTGAAGTTTTTGGGTTGTCTTTTAAACATTTTTTATTTGTTGAGAATTATTTTAAAACATTAATTGTAGATAATTTGGTTAGTATAGTATAAAACTTTCATCACAAAAACTTCATTTGACTGATCGAATCATGTTTTATATGGATAAAGCTGTGATGCAACTTGATTAATGAGTGTTTGGAAACGTGATTTTATTCATATTTTTTAAAAATTAAATTTAAACATCAGATTAAAATATGCCAGCCTTTTGGAAATATCTAGATTGTAAGGAAGTAATTCATTGTGAATCTCCTATTCATAGCACAAACGACGTCTCTTTAACTGAGGAAAAAAAAAAGTTGATTAAAAAAATACGTAATGGCAAAACCAAGAAAAATGACTTATAGTGTATAAAAAATATATTGTGATATTATATTAGCTGTTTATTGGGATCCAATTTGAAAAAAAAAAAATTACAAAAACAAATGATAAAAATAGAATTTATTTCTCTTCTTTATCTTTTAATTTATAAAATAAATTATAGAAAATAAATGATATCATGCAACTAATTATTCCTTATCACCATAAAATTACTCCATAATCACCAGGATATAAAAAAAACAACTCATGAGGGAAAATAAAGAACTTTCATTTCTCCATTTTGAAAAAAATAAATCTGATAGAAGTTTACATCATATCTCCCATTATCCTCAACAACCTTTGAATTTACGGCATGGTCACCAAGCTTCGAATTAAATTTTGAAATAATTTCTAAAAATAAAACACAGAAATCATTCAAATGATGATGCAAATTAGGAAACAAATCACATCATCAAGCGCCAGATCTCCAATTTTACCTTTGCATAAAGTAGCAAATCCCTAAGCTTTTGCTACAAAAGTGAAAGCAGCTAATTATCCCACTTTATACCACGCGCATACAAGGCGTGTGGTTTCCTCGCTATCATACCCAATCAAGCGTGCACTTCACTCTCCACAATATAGACTTGGAACCATAGATCTGTCAAGATGAACCGTTTGATTTGATTACCTTCTTGACAAACTCGACGGTCGAAATGCTTGCACGTTGTTCCCTCTGCAGATTTGAATTCAAAAGAACCCCAGTTAACGTTACGATTTGAAAGCCCTAGGTTCCGATCCGAACCTCACTCCACACCAAACTATAAACAAAAGGAAGCAAAATTTTGCTTGGTTTCTCATTTCCAAGAGAGAAAGAACCAAACTTTGATAGCATTCTCTGATCCTCTCTCTCTCTAAATTTCTCCTTCGCTCTCTCTCTTCACTTCTTGGATTCTTTTAGGCTTTCTAAGCAGTGAAAGGTACCTAAAAAAGTTAAACAAGTAGGTTCTTCTTGAACATCAATGTCTGTTTCATTGGTTACTGTGGTTTTTTTTTTTTTGTTGTTTTGACGATGAATGTAAAATGGGTTTTTGTTTTTTAAATGTGGGGTTTTGGTTTTCTAATTACTGTAGTTTGTTTTGATTGTTTTCTTTAAGGAACAAGAAGGGTCTTTTTGCTGGTGTTAATGGAGGATTCTTCAGGAACTGGATTATATGGTATATTGGCTTCAAGAAAAGCTGAAGAAGCAGGTTTGATTATTGTTTACTATCTCTTTCATGTTTCTACTTTTTTGTTTGGTTTCCGAGAAAACATAGTGTTTATGATTTTTAGTTTCTATTTTTAGACTAGAAACTAACTTCTATTATAGTAAAAATCAAATCTTTAACATTTTAACAATAGTTAATTTTTGAAGAATATGGTGATAATCTTTAATGTTATTGTTTTTTTTTTTTTGCAGCATGGCGAAGATATCAAGCGGCTTCATGGCTTGAAAATCTCGTGGGTCCAATAGGCATATCAAACAATCCATCAGAGAAAGAGTTCATTTCTCGCTTGAGAAATGGCTTGGTTCTTTGCAATGCTATAAATAAAGTTCATCCAGGGGCAGTGCCTAAGGTACTTTCACTGCTAGTTCTAATTCATTTATCATTATTAGGAAAATTTGGCTAAAAGTCCCAATGAAATGTGAAAATAGTCTCTTTAACAATGCTTTTTTTTCTTTGTTTTGACCATAGACTGGTCTAGATTTTTAGTGATTTCAGTGTTTTAATTGTTTGCTTTGAAAATTATATCAAGGTGGTGGAGATTCACGCACCTTTACTACCATTAACCCGAGAATCCCAGCCATTACCAGCCTATCAGTATTTTGAGAATGTAAAGAATTTTCTGGTGGCTGTTGAAGAGTTGAGGCTGCCTGCCTTCGAAGCTTCTGATCTTGAAAGGGTAAATTTGGCTTTATTTATGTGTCTGATTGTATAAGTATTTGCAAATGTGTTTATTTATGAATGTCAGCACCAACAATTGACTAATGAGTTTTTCGATTTAATCTTGAAAGGATTCTTTGGAGGCAGGGTCGGGGACTAATGTGGTTGATTGCATCTTAGCGCTTAAATCATACCATGAGTACAAGCAGATGAACCCTAATGGATTCTATAAGCCTGCTAGATCTCCTATGGTTATTCATTCTGCTATCAGGAACAATTCTCAACCCATCTCATCAGACTCATGTAGGCGTTTGGACATGTCTGCGGCCTGTGAAAAAGAGCCACCAACAGGTTCAGAATTGAAGAAAATTGAAGGTATTAGCTCTCTCTTTCCCTGCACAAGTCGATAGGCATCTCTGGGATACATTCAAATTTTTTTAGTAGTTGTAATAAATGAAGCAAGACATCTCATGGTGTTATATCACTTAAATACAAAACACCTGCTAAACAGAAACTGTAAGTCATAGCATGTACTATGGTTTTTGCTTTTTCTTGGTGTATCCTTCCCCTATTTGATGTGATGTATTGGATTTTGCAGATTTAATTGCCAAGAAACTTGCTGAGCATATGGCTGATACCAAGGAAAATATGGATAGCAACTTTCTCATGTCCCTCCGTACTGGCAACAACATGGTAATGATCAATCTATATGGCGTATGAAATTTACTGTTATATAGGGCATATTGTTCTTATCAATGTTTTTCTAATGCTACAGGATCCAATGAAGTTGTTCAGTGATATCCTGTTAAACTGTTTAGGGGATAAGCTTCATAACAAGTTCCCAGAGGTTAGTTTATTTAAATCAACACAATCCTCTACGGTTGCTCCCTGCATACAAAAAGATTTCCTAGTAAAAAAGCACCCCTGATTTGAGGATATTCACTGTTTAATAGTTAGCCAGGAGCATCTGAGTTACATGAGAATGCTTAGTCTAGCGCAAAAAGTGCAAATCCTTAGAAATACCTAGATTTACCCTCCCAAATAATTTGACTTTTTTACCTATTTATAAAGATATAAACATCATCTCGCCACCATTTCAAATCGCATGTTTAAATGGAAATCTTTTGGTTACAAGATAGGAGCGCTTACACGTTTCCTGTCGAATCTTTCTTTATTGAACTGTGTTTTCATATATGAAGTTATTATGAACATGTTTTACATCTTCTGTTCCAAACAGTTGAAATCAACAGCTAAAGGTGGTAGCTTACCTGCTCATTCATCAATAAAGCCTAGGGAGGATTCGTCTGAACCAGGAGATTCTAAGGTGAGTTTTTTTATAGTTTATTACAAATGTAGTCGATAGATAAGCATGTAGAAAGCTGTAATTGTGTTAAAGTTCCATCAACTTCTTTAATATTTTTTCTCTTTCTCCTCTGGCCATGGAATATACAATTTGTAGATTTTAAGTGTCATCGTTGCTGTCTATACATGTCTTGCGATCATCTTCAATCTGTTGATTCTCACAGTAAAATAAAAAAGTTAATTTGCTGTTAGCATATCATAAGTGCAAGTTGATTACAAATATATTTTTTTTGTTTACGTATTTTTTCTTGGTTGTTAACATTCTAATTGGATTTGCAATTACCTTACCCTGATGAAATTACATCTCTTTTCTTCGTTCATGATTCAAACCATTAGTCTCTGACGAGATATTCTGATGTGCCTGTGACTCATGTTTTACAGTGTTGCCAAGCTTGCTTAAGAAAGGGCAACTGCAACCACAGACAATTAATTCAAACGCAAGAAAAAGAACTTCTGGTCAGTAACTATTTGTTATTCTCCTCTCCTCTACGTGGATTGAAAGGTTGCAGTGCAGCAGTAATTGTTTTTTGTTTTGACATATAAAAGGCTATTACTAAGTGATATAAAATCACTTAAGAAAATTTGGCTAGAAAGTTTGTTTAATTAGGATAGATGTGAAGAAACAAAATGGCCTCAGTCTCATTTATCAAGCTGACAATTTTGTTTAAACTTTAGAGGATTAGACTTTTTTCTGAATTCTTTTCGTTGTTTTTTTTTTTTTTTCCAGGATATAAAGGCCTTGTTGACGTTGACAAAAAGGGAGTTCCAGGGCTTACAGTCACAACTGCAGACAGATTTGAGAGAACTCGGTATATTACTTTTATAAATAACTTATTGTACGAGAATAATCATGCATTAACTTTGACAGTGTCACTATCCCTTTCTCAATGTGTGTAGTTAAATATCTTCACTGCTACGATTAATGCTATCTGTCTTAGATTTCTGTTCTTCAGACTCGACTCCATTATTACTTGTGATATCTTGGAAGCTCCATGAGATATTCTGACGAGCTCAGCTTGTTGACAATCTCGTAAATTAGATGTCAAATATCATTTTTCCTCTAGACACATCAATATCATTCACATTTGTACAAAAAGAATTGCAAGCTAAATGCTCTTGTAATTGATACGGATCAGGAATTCAAGTACAAGAGATGTCTACTGCGGCTCCTGGATACCATAGGGTATTGAAAGAGAACAGGAACTTGTACAACATGGTTCAGGATTTGAAAGGTTAGCTTGCTGTTATAAAACATGAATTTCACTTATTTCCCGAATCTTGTTACAATCTTTAAAATGTTAATTTTTTATTATGAGCGACTGATATTCTGATCTGTTCCAATTATTATTTCCCACAGGAAATATCCGAGTTTACTGCAGAATCAGGCCTGCTTTCGGTGATAGAACAAGCAATGTTATTGATTATATTGGAGATGACGGTTCGCTAGTGATTTCGGATCCACTTAAGCCCCAAAAGGATGGAAAGAAAGTTTTTCAGTTTAACCGGGTGTTTGGACCTACGGCCACTCAAGGTACTATTATCTAACAGCAACTTTTTTCCAGTGCAGCTTATGTATTGAATCTGATGATTTTGCATATTGCCTCTTGATTTCCAGATGAGGTATTTATGGACACTCAACCACTGATCAGGTCTGTGATGGATGGTTATAATGTATGCATTTTCGCTTATGGTCAAACTGGATCGGGAAAAACATATACCATGGTAATCTTAGTTGGCTTTAGTCTATTCCCTTTTGAATAGAAACATAGAATTCTTCTCTTCACATGTTAGCTATCTGCACAATAACCAACACTCTCCCAGCTGATATATATATATATTTTGTGGTAACAGAGTGGTCCATCAGGCCGGTCAACCAAGGACATGGGGATTAATTATCTAGCTTTGAGTGATCTCTTCCAGATGTCTAATGAAAGGAAGGACATCGTAAATTACTGCATTCAAGTTCAAATGGTTGAAATTTACAATGAACAAGTACGAGACCTTCTTGCAGAGGATTCAACAGCTACCAAATATCCTTTTAGCTATTATTATTATTATTATTTGAAAATCATAAAAACAGTGCAAATTAAGCATTCATAGTAGGTGAGTCAAGGTTATTACACTACCGTTTCATAGTAACCATGCATATGTAACAAGTTTTGTATTCTTAACCATGCACAAATTAGAGATTCGGAGTTGTACCGGTGATAATGGCTTAAGCCTTCCGGATGCTAAAATGCATTCTGTGAAGTCCACTGCAGACGTTCTTAATCTGATGAAACTCGGTGAAGCGAATCGTGTTGTCAGTTCCACTGCACTCAACAACCGGAGCAGTCGTTCCCATAGGTCAGTTTTCTGGTAGATTTATACAAACTAAGATGAAATCTGAAACTATGAAAGTATCTGTTTTATTTTACTGATAGGGTGGTTTAACATGTTGCTGCAGTATCCTGACAGTTCATGTACATGGTAAAGATGTATCTGGAAGCACCCTCCACAGTTGCCTCCATTTGGTAGACCTTGCAGGAAGTGAAAGAGTGGATAAATCAGAAGTTACGGGAGATAGGCTCAAAGAGGCGCAGTACATTAATAAGTCTCTCTCCTGTCTAGGAGATGTAATCACAGCCTTGGCTCAAAAGAATTCTCATATCCCTTACAGAAACAGCAAACTCACTCTTCTCCTACAAGATTCCTTAGGTTGTGATGTGCAAATAAGACAAATGCACTTGTTTCTCAAAAATTTCAGCTTCTCTAAACTGTTTTCTCTGATTTGGTATTGATTCCTAGCATGTACTTACTTTTTTCTTGGCGTTTTTTTACTTCAGGGGGGCACGCTAAAACGTTAATGTTTGCCCATTTAAGTCCAGAAGGAGATTCTTTTGGTGAAACCATCAGTACTTTGAAATTTGCTCAGAGGGTGTCAGCTATTGAACTCGGTGCTGTTCGTGCAAACAAAGAGAGCGGTGAGATTATGCAACTCAAGGATCAGGTAAATCTGAATTTTATTTATCTGGATTTCAGAATCTGTTTTTGGTCCAATTTTCCCTGTTACAAGTCCTGCAAACGGTGGGATAGCAAGTCGCCTATGTGTTGTTTTTTGGATTCTTATCTTGTTGACAACAAAAACACTATGGTCTATACTTGTTGCATCAGTTGGTTGTTTCTCACAAGTATATCCAAAATGTAGAACATTCCATCATACTGTTGGCTTCTTTCCTCACTTATTGGTGCTGTTGTATTTTCTTCTTCTTCTTCTTTGAATTGAGGCTACTATAGTTTACTTTTGTTGTTTTTTCCTTACGAACTGAAATTGCACGCTTAGAGAGCAATTGTTGATCGTGTTCCTTTTCTATTCTCTTTTGTTATCAAATCAAATGGATGTAAATTCTACTCAAGGATATCAGGTTACATAACAGTTTCAACACGGACAACTTTCAGGTTGAGAACCTCAAGAAAGCATTGGCCAGCAAGGAAGCGAAGAATGTGCAGTTTAATAAATTGAAGGACCCAAGATCTCCATGTGAGATACCAAAAGTGATGCCTGAGCGAACTCCTCCACGTGCACGGAGGCTGAGTATTGAGAATGGCAGCAGCATGAAGTCTGAGAAAATCACGAATACTGAAGATAGAAAGGCATCAAAAACCCCTTCTGTACCAACTCGTTCCAAAAGATTAAGCTTGGAAGGGCCAAAGTATGACAAGAAAGAGCATTTCCAGGCAAAAGGAGCAGATGATGTAAGCAGGCCCCTCCGTTTTGACTCGGTAACACTGCAGAAACATGGTTTTATTCAGGATGCAGAGGCAGTGTCAAAACCATTTGGGCATTCTGCAAGTGGCAGTTCCTCGGTGGAAGTTTATCGCCTCAATAATTCTCGAAGTCCTACTAGTTTGTATCAGAAGAGAATGGTCAAAACAGATAATAGTAGGACGCAAATTCCAACTCTTCAGCTACCAATAACACCAGAGCCTCAAGTAATTTCCAGAAATGCAGAGGCTGTGTCAAAATTAGGGCATTCTGCTAGTGGCACTTCCACCGTTGAAGTTTATCGCCTCAATACTCGAAGTCCTACTGGTTTGTATCAGAAGACAATGGTCAAAACAGATAATACTAGGACGCAAATTCCAACTCTTCAGCTACCAATAACACCAGAACCGCAAGTAATTTCCAGAAATGAGGTTAAGATTCTGATGCAGAGTGAAGTTGGTGTTTCTACAGATTCTCAGGCAGCCAATCTTGTTCGTAGCACTCATGGAAAAGGATCTCAAATAAGGAAATCCCTTCGTACGATTGGAAAACTGATTAACGGCTCCGATAAGAGGTGTGTATGTGCAGACATTTGTAAAATTTGATTCATATTTCTATTATAGTAATTAATAAGATTAGTTGATTCCAGACTTAGGAAGGTAATTCTTGATTGTTGTATTCACCAGCTCATCAAGTCATGCATTATCCACTGAAATGTGAAAGTGAAATTTCTTTGCAGTAACATTTGTCTCAAATTACAGGAATCAGCAGATTTCAAAGGAAGAATTCTCACCTATCATTGGCATATGCAATGACACTGATCTAAAGACACCACTTACAGCCAATGCCAGGACACTAAGAAGGCAATCTCTTACAGGAGTTCAAACATCAACATCACGCAGATCTTCTCTTGGAGGAAAGCCTATTGAACCTGGCAAGTGTAAAACCTACTCGAGCATTATTTGCTCAACCTCACTGCCAAGTGTATACAGAAAAAACATCATCTATAATAAGAGAAGGACCTCATTTCATGTGATGTTCCGTTTTGTTGATGCAGATGACCCTAGAAGGAATGCCAAGACGCCCCCTCCAGTCCATCCCTCAACAAAGTTGACAAAACGATGGCTTTAGGTCAACACGTCTGATTGACAAAACTCTAGAAGGAATGCCAAGATGCAACCGACACTGCTGGCTGTTCTATCAAGCTAATTGAAGAAGACAGCAATGATGCTTCGGCTCGAAGCACACGGCCATCTCAAGTTAGGAGGGAGACACACTTACATGTCAATGAGAGTTTTGCTGATAGACTGAGTGTCAGGATTACATGTACATGCCAAAAAAAATGCCAGAGAGAGAACGAAGTGTAACCTGATTCATAATTGAAATGCTTGTTCTCAAAGCCTGGTTTTTTTCCCCCCTCAATTTTTGCTTTTACATTTATTGTGTGGTTCTAGTATATCTATGGTTGAAAATTTTTAAGAAGGGCTCGCTTTCCAGCACCAGGCATGCTGCTTCTCTTTCTGAAGAAGTCTAAACGCTGTTCGATTGGTATCAATCAGAGTCAAGAGCAGAATAGTAGATACTTGTTTCTGCTGCAGCCCTTAGTGAGCGTGGATGTTGTTCCTTGCGAGATAAGACTGAGGCAATAATAGAGCACCTTATGCACATCATGTGTTCACATGTTATCGTTGACTAAATCAGTAAATAGCGATACAGACCAACATTCAGGAAAAACGCATACGTGTCAATCTTAGCCGTTCAGCATCCTCCATACCAAATTTATTTTTAGCTTTATTTTGGTCAGGAAAAACGCATACTCAAACGCAACAGACGTCAAAATTAACAGGATTGGAAAAGGGAAAAAAATTAAAAGCTTGAAGCAGCAGAAGCTGAGATAACCAATCTGGAGAGACTCGAAGTGAACGAAATGAAAAATATCATCAGCCCAGCTAAAATACTTGATAACATTGCGTGATTTACACATAAGAAGCTAAATTTTTATTCACTGCCTTCTGTAGCGAGGACATATTAAAGAACTCTGTAGTTTATACAAACATATACGCCTAGTTGCCCTTCTGTGCCTGCTAATGTACAGAGATGAATCAATCAATGATGTACGTAAAGAAAATGAAAGAACCATTTACCAACTTCATACAAGTACTGAATATCACTGTGATTAGAGATGAGATCTGCGGTTCATTTTTGCGATAGTGTAACTGTAAGCACGAAGTAACCTCTTATGAAATCTTCCAAGGTTTAGCCTCACATTTTGGTTGTCAAGATAGATCGACTTCGTGTATTGCCATCCCTTTTCGGACACACTTTCGGGATCTCGAAGAACAGGATCGTTCCTATCATATTTGTCATACAACGAACTCTCTCTCGGAAGAATTTGGTAGCCAACATACTTTAAACCAAGCTTCCTTGCAGGTTCCCCGTAATAAGCGTCGGCTGCCCATTCTGTTCCCAGAGGGATGACTTGGATAAAAACAGAGCCAGGCCTCATAAACAGAAAATGAGTCATGGCAGCGCCATGGACACCGATCATAACTTCACTTGAATTAAGTGCCCCATAAATCCTGGCTAGTTCTGTTGTTCGTTCAGGCCTCACTACTTCAACTCGGAATCCAATTTCTTCAGCCATCTTCACCAATAAATTCTCATTAGTTATAGCTCTAGAGCCATTTCTAGATAAAATGACCAGCTTAGGTCTCTTCAAGGTTGCATCTTGCACTTCCTTTCTGATCTCCGATGATGATGAATGCACTTTCTGTTTTAGCTTTTCTTGAGCTAGCCGTTCTTCTTCTTTCAGCAAACTTTGAACTCGAGGCAAGTATGCTCGGTCTAGAACATTGCGAAAATCAACAACGCTTTTATTCCCTTGCATCAGGGAAGGATCCACTGTGAGCTCGTCGTGGATTCTAAGACCGACAATGGCTTCAGGAAAGCAATGAGTTCTCTTGTCTCCACTAAAATCAATTGCAGGATAATCCGTAAGATGTGAAAGAATATCTCCATACTTCATTATCCACCAATCATGATACTCAAGAATTACAAACACAACCTTCTTCTTGAAATGCTGTGATGTAATGTACAAAGGCAAAAGCCCATCATTGAATTCATGATAAACATTACCAGTGTAGCCTCCAGTCGAAAAGAACACTGCCGGTACATCATGCTTGACATCGCAATGATGGTTATTCCTAAAATTTTCTGTCTTCACAATAAGATCTAACTCATCAATTGTGTCCATCACACTCGTTTCCCATTTTCTGGTGTATGGTTTGACCCTTTCGTGTTGGAGTTCATCTTTATCAACTAAACTCGAAACATTTTTTATCACAGCATCGGTACTTTTTGAGGTGTAAAGGAAGATTGAAGAAGAGGCAGAGTTTGTTCTTACATCCCCTTTCATAACACAGACATCCGAACGAATACTGCTCCGATCAGAGCACATGGTTCCTGAATTTACCACCAAAAAATTGCGTCAAAATTTGAGGAAATTAACAGTAAATCACAATTCATTTTACCAACATTTTATTGAACTCAGAAAACAAATATAAGGTAAGAAAGAAATTTTTAACCCAGTAACTTTGTGTCTACTTCTAGATCATTCACTCATCTTCATGAGCTAATCACTAAAAGAAAACAAATTCAGTTTCATCTTTACGGCCTAACTTTTCTAGGTTACATGTCTATGTAGCCTAATGAAACTCTAAACATCAGAAAGCAACAAACTTCCAGTCTGTTAGTACCTTATACTGTTAAATTATTAACAGAAGAAGAAGGAAAGAACAGAACAGCACATAAAAGTACAAAGTGCTAACCATTAGAAATCGAAGAGCACAGAGAAGCTTTTGCATTTACATTAGCAGCAACCCCATCACCCTCTACACCAAAAGAATCTGCGAAAACCACAGACACGCATCAAGACAAAGCCAAGAGAAGAAAGAAAAAATAACCAAAGCCCATGAAAGAGAAAAAGGAACTTACACAAGAGAGAAAAGGCGGAGGGAGAGCAAAACAAGTGAGAGCCTAAAATAAGACAGCAAGAGAGAAGAGAAAGGATGAGAAGAGAAAAAAGCTTAGGCCTTGATCTCTTGAAATAACCAAAGCTTGTTGCACTCATCAAAGATAGCATCTCATCCTCCCCAGCATGATGATGCTCCCCCTTCTTTAACTGATGATACCTAAAGTACTGCACCATTGCCAACTATTCGCAATACAAAGCTTCTACCTTTTTTGGCTTTATCAAAAACCCAACGACTAAAACAAGAGAAAGAAAAGAGTTTTTTTAAGCTAACAAAGTCTATAAGCAAACCCCAGTATTATACTACAAAGAGAATATTAAAAAGAAATCTTGAGTCTTATGTACTTCCTTTCTTTTACAAAGGTTTTTCTTTCATGAGACAGAGAGAGGGTTTTGGGTTGTGAAAGAGTTGAACTAAAACCCGGTTTTGAACAGAGAAGTGCAAGTGCTTGTAGAGAGAAAATAACGAGTTGGTTTACAAGCTGTCTTAATATTTGTTGTGCCGCGGGATGTTCTGGGGTGTTTCTGCGGGTTCAAAATCGAAAGACACAGAGGTTTTTGTTTAGGTAATGTCAGAGGGTGTTTCTAGGTACGTGCTATTTAGGTGTGTGTGTGTGAGAGAGAGAGAGAGAGAGAGAGGGAAGAGAACGAAGGAGGAAGCGAGGCGAAGGAGCCAAGGAGGAAAGAAAGAAAGGTGTCTAAAATGGAGGCTATGGTATTCAGCTTTTGAAAAATTAAATTGTATTTTTTAAGCAGTCAAATTGCGTGTAAAGAGAGAATCGAAGAGCTGTCCTTCCCTTCTTTGGCTGGCTTTGCCCATATCTTCTAGCTAGTGGGATTGTGATTGGATTCTAACTTCGCTTCTCTGCTAACTGTAATTATTGTTTTTTTTAATTTAGAATTGGTCCTTCTGATCCTTAGATTTTGCTTGATGTGAACTCTCTACTTTTCTTCTTATCTAGTTGGTCCCAGTAGTTAAAAACTCTTCTTAATATAGTCCTTCCCATAGCAATAAAACTCGGCCTTGCAAGTCAAATCGGTGACCGGCCAACTCGAGACCCGGCTCAAGCCGGGCTTTATTTTGAGATTGACCTTTTTACTAGATAAAAGATTGGATTATCCTAGCAAACCCGCAATGTATGTGTGATCTTATAACCATGGAATCCTCTCCTTTAGCTTTCATCCAACTCAATATTAGTTCTTGACAGCATGTCCTAAAAGGTGAATTAAGCGTATAGCATATGCTATAGGCCATGCATCTAGAACAAACGGTGTTTTGGACGCCATCGATAAAATTTCTTGAGTAAAGGAACCACCTAAGAACAGTAAACGAGCCATATTAAGACAATATTGAGAGTATAAGGATCAAATAATAAATCTTTTGTTTATATTTCTTACTATATATATCCCACGCGTCTTTCCCAGGCGTGTGTCATATTGACACAGATTCTGTTGGCCAATGAAAGGTGATTTAACATAATTTAATTAAGTGGATCAAAATGAATTAATTAAATGAAGATCAGAACTTTTTTCTCTTCTTAAGTTTACAACTTTACTTGGAATGGCAATAATAACGCCACGTAGCTATATTTTTCAAACTTTGCTTAGGCGAACGCTGCTCAAATGTTATTTCATAAAAATTAAAATTATATTTTTAGATATTTTGATGTGGTGATATTAAAAATAAATCTTAAAAAAATATAAAATATATTATTTTTATATATTTTTAAATAAAAAATATTTTAAAAAGCAATAATAGACTAAGATTTGTTTGATAAGTTTAAAATGATGTTGTTTTTTATTTTAAAAAAACTTTGTAATTAATTTAGTAGGGTGTTACTTTAGTATAATTAAATTGATTATTTTAATGGGTCAACTTGAATTTTACCAAATCAATCCCTATATAAATTTGAAATAAAATATGGAGGGACCACTTCCAAGTTTAATCTAGAAAGTTGGGACAGATTTGAAAACTACGATCTTGATTTTGCCTTTCTTGAGAATTAAATGGATCAAGTTGGCTTAACAAGAATAAAAATGGAGAAAAATATCGTTTGTGTAATTAAAACAAGACCCAAAAGAGACAGCCGAAGAGGACCTGGCAGGCAGCTCATCCATGAAAACAAGATACGCTGCCGTAATTCAATTGTTTGATGTCTTCTTCTTCTTCTTCTTTCTCTTTCTAAAATCTCTCTCTCTCTTCCAGCTCTTAATGTCCTCATCAAGATGGCAGGAGTTTTTAGAAACACGCTGCATTCTTAAAAAAAATTTAAAATAAATTTATTTAAAATAAAAAAAATATATATTTTTTATATCATTTTAATATATTAATGTTAAAAATAATTTTTAAAAAAATAAAAAAAAATTATTTTAATATATTTTTAAATAAAAAATACTTTAAACCACTGTCATTATTACATTCCTAAACATTCAATTATTAGCTTGAGACACCTCCTCTCTCTACCATAAAATTCCTTGGGCTACAGGCTCATGATTTTGCTAACTCCATGCCATGATTTAGCTCATATCTTATATCGTTGCTAGATTCATCACTCAAAAGTTCAAGTTCTTAATTGAAAAGGGAAAAAACATTGGAGCTCGAGGACATGAAGTTGGTGCTTGTTAGCACCCGCTTAAATGCAAAAATAACTTTCGAGATAATACTATTTATTTATTTATTATACCAGCACATTAATATACACAAAGTAATGCGTAGGGGAATATTAATTTGATTATATATATATATATATATATAAAAAAAAGTCATTTCGTTATTTAAAATTAATACACACTAAGTAATTATGCGCTTATAAAATCATCTCTCACGTAACCAAAATTGAACTTTTCTTTCTTTTCCAAGTTCAAACTTCACACGAAAAAAAAACTCCTTATGTCGTCTCTTCCCCCGTCGCCATATGAAAAAATATAGACTGTGATTTACTCTTATTTCCTCTCTTGCTATAACGGCAAAGCAACGTTTTTGAAACCCCAGATGCCCATGTCTTTTTGAAACGGGTGCACGATGCTATACGCTTATTGCATCTGAGTTCTGACACACATATGCTATGTTATTGTCTAGGTGTTACCTGGATCTTTATCCCATACTACGGATCGGATACTTTTGTTTGATGCAAGAAAAAAATATATTTAGGAGATGCTTGTGTTTTTTTTATAGTTTTAAAAAATAAATTGTATGGGTTTTTTTTATTATTATGTAACTTGATATATATGTTTGGTTTAAATGATAATTTGAATGATAGTAAAAATATAATTGAATTTGAAATTAATATTTGAGATTAACTTTATACTTATAAATATTAAAACAAAAACATATTAGATTAATTTGGACTAACCTGATTTAACATGTGAATATGCATGTCGAGTCATAAAGCTATAATAATTTATCAAAAAACAAATCAAAATAAATAATTAAATTTATTTTTTAATAAATTTAATATTAAATGATAAAATTAAAAAAAAAAAAAAACAAACTTGGGTTAACATATTAACCCCCGTGACATCAATCATGAAACCATAATAATCTAGTAAAAAATAAATTATATATAGATAAAGTCTAATTTAAAATCAATCTTGTGTCATGGTGTGAAATTTAATTTTATAAATATTAAGATGGAAATGTATTAGTTTGGCTTAGCATAATTTAACATGTCAATTTGCATTGAAAAAAAAAAAAAAAAGACTATATGCAATTACCTAATTACCCCCTAGAACGATTACCTTGGTTTTTTATAAGGGAAAAATACGTATTTAAACTATAGTCATGGACTTTCGAGTCACGTGACTATATGCAATCTTTGTGCGGGGTTTCAAAGGTTTGATGCTTCGAGAATACTAGACCCACGACCGCGTCAAGCGCGTGACGAGAGTGGTCCCAGCTTTTATTTAATATTCCTAACATGTTTTTAAATAGGTAGTCTAAACATTTGTCAGTTATATAAAAAAGAATTAAATCAACTTGTGCCTTTGGGGAAGCCGTAGTCAGAAAATAATGCCAGTAATTATTTCCTTTTTTCAACAAATAATATTATTGGGAATCTCAACTAACCTCTGTTTTACCGTCAAGACAAGACGAGGAGGTTGCCAAGGCACCACCACCATTCCGGTGCAAATTTAAGATTATTTTGCAAAGAAATTTACGGCCTCAAGGGGAGAGAAGTAACCACTGAGCCCGGAGGACATGAATGATGAAACCCCAGGTGATACTGGAAGGATTTTATTTAATGCTCAAGTTGATGACTTCAAATCATAGATAATTTGAGACAACTTTCTTGAAAAAATAAATTTGTTGCTATTATTTTTTTTAGCCACATTATGGTAATTTATATAGTTTTTCTTTTTTTCAAATCAAGTCTAGATACATCTCTCATGTCCAATTAAATACAAACAATCTAGGAATGAGTAAAAAAACTGAAAAACTGATTAAACCAAGAGAATTAGAATAAAAAATAACCAAAAAAACCGACTAAATTGATTAGAATTTTTAAAAAATCGACCGGTTCAATTCGGTTTTAATTTTATAAGCCTAAAATTGAAAAAATTGAACCGAATCCAAACAAAAAAAACCAGAAGAAACTGAGTCAGACCGTTAAAAAACATAATCAAACCGATTTGAACCAGTTTTTTCTCTAAAAAACCAAAATCGGTTGGTTTGAACTGGTTTCGGTTGTTTTCTTTTAATTTCAGTTTAATTATTTTTTTTAATAAAAATCAAATCGAATTGAAAATAATCACCTCTGAAACAATTCATATTAAAATAATAATTTATAGTATGAGATTTATATCTCAGATTGAAAGTTCTAAGGAAAAATAAATATCAACTTTCTTTTTAATTTAAGTCCAAAATAGTAAGGCTCACTTACGGTCAGTGAAATATAAAACACAGAAGAACACAGACTGTTTCAGCTAAAACCTTCATGAAAAAAATGGATAGTAGAAAGGAAAAAAGGAACCTAAACCACTGTCGAGCAAGGCTGTTTGAAGGCATAAATTAATGTTCCAGAAAATTAAATAATAATAATAACAAGACTACAATTTAAATACCTTTGAAAACATGTGCGTGGTATCATAATTGAGGTTAGTTGGTCCAAGTATTTATCCAATAATTATGAAGAGGCTGCAGTATTTATTATTGTTATTTTCTTGAAAGAGTTTGGAAGCTGCATGATGAGATGGCAGCTATATTATTTTGTTAATTTTATAATACAGGGAATACAAAATGGCGGTAAAGTAATTTTTTTATTAAAAAATATATTAAAATGTTATTTTTTATTTTTAAAAAATATTTTTAATATCATATTAAAACAATTTAAAAATATATAAAAAAACTTATTTTTAAACAAAAATAAATAAATTTTTAAAAAACACATTTCTTACAAAGCAAGGCAGATCTTTTGAATAAGTCAGCCAGCTAAAATATGAATTTTCTTTGCGAAAATGATCTTGAAGATACCACAATGAATTCTTACGAAACAGGTTTGTCAGAGTGATGTGATTTATTAAATTAGTGGTTATATCTTGATCGCTTTATTTTCTTCATATCTGTGATTGAATTCCAGAACCCTTTCCGGCCACCAATGGATTTGTCTTTTTATATAGAAAAACCTTCTTTTTTTTCTTTTTTCTGGATGTTGAACGGTCTATTTAGTATAATGTGAGATACCATAAGCCTTTCGCTTTTTTTTTTTTTTTTAACGTGAGTGTTCGGGCCAGCTTGCGTGCACCTCGACTAATATATAGCTTTTCGCTATTCTTAATCATACTTTATGTGTTTTAAATCATAAAATTTAAATGTGTCTTTCGATGTGATGCAGCTATTCTTAATCATACTTTATGTGTTTTAGTTATCAAATACAAAATATAAGCATCAGTTTTTTAACAATGAATTTTATCTTAGAAATTTCTTTATTGTTACAATTAATATTAATGTATTATTATTCTTAATAATCCATTTTATTAACATGATTACTCATTACAAATCTAATCATGAAAACATTACTTTAAAAATTAATTATTTGAAACTTGTTTTTCCTTTCCTAGAAAAACCAAAGATTGAAAATTTAAATTTGATCAAAACATGCTTTGTTCATAATTGTCATATCAATGCATTGGTTCGACAAAAACAAGTTCATCTCATGCATCTTAAACAAGATGGTTTTTTATAAAAAATAATCGAACAACAATTACAAAAACCTATTTTACAAAAATGAATTTTAGAATTTCAAAGCAAAATAGAAAAAAAAAATTTGATTTACCAAATGATTTTTAAAAGAGAAAATAACACATTGTTGATATCCCTTATTATGATAGTTTTAATGGAAAATAAATTCCTACAAAAACAATACCTATTCAAATGAATGTTGAATTAAAACAATATATGATGCCTCCCATATCTAAATTCAAGGAAAGGCAAAGCCACACAAACAAAATTTGAATCTTCAAATTCTTAAAATTCACAAAACCTTACAAAACTATTTTGATAATTCCATCAAGACTTTAAATTTACCCAAATGGCTTCTTCAATGGTGGGATTAATTTAATTGTATTGATGAAGAATAAAACTTCACCCTTTAGTTGAAACCAATTACATTTACTTGTAACAAAATTTTAAACCCTCAGAAACTAAGAAACAATTCCCAGCAATTCTTTTTTTTTATTCTAGTTTTTTTATCCTTTATATTTGTTTTCTGGTATTTTAACTACAATTTCTTATATGGGTATCCCATCTTTATAAAAACATACAATGTAAAATAGTGGGACTCCTTTGCAGCATAAACCAAAAATTATAAACCTACTATCATAGAATAGTTAAAGCAACACCAAAATGCTTTGATTATAAACTCAAATCCTCAATCTAAATTCCAAGCACATAGATCTCATGCTTATACTTTTATTGTCTCAACAAAATCTAAAGAAGAATATTTCAAAATCATGAAGCAACACTTACAAAGCATCAAAGACAACGATCCCTCTCCATCTTCATCATCCTCGGGTTCTATCATCGGCCTGGTAGATGACAGTGAGGATGAGTGTTATGGTATCCTCCCTCCTATACAAAAAATCATAGTAAGTCATTGTCTTTGTAAACAAAAAATAAAAAATTGAAGTATTTTAAGAGACTCGTAAATATTATAGCTCATTTTATATCTTAGTCAATATCCTTGAAATCATCAGTCTCATTTTCTTCTATCAGCATAAATAATTAAAACAGCTATTTACCACTTTAACTTTTTAAAAAGCTGATCCTTTATTTGCATAAACACACAAACAACTTTTGATGATAATTGGCAAATAATTTTTTCAACTTTTTAAAAAGAAAATCATTTTCTTTACAATTTTTTTTAAAAAGGACAATCTCATTCTGCTCTATATAAACCAACACCTCCCAAGCTTTGAAGACATGACTTTATACAAGAGTTTCTCAGTATAAGACATAAAAAACTTATCCTTTTATAACATATTCAATTTTCCCTGTAACCTTCTATATTAACATCTTTTATCTTGTAAAAAGATCCATACTTCATGATCCGATAAGATTAATATCTTCTATATTGTTTTCAATACATATTTAAGTAAAAATCATATATATTATGTTTAAATTTCTACAAAATCAAATATGTTATGTGTTTGTTAGAGAATCCTGTCATTTTTAGACTTGCCTCATATTAACGATCAATTGATCATGATATATAACAACTAGCTAATTTAAATGACATCATTTTCTAGAAAGGTGTTATGCAAGATATCATTAATTTGGTATCATTAAAATAATTTCTTTTCACCAAAAAAAATAACAAATCTAAAACTCTAACCTTCCTTGAAAATGATAGTAAAAAAAGAATGAAAACTTAAACCACAATTATAAAACATAACATGCATGGGATTTAACTTCACCCAAAACTTGAATTGTGTATTGATTAGATTGATAAGTTAATATGCATTGATCTTAAAATAAAGATATTGTCTCGAATAAAAAAATTTATTAGAATTGACCTAGCTAGATTAAATTGATCAACTCACCAGATGATTTAAACTTAACGAGGCAACTCTCAACCCACTTGATATTGTTTGGTGTGTCATTTCTCATTTTGTGGGTTGCAAACGGGCAATCTAATAACAATCGGTATAAAGTTTTCTTACGATTTAGTAAACCAACTAAAACATGAGTTTTCTTCAAAGGGAAAATGATTTTGATGGTTACCGAAAATTAAACTTTATACTAAACATATATCACGAAGTGATAGTTCTGTCCTTGTCAAGAAACCTAGTTTTTTCTTGATGCTAATCTATCCATTTTTTTATATGTGGATACGTAAGATTCTTGTATTGTCCTGTTTCTTTTATCATTTTTTTTTCTTTTTTCTGTTTTTTTAATGGACCGATTATCTATTTATAACAGTAAAACATCAGCTGTTCACAAAGAATTTTATGATAATATTCTTTTTTTTGACACGTGAGCAATAAACTCATTATTTAGTAATTATATTATGTTACACGTAAAAATTATAAAGTAAGGTGGGTTGTTTAATTATACCATGTATTAATATAAAAAAATATATAATAAAAAAACAAAACATTATTGAAGATTTAAGAAGAGAGGAAATAAGAAGAAAAAAAAAAATGAATCGAAAACTGTAGATCATGACTTCTTACAATATATTTGTTTAGTTATTATTATTTTTAAGCCAATTAAGAAACTGTATGTATTTGTAAACTTTAATTTGAGTGGTATATTGAATATTTATTATCGGTAAGTAAAATAAAATAAAAAAAATTGTATCCATTCAATCATATTCAAAACTCCTTCAATAAAAGTTTATGATAATACTATAGTTGAATTACGTGCGATTTATTAAATCTTTTTTTTTTAATTAAACCCTATACTTGTAAAATGATAAAATCATGCAATACAACTTTATAATATTTTTTTTAAAATTAAATACGCATCAAGAATGTAGAATATATTACATGCAAATATTTACGATTTGTTTTTTTTTACTATCATAATAATTAGCTTTTAAAAATTAATTCATTAATTTCAACCAACATCAGTCGATGAATAAACACGTTTTGATTGAATATGGGTAATATAAGACATGTTTTGAAATAGTAAAAAAATATTAAGATTTTAGTATACAACCTTTAATTAATTCTTGATAAATAAGCATCATTCAGGAGTGTATATATATATATGATGAATTGTTGTGTTCCTGTTTATAAATAATAAGAATAAAAACAACCATAAAATGTTTTTACAAAGATCACAGTATAAAATATTAACATGCTAAATAATTATTTATTTTATATATAATCAGACTATTAAAACTGACGACCCTATACCTTGCAAGAGCATTGCTAAACAATATAGCTGAAAGAAGTTTATGAACTCATGGGAAAATCTATGGGCATATAAACTATGTATTTAGAATGACTCTAATTTCGATAATAAATAAAATTAATTATGAAATAAATCCCCGACATGTAATTATTATGATTTAGACATGATTTGACTAGTTTGTAATCTGCCCGATACACCTTTCGTGATTTTTTTTATTTGTTTCACGACTTCCTCTCAAGTTCTAATCCATGATGATACTACAGTGATCAAAACCCACTCATATGGTAAGTTTCTTACTAAAACATTTACATGAAGGCATTTGACTTTGTTTTAGCTAGTTTAGAAATACATATCAATTTGTTTTTTAAAATTTTAATTTTTTTAATTAAAAATTAATTTTTTATATATGTTTTGTATCGTTGATTTTAGAAATAATTTTTTAAAAATAAAAAATATATTATTTTAATATATTTTAACATAAAAATTATTTTAAAAAATAATCATAATTACTTGAAATTTAACTCTTTTTAGTATTGCGATTGATAAAATTTGTATTTTTATATTTTTTAATATATTGATATAAAAAATATTATTTTAATATATTTTTAAATAATAAATACTCTATTCATAAACACCTGAAAAGTAAATAATTTTTTAAAATAAAAAAGTATTATTTTAATATATTATTAAATACAAAACATTTAAAAAACAATTATTACTCAACACCGAAAAGTCAGGTATTTGAGTTATACGAGATGAGAAACCACTGGATAGATGCCACCAGTATAAAAAGAAAAAGCTTGGGATTCACATTCAAGAAAAGGGTAAAGCTGCAGAAGGCAACCAACTCAGGCGCTAATTAAGGCTTTGACACCTAAACTAGAGGCGCCGTATGGCAACTTTTTAAATATATATTAAAAGTATCTTCAGACCAGATTTATATGTGAATCAAAATTCATTTTTTTAGATTACTGTAAAATTGTATCTCAGCTTGGTATATTTAAAAAAATATTAAATTATCTTATATATTGATATTAATATTTGAATCTAACAAATTAAAAAATGAAATAAAACTCTTTAATCATCAAATAAATTATCTCTGAAAATTTAAAAGCAGTGGTTTGCATTGTTACCCTACACTTTCTAGATAATCTCTACCTTTTTCTTGGTACTTTTCCAAAATTTATTAAAAAAAAGTCAAAGTGTAATGTGCATTAATTTTAATATTTACTATACAAACGCTCTTATTCATTATTTAATTTTTTTGAATAATAGTTCATAATGAAATTTCTTTTAATGTTCGAAATTACCATAGATAGCGTAAGAATTTCTTTAGTTCGTGCCAAACCATGTGGTCCGTGTCAGAAGACCCACTTGCAATCCTAAGCATACCTTACCCTTTTCTTGCAAATTTGCCCAAGATCGATACCCTTCAAACCTCAAAGCTTTGTAAGAATTTCTTTGTTTTTGTGTTAGATTTTGCTTTTCAGGCATTTCATTTTTAAAAGTGTTTTTAAATTTTTTTTTATTTTAAATCAATATTTTTTAATGTTTTTTTAGATTATTTTTATGTGCTGATGTTAAAAAAAATTATAAAAAATAAAAAAAATATTTTGAAGCGACAAACACTTTAAAAAGCAATTATTATTAAATTCCCAAACACCCCAGACGTTCAATTATATTTGAAATATAAGTTTATATTTATGAGATTTTTTAAAATTTATAGTCAAATCAGGAGTTAATAAAAAGTAACATCAATATATTTTTACTGAGTTACAAACCTTTTTTTGTCATTTTTCCCCAACAAAATCAGGTTTGTTTTTTTAAAACCTAAACTATAAAAACAAATACACTTAATTGTATTTGCTTTTTAAAGTATTTATTGTTTAAAAATATTTTAAAATACTATTTATTATTATTATTTTTAAAATTTTATTTTTTATATAGCATATCAATACAACTCAAAAATTTAAATAAAAAATTAAGATTTTTTTAAAAATTAAAAACATGATTTTACCGCAAAATCACAGTAAAGTAAATTACGAGTTTTGCCCGTCTCATTGAATTGCGCCATGGCCACTTACCTACTTTGAGTTGTCCTGTTAAACATCAGAAAGCCTCAGCAATTCCACTCACAACGTTAAAATCCTTGGAAGCCCAAGTCATTGTCAGAATTGGACCAATTTGGTCGAGCTGGGAATCATACACGTTCACGACTGATCTAACAGTGAAAGTAACTTTTCTTTTTACATGCTTAAATCGAGGTAAATTAATTTTCACTGACCTAAAGCTTATCGACTTGTCAGTTGTCCCTACTCACATAGGTTCAAGTTTGGCGGTAGATTTGATCGATCTTGATTTTGAAAATGTTCGAGTTTTTATATAATCCTTCTTGTTCATGATTATGCAATGAGTGAAGGTGAGATTATATGATTTTTATTTTTATTTTTATTAATTTATGGATATACTGATTTCGAATGTAAAAAAAATTTAATTCGTATATATATATATATAACGTATGTATATATTACCAACAACTAAGCTTTAGGATTTTTGTCCTTTTCACCAGGCTACTGCATTGTGGACCTGGGCCGTGGAAAAATCTACTTTTTTATTAGATTGGACCGTTATAATAAGTTAACAAGACCCTTTTGGGCTTCTTTTTATATATATATATATAGTACTTGTATTTTTAGGATGGCATGGGTTAATTAGGATTTTTTTTGGATGATTTTTAAGTCGTGTTTTTTATATTTATTTAATGTATTTAATATTTTTTAATAAATTTCTTAATCTCATAACCCAAAAAATATTTTAAAAATAGATATTATTTATCTTTGATTAATTTGATAATGACTAATTATTCTTGTGAAAAGATTTTAATATCCCTAATATCTAGTTTAATAATTTTTTACGAGAAGAGCAATTCATCGTTATATTATTTCAGTAAACATTGCCTTGCCGGAGCATGCATGAACAAATATTTTAAATACAATATCATTTTTGGTTAATTTTTAGGATGGCTTGTGTTGATTAAAGCGGATTTTTTTCTCGATGATCTTTAAGCCACGTTTTTCATATTGACTTGGTATATTTAAAAAAAAAAACTTAATAAATTTCTTTGAATATTATTCTCAAAGTTAAACTCAAAAAAAAATAATATCAGTAAGCCTGTTAAGGTTACCCTTCTTTTTGGCCCCTTATAAAGTTGTGAATTCCAGATTTCCTTCAGCTGGACCACCTAGAGATGACACTTTCGTGAGGGAGAAGGGAAAGAAAAATCGCAAGACATTATTGGCTTGAATTTGTATGTACGTGGTTCAGATTAGTCACTCTCACCAAGGAATCTTGGATCTTCGACACACAAGATCACACACATATATATATAAATATATAGTTTTGTTGAAGCAATGTAAAATTCTCAAGAATATGATTTTAGTAAATTCATCAGGGAGTTCCAAAGCTCCCTTGACGATTTTGCTAGATTTTTCTTAAGAAATTGACACTGCTATTGTCATTATCAGTTAATATTGACTCTGACATTGATCAATCATCGGGCAATCTTGAGAGTTTGTGGATTTGCTTAATTGGGAGGATTAGAGGGTGTTTAGGAGTGTGATTTTTTTAAAATAATTTTTTATATTAAAATAATATATTTTTATTTTTAAAAATTATTTTTGATATTAAAATATTAAAATGAAATAAAATATATAAAAAAAAAAATAAAATTTCTTCAAAACACGGTTTTCACAGTTTGGACGTTTCTTGCTTCTTATGGTAGGGAACGAGAGCCCTGCCATGCATGGCGTCAGACGCGGACAGTTTATTTTCTTGGCGGCGTGTTCAGGAAAAAAGGTGCCTTGGGACCCCGGAATCATGGGTTCATGTCATGGGCAGAATTCCTCGAAAGTGATGCCTTTTGTGATTTGGATTTTATTTTTAAAGTTAGCATAATTAGTTAAAAGTTTTGGCTTTTGAAAAAAGATTTAGTGAATATCACATTTTCACTTTGTCTTGATTTTTGTGCTAGATATCTTATCGATGTTTTAGAATACTGATATTTAAATATGTTATGATTTTTAGAGCTTGATAACTTAATATATATAGTCTTATCAATAATTCTTTTGCTTAATTGATTAATTGATATTTTTATAAGTTAATTGACTGTTTCATATAAAAGTTATAAATTTATATAAAAAAATATTATTATATTTTATGAATGTTAATAATACAATATGCAATAATATGTGAGTCTACCACATATAGATATAATTTTATCTCAAACAAATTACATGGAAGGCCTAACGTATATATTTATGAGCCAATAAAATAGATTTGGAATCTGGTTGTGCAGGGCTAAAGTAATAAGTTAAAAGAGCTATAATTTTTTATTTGACCATTAAATCATACTTAAATTGTTATAGGAATTTTTATACATTGTTATTTCTTTGAATTCAAAATTATTACCTCGAGATCTTAATTTTGATAGTTTTTATAAAAAAAATTTTATGGTGTTGCTTTGATTAAAAAACATGATATTTAATTAAATACCACTTTTTAGAAAGGTGACTATTTTGTCCAAACTTTTTGATACTATATTGATTAGCCATTTGTTTTTACTTCGTGTGCTAATTGTCCAGTTTGTAGATGCCTCATGTATTGCTCAATGAATGTAGCCATGCTGATAAATATTACATGCCTCGTGTATTGCTCATTGAATAACCCTACTTATTTTTTAAAAAAAATTTGACGAACCTGGACTGTTAATTTAGCTATAGACCAATATATTATTATGAGTACACTTGATTAAACTATAAGAAACTAATAAAAGATTAATCAAACAAAAATTAAGAGTTTGATTTGGAAGTGTTTGGTGTTGCATTTGCTTAAGTTTTCGGTGTTTTTTTTATTTAAAAAATATTAAATTAATATTTTTTTAATATATTTAATAATTTTAATATATTAATATTAAAAATAAATTTATTTTAATACAATTTCAAGTGCTATTTTAAAAAGATTATACACCGGTGTTTTGGATTGTGATCTAGTTATACCTTTGAGATTTTTTAATTTTTTTTAGTTTCAAGTAAATTTTTTGTATTTTTAAATATATTAGTATCTCAAATAAATTTTAAAAATTAAAAAAAATATATTTCTAAAAAACAAATCTTAAAAAAACCTCTGCCCTGTTAAAAAAAGCAAATCTTTATGTCTTCCAGTTCGGTATAGATTAATAAAGATTGATGTGACAAAAGCAAGAGGAGAGGTAATAACAACTTCAGGTGGCAATATGCAATATCCATACATCTGGTTGACGTGGCGAAAATCTAAGCCCAGCCTTATAAAACACGTAAGCACCCAGGCTTGAGTGCAATTGGGCCTTCGGCCTATTTCTTCATATTCTTGCGGGCTCATAGAAAAAAACAAATCTCTACTCTTTTATATATATATATATATATATATATATATATATTTACGTATTCTTAAGCATGTAATCGATATTAATCTTGTTTCCCGGAAATTATAATATAAAATCTATTATATTAACATGATATCTTTAGAAAAAAAATAAATTACTTTTAATATTAACTCAAGATTTAAAACTCAATGTATGTAAAAATATAAAAAATCAGACAAGACAAAGAGAAACTAAAGCCATGCTACTACCTAATTTTCATGTGATATTGAACTATTTTTTTAGATTAATATTGATTTTTAAGTCAGTTTGTTTATATTTTGAATAATTTTATAAATTTAAAAATTAACAATTATAAAAATATTTAATCATCTTGAAATTTATTAGATAGGTAATATCTAAAAAACAAATTAAAAAATCTAATTAGTCAAGTTACATCATTAAAAATTAATATTGAACCATTCTAGTTGGATGGAGAGGAGGGTAAAAAATCAATGAATAGAACCAAGACAACAAGAAGAAACCAAGATCATGGAGAAATTACTTACTTATAGGGGTGTTCAAAAAAACCGACCAACCGATTAAACCGAAAAAACGGAGAAAAAATTAACCGAAAAAACCGAACCGATAAAAAAAACCGAATAAACCGATTAAAAAATTAAAAAAACCGATCGGTCCGGTTCGGGTCCGGTTTAAAAAAGCTGAAACCGATTAAACCGGACCAAACCGAACCGGTTTAATTATATCTAAAAAAAAAAGTATAAAAAGAAAATCCTAACCCTAAAACTAAATACCCTAACCCTCACAAAAGCCGCCCCCCACCTTTCCCCCCTTCCCCCCCTCTTTCCCCCTTCCTTTTCCCATAACCCTAATAGCCGCCCCCCTCTCTTTCCCCTTAACAGCCGGTTTTTCGATGATTCACAAATCTCTGGCTTGGTATACCTGAATGTTTCAAGAAATTTATTTAAGCATTTGCAGATAATCCAAGGCTATGTGGAAAGCCATTGCCTAGAAATTGTGTGGATGTAGAAGCAAGCAATCGAAGGAAAATGTTGATTCTGTTGATTGCTGTGGTTGTAAGTGGGGCTTGCATGTTGGCATTTGCAGAAACAACTGAAGCAACTAGGCAATTCGATGAAGAGAATGTGCTTAGCAGAACTCCGATATGGCCTTGTTTTTAAAGCTTGTTATAGTGATGGAATGGTGCTCTCAATCCAAAGACTCCCGGATGGATCACTAGATGAAAACATGTTCAGGAAAGAAGCTGAATTTCTAAGCAAAGTGAAGCATCGAAACCTAACAGTTCTTCGTGGCTACTATGCTGGAACACCAGATATGAGACTCCTGGTCCACGACTACATGCCTAATGGAAACTTTGCCACTCTCCTCCAAGAAGCATCCCACCAATGGCAGCAACAAAAAAGCTTCGGTTTTTCTGGTTTTGGATGCTAAAAACCGACCCGAACCGAACAAAACCGGTTCGGTTTGAACCGGTTCTCGGTTCGGTTCGGGTTATATTAACAAGAAATATTATTTTTCAGTTTGGTTAAATTTTTTGGTTAAAACCGGACCGAACCGGACCGTGAACACCCCTACTTACTTATATCCCATCAGAAAATGAGCAGCCAACTGACTGTCATGTCAAGATCACGAAGGCAGATCCATATTGGACTAGATATCACCAATTCAGCTCCTTTGGAGGCATACAAAAAGCATGCCCCAGGCTTTTAAAATCAAACACTATCCATCTCCCATGCATTCATGCAAATCACTAACTCCAAGCTACCTCCATTGTTAGTTCAACCACCCATCAACACTGCCCACGTGAGCAAGTGAACAGAACTAAGCTCTATGTAGCAATATTAAAAAATAATATAAATTATATTTAATAATTTAAGTTATTAAGTTAAATTTATTTTTTGACATATTATTAAAGTCTTAATAACCTAGTAATCATGAGTTTGAATTTCATCATTTTTATTTATTTGGTAAAAATTTAGAACAAAGTAACGTGAATATGTATAAATTTCAAGCTAAAACATCTTTTATTTAAAAATATGTTAGAGAATAATATAAATCATATCTTAAAACTTCACCTAATAACTTAAGTTATTTAAGTTGAATTGGTTCTTTGATAATTAAATTAGTAGTTGTTTTTTTAAATATTTTTTATTTAAAAATATATCAAAAATAAAATTTTATAAAATTTATTTTTAATATCAATATATCAAAATAATATAAAAAAATACTTTGCAGTAAAAAGAATAAAACAGTTTTAATTTTTTTCAAAATATTTTTAAAATGAAAAAACAAAAGAACTCCATACCTACCCATAATTGCAGTGACCTCATGATTTGGCTAAAGCACAGTAAAATAATTGTATAATATTAAATATAAATAAATATAAAAAGTATAAAAAACACTTTTGATTTTAAAGATGGATAAATAATATAAAATAAATTTGTATTTAATATAACTTTAAAGTAATTTCTTTTCTTTTATCCCTGTTTTTTTTTTTTTAATGTCGGAACAGTGACAAAACGTGTACATGCTTGTTATTTGTCATTTGATAAGTAAAAAGTCCCATTTTAAAAGCTTTTACAGTAGGAAACCAAAACCAAAGTAAAATAAAATTTATCTTCACTTTGTTTGAAGCATTATATATCAAGAAAGAACAAGATCCTTCTATTTTCATGCATTAAACTTGTATTTATATTTTATAATTAATATATACTTGGTATTGCAGTGTGATGTTGTTTCCAAAAATATTTTTTAATTGAAAATATATTATAATTATGTATTTTTAGATTTTTTTTATTTTCAATACAAACACATCAAAATTATAACAGAAATAAAAAATACCAACTTAATATTTTTTCAAACAAAAAACACAACTTGTAAAATAATTTAAAAGGCAAAAATAAACCTATCAATTATTGGATCATAATTTATTAGACCAAAATTCATTGTTTTTATTAAAAATAATATATTTTTTTTATTTTTTCAAAATAAATTGTGACATTAACCTAATCAGAATTAGCGAGTGACTAGGCTAATTAAGTTTTATCAAATCAATATATTATAAAATTCAATTTAATTAAAAAAATATTATTTTATTTTTTTAAATGATTTTTTTTAACATTAATCCAACCAGAATTAGCTTGGTCATTAGGTTAATTAAATTTTATGAAATTAATACATTATAAAATTCAATTCAATTTAAAAAATAATATATTTTTATTTAAAAATATATATATTTTTTATATTAATCCTACCAGAATTAGCTGGATCACTGGGTTAATTAAATTTTATCAAATTTATATATTGTAAAATTCAATTAAAAAACCAGCGAATTAAAATTCTAGATCCTAAATTTTCTAGGTCGAGCCGAAACCATATCTTTCTTCAAAGCTAAGCAAGAGGCATTTAATAATATGTCAACCAAACAGACCCCAACTCTATCTATATAACCTCCCCAATTAAAGACGGGAATTCCTTCCATCTCTCATCCCTCTTCTCCCCCTTCTCGTCGCACCGCTAAAAAAAGCCACCATCAAGAAGAAAAACGAGACATGGGGGACGCTTTCTGTTCAGATTGTAAGAAACATACAGAGGTAGTATGCGACCATTCAGCAGGAGACACAGTATGTTCAGAGTGTGGTCTTGTCTTAGAATCCCACTCGATCGATGAAACATCAGAGTGGAGAACCTTTGCGAATGAATCAGGAGATAATGATCCAGTTCGTGTTGGTGGACCTACTAACCCTTTGTTAACAGACGGTGGCCTTTCTACTGTTATTGCTAAACCTAATGGTGCTTCCGGAGATTTCTTGTCGACTTCTCTTGGTCGCTGGCAGAACCGTGGGTCCAATCCTGATCGTGGGTTGATTCTGGCTTTTAAAACCATTGCTACCATGTCTGACAGGTAATTTTTTTTTTGCGTCTTGCTTTTTTTTGGTTACGAAGTCGTGGAGGTGTTTGGATCTGGTTGGTTGAGGTTAAGGGATACAAGTTTATGACTTTGATTGATGGGTTCTTTAGATTTTTTGTTTTGATGGATAGGGGAGCTGGATTTGAATCTTGATTTTGATGGGTTTTGATTGGCTGCAATGTCAATGGAATTAGTTGATGGTTTGAGTCTGCGGTTAGGTTGATGAAATTGGGATTGATGGGGCTTAATAGTGATAGTAGAAATGCTAATTCAACGAAAAATTGACATTTTTTGATTTGAGTAAGGATGGATATTCACTAGAAGGGCTGAAATCCATGGATGATTCGGTTGTTTCTACTGAAGGCCTGTCCAACGGCAAAGGTCTATCTTGCATCTTTTAAAATGAGGAATTAGGATTAAAAGTGAAGCTTCAGTTGAATTGATGGAATAAGCCTCCAGTTGTCAGTGTGCTGAAAAGATTGTGTATGTAGCCGTTCCAATTTGATTATTTTTATACCTTAAACATGTTGGAAAAGATCTATCGTGCATCTTTTAAAATGAGGAATTAGGATTAAAAGTGCAGCTTCAGTTGAATTGGTGGAATAAGCCTCCAGTTGTCAGTGTGCTGAAAAGATTGTGTATGTAGCCATTCCAGTTTGATTATGTTTACACCTTATAATGTTAAGTTTTTTTTTCTCACCACAAAGTCGACTTTAAATATCTGGCAGTTCCAACTCTTGTAATTGATTCGAGGTTGACTGAAATTGGAGTTGTGGATCCATTTGGTTGTGTTCAATTTAATGAAAGTTCATGACTTGCTAATGGTTTGGCGGTTTTGGTTTGTGTTGGTTAGATTTGGGGTTTTGTTGGATGTTTGTGTTGTGAATTTGATTTTACATGAGAGGGATTTGAAATGGGATCCTCCTGCATTTGGTCTGGTTCTGATGTTGTAGCGGGGTGTGTGTGAGAAGGGGGGGGGGTGCTGTTTATTGAAATTTTAGGTATTTAATAGAGATAGTAGAAATGTGAATTCCTCTCCGAGAAGGGATTTTTTGAAGTGAGGGGGGATGGATATTAATTTAAACTGATGAAGTTTCTATACCAGATGGAACAAGGGTAGCTTGAACCTTGGTCAAATTTGGCATATCATCTGGGTTCAAATAAGAGTTATGAATGTCGTTATAGAAGAGGTGGACTTGGGCTTCCAACTTGATTAGTCTGTACCTTTTCACGCTGTGTATTCTTCACGGAACAAAGTTCTACACTTCAAAAAGTGCTGCCATTATTTTACTGCATTCTCTCCGTCCATGCACATACATTTTATGTGCAATGATGTTTTTGAAGAAATACACTACTGCAAAGTCATTACTAATTTGTGAAATTTCCTTTTCAGGTTGGGCCTTGTTGCAACAATCAAGGTATTCATACTTGATGTTTGTACATTGTTATTACCACTTATGGTTTCATTAAAACATCCTCTTATGAATATGGCATTAAACCTTAACTATCATGTAAAATTGTAAATAAAGTATGCTTTCTTGGTATTTCTAGAGTATTACCAGGTAATGAGCCATATATATTATTCCACCCAGATATGTTCTTTTCCAGCATTCTTAAAATGTAATGGCACATTCTTATGAAGCTATGATACATGAGCATATTCTTAATTCTCTATGGCTCAATTGGAATAAAGTTACTGGTGTTTGTAGATATGATTAAATCTCATGTAAAAGAATGAGACTGTAATATAGGAGATCCATGTTTTTTTTTTGATTTCCGATGCATAACTTGTGAAGGGAATTTCAATGCCTGGCATGTAAATAGAGCTGCATTATATTTGCCATTACGGTATGATTGATAAAACCTCATCTACTTGAAGCAAGTGTGAAATTCAATTATTTTGATAACTGTTCACTATTGTCATCCAAGCAAAAAGAGACTCACTCATCTGTGGGGAGAGAAAAGTGAGTGAGTGTAGAACATATTGTTATGCACTTATATTGCAAGTTTATGGAGAACTACATAATTCTGATGCAGGCATCTAAAATTACAATGAATAGAACAATCACAAATATTAAAAGCGCTTCCCCATCTCTTTCTCTTACGAGGAAGGGCTTGGATGCTTTTCTTGTTTGGTTGTTCATGAGAATTCCCCCTAATGTTTCTTTTTCCCTCTCCGGCGATGCATTTTTCATAATATTGAAGGATAGGGCTAATGAGATCTATAAGAAGGTGGAGGATCAAAAGTCCAGTAGAGGAAGGAATCAGGATGCTTTATTGGCTGCTTGCCTCTATATTGCTTGTCGACAAGAAGACAAGCCCCGAACTGTAAAGGGTACCGCCTAACATCCTTTTAACATCTGGATGTTTCATGATTTAATCTTTCCCTAAGTGTTTGAGCTTCCCTGAACCTCTGGATTTCAACTAGAAATTTGCTCTGTCGCCAATGGAGCCACAAAGAAGGAAATTGGCCGAGCAAAAGAATACATAGTGAAACAACTGGGTTTGGAGGCAGGTCAGTCTGTGGAGATGGGAACTATACATGCTGGGGATTTTATGGTGTGTTTTTTTCCCCCGTAAAATGCTGTGTTAGTTTCGTTGTTCAGATGTGTATGTGGGATTTTCAGTATTATAAGCACCATTTGCTATTAACTTTGGCCTCAACTTGATCTGCAGAGACGTTTCTGTTCCAATCTTGGAATGTCTAATCACACAGTTAAAGCTGCCACAGAAGCTGTTAAGACATCAGAACAGTTTGATATAAGGTATTTACAAGTTTCTCAGATTACCTCTACTAACTAGAAAAGCTATGGTTTCCTCTCCTTTTCTCGTTTAAGCTACGCACTAAAGGAATCTAACATTGATTGCCCCTTCATGACTTCTGCTTAATAATTGTTGTGAAATCCATAAATTTAGAATAAGAAGAAACAGTTCAAAGACCTGGCAAAGAAAATAGTCTTTAAATCTGTGTTCTATTAACCTTTTGGATCAATCTAAGTTGTTCAACTAATATGGCTGCCACCTTTTTTTTCCCTTTCTGAATAATGATTACATCGTTTCAAAGCTATCCACAACTTTGTGGTTGTGTCCATGCCCTGCTAATTTTCAAATTTCTCTTTCTTGCATGCAAGAGGAAGGGAGAGAAAGTTGCTAATTTGGGTGCTGATGATTGTTTACAGAAACACCTTGTTTGTGGACACAATATATTTTAGCTGATGTTGCCTGCCGTTAACAACCCCCCCCCCCAAAACATACCCTCTAATGACTTGTAATGCTTGCAGGAGGAGTCCTATATCAATCGCAGCAGCAGTTATTTATATAATAACTCAGCTTTCAGACGACAAGAAGCCTCTCCGAGGTTTGATGATTGTTTCTAACTCTTTTTCAGAAAAAACCCTATTCTATCAGTTTTTGGTTAGACAAGCCGTCCACTATTCTAGATTTTAAATACCGCTGGATACCCATGTTTTAGTAATTTAACCGCTCGAGTTTCAAAACGTGCAACTGATAGTGGTGGCTTTGGATGCAGATATTTCACTAGCAACTGGAGTTGCTGAAGGAACAATCAGAAATTCGTACAAGGATCTTTATCCCCACGTATCAAAGATAATACCAGCTTGGTATGCGAATGAGGAGGATCTGAAGAACCTTAGCAGTCCTTGATTTATAGAGTGAAAAAATACCTGGAAGATTGGAGCCTTCCATTACGGATGTATTAAAGAAACTGTTGAGGCATACAAAGGAAGCACAAGCCCTCTCTTTCTCTTTTATTTAGTTCTGCACTCATTTGTACCTTTAATTCAGTGGTAGAAAGGAAAAGGAAAAGAAACAGTAATCATCTTTAATTTATACTCAAATTTAATTTAATTTTGATGTGTATTGTTATTATTATTATTCAAATGGTAAGCTCTGGTTTTCAATTCATTTCTCCTCTTTGTTTTTTATTTGGATGATCTCATTTTTGCACAAGTTAATGGTGTTATTAATCTTAGCCAACCTGAGAAGGATATGCTGACTTGGGGATCTGAGTTTTTTTTTTTTTAAAGATGTTATTTAAACAACATTCTTTTGGGTGATGATCCGAGTCTATTTGTCCAAGCTGTAACTTAAGCCTAGTATTTTAACAATGATTGTGATTACTCATTGACCCTAATCACTTGCTATAGTGCTATTTTGATTACTCACGACACCGGCACTTTCCACCTGTTTTTATTTTATGTGTTTTGTTAATGTTTATTTTTTAAAAATATATTAAAATAATATTTATTTAAAAAAAATTATTTTTAATATTAACATATCAAAATAATATGACAATATACAAAAATAAATAAATTAATTTGAAATAAATAAAAAAATCTCAAATTAATTCAAAAATATTTTTAAAATATAAAAACAAACAGATTTTTAATGTTTTCTTGCGTTAGGATTATTCAATTTAGGTATTGTAAGGCAATAGTTTTAAAATTTTTTTAACTAATATTTTTTAGTATTGTTTTTATTGTTTTAATGTGTTAATATCATAAATAAAAAATATCATTTTAATATATCTTTAAACAAAAATAATATTTTAAAAATCAGTCTATATTACAATCCCTAATATTATCGAATTTGTAATAAATGACTGTAAAAAGATAAATAACACATGAGATGGTAAAAAAAAATAAAAATTGTATGTACAACATTATAGGAAGAAGATATTTATAACCTGGTGCGAGAATAACATATCATCCGCGTGTGTAGGATAAAGTTAATCGAATGACCAAACAGATCGAAAAATAACAACTGGCGGGAACTTCCTGGTCACGCAACAAAAAACTGTACTGTACTGTTTACAACGAATACTGCCTCATCACCAATCACTGCGTCGCCAAAAAAACAGTCTCAGAGAGAGAGAACGAGAGGCGGAGTCATGGTAGAAGAAGACAACGGCGACGTCGTGATGACGGAACAGTCAAGAGGAAGAGGAAGAGAAAGGCGCAAAGGCAGAGGTCTCAGACTCGGAGGACGAGGAGGATCAAGGCAACAGACATTACTCCATGAAGAAGAAGAAGAGGAAGAGGGTGGGAATGACCGAAATGTCCTTCAACTCTTCACTCCTCTTCGCTGTCAGTATTTCCTCTATCCTTAAGCTGTGTTAAAAATTTACGTTATACGATTTTGAATGCGAGTTTTTCTTTTTTAATCAATCAGGGATATAAGATTTTTAAGGGTTTTTTTTTTTTTTTTTTTTTAATTTTTAATTTTTATGGAAAACAACCAAACAAGGCCTAAGGCCTTGGGTTTATGCTTCTTTGGCATAGCACAAAAGAGAAACTAAAATAATGAGATTTGCACATATTAACCAAGAATGATTCCAAACAGACCGTATTAATAAAGTAATCAGAAAGATGGAAGATATTTGTTAATTTTGTTATTGTTTTATTTATCTAGTTCAATATTCAATTATTAATGTAAATGATGTAGCTGTAGAGGGTTGGAGTGTTTTGTTGCGTGGAGTGCATGAAGAAGCACAAGAAGATGATATTCTCACTCTATTTGGTGTTTATGGCCACATCAACAACTTGCATCTCAATCTTGATCGCTGCACCGGATTTCTTAAGGTAATTATTTTAACCAATTGAAAATAAAATATTTAAGTTCAATTTATGAGTGCGGCAATGTCTGGTAGAGAGTTTAGGAGTTGATAATGTGTTGTTATTTTTTTGTAGTTATTTTTTTTGGGGTAGAAAATGTTTGTTGTGTTTTTTATAATTGGTTATAAAACCCGATCCAGTCAAGCAAATCAACCTGCTGATTTGCTGATCCGGAGCCAGATCCACTAGGTTTCGCTTCGAACCTTTTATCTTAAACCAAAATGAGGTTATTTTGAGTTTTGTTTTTGTTCTTTTTAAACATCATACCTTAGGTTGATCTATAGGTCTATCTACCCAACATACAACCCGAGTCTTGGTTCAAGTCAACCCTAGATTGGGTTTGATTTTTATAGGTTTGAGACATTTAGGTGGATATAAAAATTGGTGGAAGATTATTATGGATCTGCAACTTGGGAATTGGATAATTCTTTTAATTGTGGATCATGGGAGTGCTTAATATTTATGAATATTGGTCATGATTGTTACCAAGTAGGGGATCCTTGCATTTGTTGCCGATGGATTTGCAACTTAGGAATTGGATAATTCTTTTAATTGTGGATCCTGGGAGTGCTTAATATTTATGAGTATTGGTCATGATTGTTACCAAGTAGGGGATCCTTGCATTTGTTGCCGATGGATTTGCAACTTAGGAATTGGATAATTCTTTTAATTGTGGATCCTGGGAGTGCTTAATATTTATGAGTATTGGTCATGATTGTTACCAAGTAGGGGATCCTTGCATTTGTTGCCGATGGATTTGCAACTTGGGAATTGGATATCTTTATTCTGATAGGACTTGCTATGCAGGGGCGGAGCTTGAAAAAAAAAATTAGAGGGGGCCAAATTATAAATTAGGGGGGACAAGAAAAAATTTCAGTTATTTTAATTAAAATTATAAATATTCACAAGGAAAATTTCCTTATAAGGGCCGGGGTCCTGCCACCCCCCCCTCCCTCCGCCCTTGTTGCTATGTGTGAAGTATCGAGAATAAACCCTTGAAAAACATTAGAGAATGGTGGTGGTTGGAGAACTTGTTGAATATGCTTCACTCGATAAATTATTTCGCAGGTTTTGTAAATTATATACCGGGATGTTTCTACTTGTAGATATTGAAACAGTAAATTCTTTGTTCAGGGGTATGCTCTGATAGAATATGAGAACTTTATGGAAGCTCAAGCTGCTATATCTGGAATGAATGGGACCAAACTCTTCTTTCGGATCATCTCTGTTGACTGGGCTTTCAGCACCGGTCCTTTCGAAGGGAGGAGGTCTGCTTGGTTTCATGAATTATCATTTGCTATAGCTATATTTGGTGTTAGCCTAACCTGTCACAGCAGATTTACCTCTTCTTTTCCGGATGTGGTCTAAAGATGATGATTTAATTGTTACTTTCCTCCCCTGCCAGATCATTTGACACACACCGTTCAAGGAGCCCAAGGAGACACCAAGCTTAGCACCGGGAGACAGGCAATATGTTGAGGGGGGATGGGGTGTCCATACTCTCACAGGGATGTTAATATGCTATCCATCAACATGTCTTCTAGTTTCAAAATCTCATTTTCATAAACAAGCCCAGGATTTCATGTTAGCTTGTCAGTAAAAAGTATTGAATCAGATTGAATATTGATTCACGTTACCTTTATTCTGGAGTTGAAATTTTAAAATCCTCACGTGCCTGCTTCATATATGATAGAGATTTAGTTTTAAAATGTTTTTCAGAAACCTATTATAATAATATTTTTTTATTTTATTTTTTAAAATTCATTGTTTATTTTATTTTTTTAAAAGAAAAGTCAATGTTACCTTTCCAGCCCTTAATATTCAAAGCAGTTTATGAACGTTTGGGAACACTGTTTTTTTTAAAAATTTAATACGGTTTGAATGTTTTGGATCGTTTTGATGTGTTAATATTAAAAATAATTTTTTAAAAATAAAAAAAAATCATTAACATGCATTTCGGCATGAAAAGTTATTCGAAAAGTAATTACTACCATATTACCGGATATATTCTTAGTCCTACTAAGAGTGTGTTAGGTTTGTTTAAACTTTTGTGATTGATGTTATGGTTAGGCAGAATTGTTTAAGCTCTCGTTTAGCCTGACTTCTTATGCTGGATATGATTGTATACAGTAAATATTAGAATTAGAAAAGGGTGTGGGTTTTCATTCTGCAGAACAAGTAGAAAACCGATTGTCTATTTATGTGGAAAACCGTCGTGAAATCTCGTGTTTGCCGAGCAACAATGGAGTCCAGCCGATTCTGAAGATAAGAAAAAAGGTACCTGTTAATTGTTACCTTCCAGTTCCCGTTCATAAGATCCCTAGCAATCGACATTTTCATGAGACCCAAAACCAGATTACACGGATAAAAGCCCAAGGCCATAAAAGGCCTTCAGGCCTAGCTAAACCAGGGCACAAAGCCAGCAATTGAGGACACACGGGTTCTTCCCAGCCCATAGAACAGCCACAAACCAAGATCAAAACCCATCAGAAGAGTACGTATCCCTTAGCTCCTCTTTGAGAATGCAAGGATAAATAATAAGAAAATAATCATCTTATTTTATTTTTATTTTTAAACAATAAAAAATAAAACTTGCCATCGACCAATCGTGCCTTGACACACTGAGATCAGTGTCATGACTCCTGGCAAGATGCGAAATGATAATTTTTAAAAAATAAATCAAAAAAACTTAATCAATTGAGCTTTACCTTTTTATTCTCACCTTTATGAGTAGAGTACTATTGACCTTCAGAATTTCTCATTAAATAAAATATTAGTTTACACGTAAATTGCTGATCTAAAATTCCATTGAAAAAAAGAAACTCTCAATCTTAATGCTTTGTCTGGAAAGAAATTTGTCCTTCTCTAAAAAAAAAAGAAAAAAAACTTCCAATTAACTCAGAAGCTTAAAGGAATATATATATATATAATATATATATATATATATATATATATATATATATATATATATATATATATATATATATATATTAGATTAGACATGTGGGGGAGAATTCTGTTGGATTTAGTTCAGATAAGTATACATGTGATATGAAGTAACAGGGTAAAGATCTTGACCTGGGAAGAGAAGAAAAAAAGAAATTGCCTTTTCCCTTTTAGAAATTTCGAGCCCAATTTTACTTGGATAAATGACATGCTCTATACTATATTTTGCCCCTTCAATTGATAAACATACCAATTTTACTTGGATAAATTACATGCTCTATACTATATTTTGCCCCTTCAATTGAAAAACATACCTTCTCTTTCAACTGATAATTGCACAAACCAACAAGTTTTCAGTGGAAAAAAATGGATTGATCATTGACAACATATCACTTTGAAAAAATATATATATAAAAAAACTCCTTAATATATTCTTAAATAAAAAATATTAAAAAAAAACATTTTTATTAAGAGTATATTTAGCAGTGTGATAGCGGTTGTTTTTCAAATAACTTTTCGTGTCGAAATACATGTCAATGATTTTTTTTTATTTTTTAAAAATTATTTTTGATATCAGCACATAAAAACGATCTAAAACATAACAATCGTATTAAATTTTAACAAAAAAAAAATAATTTTTTTTTAAAAATGATTTGTACCGTATTTCCGGTTTCTAAAACCGAAAGTTGCCCCTACTTGGCCGGCTGAAGCAATCAAGAATCGTCCTGCATAGCTTTGAATGAATGCCTATTTGTAAAGTATTCTTTCCAACACATTTCAGCCTTTTCAGGCGAACAAGTACGTGATTGGACAAAAGGACTTTGCATATTGCTCCTCTAGTCGGAGCCATCTCCCTTCCCAATTTGCCTTTTGTCTTCTCCTCAACATTATGGCTAAACATTGCTTTTAAAAACTCTTGATTTTTTTTATTTTTAGATTGTTTTTTTTAAATGTTAATATTAAAATAAATTTTTAAAAATTTTTAAAAATATTATTTTAATATATTCTTGATTAAAATAAAATCTTCTAGAAAAAACATGTCCACCACGTGGAGGTAGTTATTACCGAGCATAAATGCCTTTGTTAAGCTGTCGTTTTCGTGCACGCGCTTCGTTGTGATAGTGGTTACTCCCTCCTCTTAGACATGTCTCTTCCTTTGACAAGACTTGTCGTGTCCTCCATGGAAGGATCACCTTTCTTAGCTCTTTCTGAGTTTCGTATTATTAAACTGGACCAGACACAAGGTTTTGGTGATTATGAAATTTATAGAAATCAAAGTAATAATATTTAAAAAATAAATTTAAAACCTAATCTATTAAACTAAAAAATTTATTAACTTTACTCATCAATGGCTCGGGTCGATTATTCAAACAGAAACCTATGTCAAATTTGATGGAACCTGGCTGCACTTTGTCGTTCAAACTGATAATTTAAATTCTCAAAAATTATTATTGCATGGCATATTTGATATCGAACTAAAAATGAAATTTAATTAAGATTTTGCTGGACAATGTTCCCGGACATAAATTAAAAAAAAAAAAATATTCCTGGTTAGCTAAATTATTAAACCTAAAAGAATTTTTATATTGAAAGACTATAACTATTTTTAGTAATTTAATTAGTGGTATTTTGAAAAGTAAAAACTGTAGAGTAATTGATTTTGTATAAAAATACATGCACGCGCTCGGGTTAATCATAAAATAATATTTTAAATAAGAAAATTTGGCTTGCCTAGGGTTGGAGCTCAGGGTTAATTAATTGTTAAATAATAATAAAATATTAATTTGTCGGTACACGATCTTTTCCCATCCAAGTTCATTGAATTCAGCATGGACGACTTTACTCAGGGAGATGAATATAAATTACCTTTTTTTTGTAAGACTAAATTAAAGAAATATTTATGAAAAAGAGAGACAGAAAAAATAGAGATGTTGGAAAGGTCGCCATTATCAAAGAATAGAGACCAAGCAGAACACTCAAACTTTTGGCTTTGGAATCACTGTCTAATTATCGCAGATAAAGCCAGAGGACCGGCTCTTACAATAACTTTAATGCTAAAAACACTAGTGGAAAATATAATAATTAAAAAGATTGGAGTACACATTATTTTTTTAAAAGAAGTAAAATAGAAAAAAATATATTTTAAAAGCAAAATTAAGTTTCTTCTCCAACCATGATCCATTATCTAAAATTATTATTCTTATTGTTATTATTTTGATTAACATGGATATTTGAGCTAATTTGTATATACCTCAACTAATATTATGACTCTTGAAGTTATATTATCTAAAATTATTGATTAATAGGAGTTTTGCACATCACTGAATTTAATGTAATTTTATAATAAATATATTATTGATATTTCATTTCATGAAATATGATTATGTTATTAAATATGAAAAATATTTGAAAAGGTTGCCATTCATTTACACGAACTAGTTCACCATCTAAGACTAATTAAATTTGTTCACATTACTTTATGACGAATATTATATTATTAATTATTTCATTTCATAATTATGATTGTGTTATAATTAAATATGAGAATATTCACATTTTAAATTTTATTTATTAAATAAATGATGTGGACAAATTTAATTATATATAATTATTTGGTTCATAATCTAAACCATATTTATATATTAATTTCTCAATCAGAAACACAAAAAAAAAAAAAAATTTCTTATTTTCCCTCGTAGTGCTTATATTTTAGTAAGGGATGAAACCAGGTAAAATACTCAAACTTTTGGCCCGTTCCTGATTTGGCAGTGCCACTACGGTCACGTTATCACATATGCAATCAAGCTTCATTCTTGTTGATGTACGTATTAATTACATCTTATTCTGTTTTCATGTGATTATAAAACCATATATATGCAAGACGACGGGAATCTTAGTGGAAAGTGTAGAGCATAATCTTGAATCAGACGGTAATTAATTGCCATCGGATTAGAGAATTTGAAACTGGATTTATCAATATTTGTGATGTAATAATAACTTCCGATAAAGTCATGAAAAACCTCATACAAAAGTTAGAATAGCTTTCTAGAGCTATGATTTTAGGTTAGAGAAGTGATTGGATCACTACTCATAAGTTCTTCTCCAAATTAAACAAGTTCTCTATTAGTATATGAGACCATCTTATACTTAAGTAAATATAAAAAGAGTAGAATGTGTGTGGATCAAAAAAAAATAAAAAAATATGGTGTTAAACATGAGAGTAATAGAGCAAAAAAAGCCTTGGGTTTGTCTCTCATTTTTACCGATGACCTATAGTATTTATAAATACAAGTTGTCACATAAGCTTACCTAGTAAAGAGGAAGAATGACAAGAAATATTGGTTTTATTAGAAAATTGAGTTATTGGTTGATGTGTCACACTTGTCATTAGTTGATAAG
This sequence comes from Populus alba, assembly GCF_005239225.2. Taxonomy (NCBI): domain Eukaryota; kingdom Viridiplantae; phylum Streptophyta; class Magnoliopsida; order Malpighiales; family Salicaceae; genus Populus; species Populus alba. The sequence continues at coordinate 3,600,185 of NC_133289.1, read as the reverse complement.
TTGGTGTTCCGTAAGCCATTGGTGAAAAAGGTGGTTAGGCTAGAAAATTTGATGTTGAGTCAGGTTTAAGATAGCCACTAGTGAAAAGGATGGTCAGACCATGAGAGTAGATGTCGAGTCAGACTTGGGAATGACTATTGATGGAAATGTAGCTTAAAAGATGTTGTTTATTGGTGAAAGATTGACCTAGGTAAATGGTTTGATTAGGCTTTAATTTCCTCCCCTCCTCCTTTCTTTTCTACCCTTGGTTGGGTTTGGCTAGAAAATGGTTAGGTTGAACTTTACAAGGGTTCAATTGTACTAGATGTAAGGTTTAGCTAGGTTTTGTTAAGGTTGATCCAAGATTGGTTGTTCAACCAACTTCTTCTCATTTTCCCCTTTTCTCCCCACTTGATTGAAGGTTTAACTTGTTGATCGGATGCTAGATGACTTGACTGGACATTAGGTCGGTTGACCAATTATTTAAACATGTTTAGTTGATGACAGAACATTGAGCTAGTTAACCACATGTTTAGGCTGGTATGATCGAAGGTTAGGTTGGTTTTTTTGGCACCTCCATCAACTTCCATCTACTATAAGAACCAATTATGACTTAGTTCAAATTGGTTTATTGACTCGTGCCACGCTGCGGGTCGAATCAAGAAAAAAATATCAGGTCAATCTTGAAACCTCTCAAACTAACTCATTACCTAATATAGGTTTAAAATTAACTCATGTGAAAGTTGCATTGACATGATTCAATTGACTTGGTGAGTCCAAAAGAACATAGATGATCGTAAAAAAAAGCTTAATTTGGATTTTTTTAAAAAAAATCTAAATGATGCCATTTTTATTTTAATATCAAGATAATGACATATTGGATCGAAATGTATTTCACAACTTCACCCGTCAAACCCACGACAAGGATCATACACTCCATTGAGTTTAACAATTTTTTTTTTTATTTTAAGCTATTTTTTGCACAATGATATGATAATAAAAATAAAAAATTTTAGAATTGGTTACCAATCGAATATTGAGATATTCGTTTGAGATTACGATAAACTCATAAAAAGCAAACTAAAATAAATTATGAAGATAAATTTCAAATCAACTATATGTTGAAGGATAAAATTAAAAAAAAAAAAACCCAAAAAGGATTCAATCTAAAATAATAATTGGAAGATGGAATTCTAAAACCAAAGGAACTCAATTGAGAGGGTCGACCTTGAAAACTCTTAACCAAATCCTAGCCTAGGTTAAGTTTAAAATTAACCCATGTGAAAGTTGCCTTGATGTGACCCAATCTACTTTGCAGGTATAAAAACAACTCGAACGACAGGTAAAAAGCATGATTTAATTTTTTAAAAAATATCAAAATGATATATTTTTTTAAATATTAGAACGATGACATATTGGATCGATCTATATTTCACGACTTAACCCGCCAAATCCATAATCTTGATCATGGACTTCGCTTGTTTAACAACTTTTTTTAACTATTTTTTTACTTAATGATGTGATAAAAAAAAAACGCTTGTAAAATTAAGCACCAACCAAATATTAGAATATTTGTTATGACTATGATAACATCCTAGAAAGAAAACCAAAACAAATTAGAAAGATGAATTCAAAATCAATGAAATATAGAAGGATTATATTGAAAAAAAAGCTGAAAGTGATTTAATTGAAATAGATGCTTCTAAAACTAAGCACTAATCAAATATTGAGAAAAGTTGTTAAAAAAATTAACGATGATAGCTTTATAAAAAGCAAATAATCTTTTTTTTTTAAAAAAAATTAAATTAACAAATATTGAATGATAAAATTAAAATAAAATTGAGAATAAAATTAAAAAAAAAGTTAGGTATAGCTTCTTCACTTTTCATATAGATAAGAAAGAAGGTGTGATTTTACCCTAGTTGTTTTTAATATCTATGTTTTTCTATCTTATTAGGAGGAAGAGCATTGTAGGAATAGAAGCTTGGATGTGGACGCAAACTACGTGGGGGTTAACCCATTGAAAGGTTTTTAAAAAAAATAATTTTTTTTGTATATTTTGAATTGTTTTGATGCGCTGATATCAAAAATAATTTTTTTAAAATATAAAATATCATTTTGATACATTTCGGCATAAAAAACACTTTAAAAGACAACTGCAGCCATACTCCAAATAGACAAATCAATTCTTTGATAGTGGAAATTAAGGAGATTTATGTTTATGTGCTTTCTATTTTTAAAGTAAAAAAAATTCACTCGATAACTTTTATATTTGTCTTTTTTTTTTTAACAAATACATTTTTATATATACATTTTTTTATATTTTTCTAATATAGCAACCAAACATAACTTTGACGTTGCTATCTCTCTCTCTCTCTCTCTCTTAAAATAGTAAGAAACTTTCCAATTTACAAATGAGCATGGAAATGCAACTATTTAGCTTTGTTTTTCTATAATCAATCACTCTTATCTTAGCAGCAAAAATCAAAGACAGAAAACTTAGGGCAGTTTACTTTCAGAAATTATTAGCTAGTTCAAGTACTACAAACCTCAAAACTACTAAAAACTTATCTAATTGTTAATTTTAAAACTCCAAAAAATTAATCAAAATACATATAAGCTGACTCTTATATTCACGATTACTCAAAAAAATATATATAAAAATTCAAAGACAGAAAAACACCCACTTTGTGTTTAGCATTCCATTCTTATTAATGTCTTTAATTTATAGTGTACTATTGAAAAAAATACCCATGCCAAGGGAAAAGGAGTTTAAATTAATGTAGCATAAACTTTCTTTTTAATCCAATCCAATTATTTATTTGCCTCTTTATGCATCGTGTCATTAATAATAGGACAACCTGAACAGTTAAGTGGTTGGAATAGTGAAATGTAAGAAGAATAGTGGGAAAGGCATTAATTTTGAGAAATATGATCACTAATTAGTACACTATGCAATAAATTAAGTCTCATCTAATCAAAATGAAAAAAGAACATGCGTTAATTTTGATTGCATTGTATTAAAACAATCTCAATTCAATAATTTAAGTTATTAAATGAGGTTTTAATATATAATTTATATTATTTTTTAATATATCCCCTCAAGTAAAAGTAATTTGAGCTTGAAACTTGTATAGATCCACATCACATTGTGCTTGATTTTTATCAAATAAATAGAAGTGATGAGATTCGAATTCGTGATCACTTAATTATCAAGATTCTAATACTATGTCAAAAAATATTCTCGACTCAGTAGCTTAAACTGTTATGTGAGATTCTAATATATGATTTATATTATTTTTTTACACACCTCTCAAGTGAAAGTTCTTTAAACTTAAAACTTACACAAGTTTATACTACCTCATGCTTAATTTTTATCAAATAAATAAAAATGGTAAGATCTTTGAATTCATAACAACTTAGTTATTAAAAGTCTGATACAGTATAAAACAAAACTATTTTAATTTATATTACTTAACTGAGATCATGCAGTACGCAAGTTGACGATCGACCACTGCGAAACCAATGGATAAAGATGAAGAAAAACGATCGAAGTTAGCAAATTGATGTTTGATCCTGCATTGGATAAGAGTGTCCCACATGCAATAATTGAACTGAACGAGCTCACACCTTCAATGGTGACCTAAATTCGGCTCAAGTAGCTGCATGCCAATCCAATAAGAATTACACTGATCATTACACACGGCCACCGGCTTTCTCATTATCTAAACTTAATAAATACATAATGTTGTTTTCTATAGCGACAAAAACATCAAATTAACAAAGAACATTAATGCAACTCCGAGAGATATATAGTTAACTAGACATCAATTTCTATATATATACATATAAAACCCACCCCCGACACAAAACCACCCATAAAACCTTATATTCAGAGCTCGCCATTCCAAACATATCCGATCCTCTATTCTATGGCTATGGCAAACCGACAGCAGCACCAACCAAGCCATGGCATAACTAAACAAGCACAAGTTGTTGTAGTCATGGTGCCCTTTCCAGCACAAGGCCATCTCAACCAGCTCCTCCAACTTTCCAGGCTCATCCTCTCCCATAACATCCAGGTCCGCTATGTCGGCGCCGCCACCCACAATCGTCAGGCCAAGCAGCGCGTGCACGGTTGGGATCCTGACGCCGCCGCGAATATCCATTTCCATGATGTTGAGATCCCTCCTTTTCGTTGCCCTCCTCCCAATCCAAATGCCAAAATCAAGTTCCCTTCTCAATTGCAACCTGCCTTCAATGCCTCGTCTCATCTTACAGAGCCCGTTTCAATGCTTTTACGTGCACTTTCTCGCAAAGCAAGAAAGGTTATTGTAATTCATGACTCTCTAATGGCGTCTGTGATTCAAGAAGCTCGTTTACTCCCTAATGTAGTGTCTTACATTTTCCATAGTGTATCTGCTTTTGCTGTTTCCTTGTATGCATGGGAACAGCAAGGGAAGATTATAGAGGAAAATGAGTTGTTTCCACGGGATATTCCTTCTCTTGAAGGGTGTTTTACTGCCGAGTTTGCAGATTTTGTCTCTTGTCAATACAATAATTACCAAAAGTTCAACTCTGGCTGTGTTTACAACACTTGTAAACTGGTAGAAGGTGGTTACATGGATTTTCTTGAGAAAGAAACACTCAAGGAAGGCAATAAGCACTGGGCTCTAGGGCCTTTCAATCCAGTGACAATACCTGAGAGATCAAAAAAGAAGAAATTTTGCTTGGACTGGCTTGATAAAAAAGCAAGAAACTCAGTCATTTACGTGTCGTTTGGGACGACGACAGCCTTGGATGATGAACAGATCAAGGAGCTGGCAATTGGGTTGAGAGAAAGCAAACGAAATTTCGTCTGGGTACTAAGAGATGCTGATAAAGGAGATGTTTTCAGCGGAGAAGAGAGAAGTGCAGAACTCCCAGAAGGGTACGAGGATTCAGTGGACGGGATAGGACTGGTGGTGAGAGACTGGGCACCCCAGCTAGAGATTTTAGCCCACCCGGCAACGGGAGGGTTTATGAGTCACTGTGGATGGAATTCTTGCATGGAAAGTATTACCATGGGAGTGCCAATTGCTGCTTGGCCTATGCACTCAGATCAACCAAGAAACACTGTTCTAATAACAAAAATCCTCAAGATTGGAGTTGTAGTCAAGGAATGGGAGCTAAGAGATGAGGTTGTAACGTCAAAGATTGTTGAAAGTGCTGTGAAAAAGCTAATGGCATCGACAGAAGGTGATGAGATGAGAAGGAGAGCAGCAGAAATGGGGGAGTCCGTGCGAGGATCCGTGGCGGAAGGAGGAGTTTCTCGTATGGAGATGGAATCCTTCATTGCTCATATCACTAGTTAATTGTTTAAAGGAGGTCCTAAGCTGGTTTCATTTGCCATCACAGGTATAACAATAATTATCAATCTGCATTGAAATAGAATGCGGCTAGGCAAGTACATGAAATATATATAGTCATTGTACTCGTTGGACTGTTAAAGTACATTGCCGTGTTTGTTTTTTTTGTTTTAAAAATATTTCTTTTCAAATTAAAATTTTATTTTTATTTTTTCCTTTATTTTTTTTTGTTTTTGTATCATTTTAACGTGTTGATGTTAAAAATAATTTTTTAAAATAAAAAATATTATTTGATGCATTTCCTAATAAAAATCACTTTGAAAAGTAACTACAGTCATACTACTAAACATCTCTAGAGTCAACTACCAACAGTAGTTGGTTCGGTGTTCATTTTTTTAAATAAGATCTTGAGTTCGAATCTTGTAAATTGAGTACATAGTCATTGGAAAAAAATAATTTTTTAAAATAAAAGGTATTATTTTGATGTATTTTTAAGTAAAAATCACTTTAAAAAATAACCGCAATTATACTTCTAAACATGCTTAAAATCTACTACCAATAGTGGTTAGTCTAGGGTTTGTTCTTTTAGATAAGGTTTTGAGTTTGAATCTTGTAAATTGAGTACATCATTATTGAAAAAAAATAATTTTTTAAAATAAAAAATATTATTTTAATATATTTTTAAATAAAAATTATTTTAAAAAACAACTATGATTATACTCTTAAACATTCTTAAAGTCTACTATCAAAGGTGGTTGGTGCAGCGTTCATTCTTTAAAATAAAGTTTTGAGTTCGAATCTTGCAAGTCGAGTACATTATTATTGGAAGAGTTTTACATCTCTATAAGTCAATCCAACTCAACTAAATTAGTTGAAGTCCAGTAGACTTTTGGATAAAGGAGTTTAGAAAAAAAAAAAGTTATAAACTTTGTTGTTTTAGCATTTAAAAAAAAAGGTGTACCGTTTCCTTTCTTTTTCTTTCTTTTTAAAAAAGAGATTTGAATTCCAGGACTTTAACTAAAAAATAAAATATTGAAATCGATTTAACTACCGATCTTACTTAGACTTCGTTTATTTTTCTAGTTAAACCTGTGTTTTACTTTAACTATAAGCTCAATTCACTTTCGTTACTCGTGCTTAGTATGGTTTTGTATAAATCACAGCGAATTGTTTTTTTTTTTCTTTTTTTTTTAATCTTAATTAAAAAAAACTATAATTTATAACTTTTGTTAATATATATTTTCATTTTATAACCACAAAAGCTATTATAAAAAAAATATACTTTGTGATTTTTTATTTAAAAATAAATTAAAAAAATTATTTTTAAATCAATACATCTATAAAATAAAAAAAATCTTTTTAAAAATCTAACTATTGGATTTTTGGGAAGTGAAATGTTTCAACAAAAAACAATTATTAAAAATAATAGCTTGTTTAGAAATGTAGTTACTGTTATGTTTTAAAGTGTTTTTTTAAAAATACTTTTTAAAAAAATATTAATTTTTAAAAAAATATTTTTAAAACATAAAAACAAACATATATGTTAAAAAAAAAACCCCTTTATTTTAATTTTAATAACTTACAAATTCCTGTAGTTATCCACAATTTGCCTTTCTTTACAATAACTTCTGCCATTCCAATCTCACTCTTCCATTTTGCCTTTTTGAAACGCCACTCCTACAGGGAAAAAAATCCAGTCTTTCTATATCAAAACAGCCCTAATTCAAACAAACAAACAAACAAACAATCAATCAATCAATCAATCAAGTTCTGCTAAATATGATTAACTCCACTACCTGAACTGTAATTTTGACCAAGAAGTAGAAGTTTGGAGTATTTCTTCATCATTGACGTCATCAGTTCTGTTTTCTTCTCCTGATGAGAAGTCCCAGTCGTCTTCCGCCGCCGCCATGGTGCTTGTTGTGGCGGTGGATGGTAGTGAGAGGGTATTACATTAGAAGAGAAGAAAATGAAAAGCGCGCCGTGCCAATTAGGCGCCTTTTTTTTCTTTTTTAATTTAAAACGGAGAGAGAAATCAGAACCGTTCGGCTCGTTGATTTTTTTTTTCTTAATAATTATTATTTGGCCCATTATCTCCATAAAAAAGCCATGGCCCAAGAATAGAGAAAAGCCCATTACAGAACTTAACAGGCAATACTAATTTGAATTAAGAAATTAAGTTCAGGCCTTTGGACCATTCCAACTTCCGACATAGTCGTGAAACTAGGTAAAGTTTTCGGTTGCTGTTGGTAGTCCATCTTAATTCTTTATTTTTATTTAAAATTATTTTATTTTATTTAAAAAAAATTCTTAATCTTAACCCGATCAGATTTAAATTTAAATCAACCAAGTATAAGTTAACTGATCGATTTAAATTTAAATCAACAAAGTATAAGTTAACTTATAAAATTAACCAAGTTTAACCCTATCAATATTAAAATTATTTGAAGTTAAAACTTAATTTACATCAGGATATAAATTATAAGTTAGTTGGATCAATCTGTAAAATAAATCAAGTTTATTAATTATATTTTTTATATTATAAAAAATAATGTTTTTAACTTTAAATTAGTACATGTCTAGATTGCGTTTTATGTATCAACATTAATTTTTATATTAGCACTTAAAACAATTTAAAAAAATATATATAAAAAAATTAATCAATCTCCATTCGAACCACAATCATAATTTAGACACTTCACATCACTTGCCCCAAATGAACAGGATTATGATTATCAACTAGTGCCTTAGGTATGTACGAAGAATTCAAGAGACAATCATCCTAGTATTGCATGGGATTTCATATATATATATATATATATATATATATATATATATATATATATATATATAATATATATATATATATAATCTTGTAAGCATTATTGGGGATTACATGAAATTAGGTAAACATAGTTTTTTTCCTGTGGATTACAATCTTCTTATTTAGTATACTCCATACAAATTGGAGTGTTCCTGCCCCATAATATCATTATTCTGTAGCCAAAACTTCTTGGCACTCTTTAGTTGAGATTGATCTGGTATTTTGGCTGTTTATTTGGAAAAAATAGCCCCCAGTTTTTCTCATATTCTGGGCTTTTGTTAACCTCGTCAAACATGGCAAAAATGTAGGTTTCTATAGGCTTTCCAGGCCTTTTTGGACTTCCTGTCTTCACATGTTGAACCAAGTTGTTGTTATATGTTCTTGCGTTATCAACTGACGTTCCTTTCCCTCCAGCTGTTGGCCAACCGCTCTCTGATATCACAATGTCCAAAGAACCTCCACCAGATTTCTCCAAAGCAGTGTAAATAGTGTCCAGAGTAGCATCAAAAAGGTTTTGGTAATTCAGTGGTGGATCAGAGACTGGTGATGATGGAGCTGTGAAGAGAGCATAATCAAGGGGGATGTTTCCTGCTGTGTCAAGTGAGTAAGTGATGTATGGATACAAGTTAACGAGTAATGGAGCTTGCTTGTCCACTAAAAAGCGAATAATCGGATCGAGAAGTGGTCTATATTCTGCCTTGAAAGATCCTTTTGAGGGAGGGAAGGAATCTTCTGTTAGGACCTCAGGATCAATAGCAGTTGAAACTTTGATACTTCCTAGCCCAGCTGAATCCAGTGCATTGCGAATGTTTTGCATGGCAGGGACTAGAAACTGCGCTGATGAATCTGAGGGCTTAACCTCGTTTCCTACAGCAATGTATCGAAACCTGACATTGCCAAAGTTTCTTACATTGTTTTGCACCCATGCATTTGCATTGTCTTGACTAGAAGCAATCCCTTGAAGGTCAGGATTTGGAATACCAAGAATGAGCTCAATGTTGGTGCCTCCAAGGGCTCGTAAAGCATCTTGATTTGGATCATAGAGCCGCATTCTTTGAATGCCTCTCTCGTTGTAGAGAGCTATGACTTCTGGTGGTGGTGGTAAGTTACCAAGCATTCCATAGCAAACACCTATCTGGGCACCTGCAATATCGAAGTAATTAAACAGCAAGTAACCTGTTAATCACTCATGTTAAGCAGCTCTGGTTAAAATATTAGACAGAAAATAGGTAAATAGCATGGTTCTTCTGTGCACAAAGCATGATTCTATCGATCTACCTGCTGTATCTAGGCTAGCTAATAACATCCCAAAGAGCAGAATCATGGAAAGCATGGCAGGGCTTTTGCCAGCTGGATGTGATGCAGCCATGCTTTATCAAGGAAACAGTAATTCTTGAAATAAGCTACAAATTAAAGAGAGAGAGAGATTGCTGCTTTGTTTGCCAAACTCCACTCCTTACCTTCCTTTTTATAGAGGAAAAGAAGCTCTACATCATCTACGATCGACGACAAAGTCCTATCAATTGAGATATTATTAAAAACGATTAGACATGGTCTTGCTAAGAACTTTCAAAGCTATAAATCCAAATTCGCAACTTGTTGACTACTCCGCAATGGTTATTTTCCACAAATTGTCAATGCTGAGTACTCGAGTCATTTAATGCAAATCTAACAGCTTGTCGCGTACGTGGGACCTTCTCCATATGCATGAAAAGTCTTGAGAGTTCTTAATTCTCCTCTTGGGGGCCCTTATAATAAACAGTCTTTTAAGTCGCGTCCTCTACCAGCTAAATTCTTCAAAGCCACTATAAGCTGTTAGACATCTAGCATGCAATATCATTTAAGAGCATTTATTTGAGCAAAATGTGGAAAATTGACAATTTCTTACCTGCACAACACGGCAATGTTCTTGACTTCGTGTGGTTGTTCTATACAAGAAAGCACAACGCTATAGATGTTTGTTAAGGTTTGGTATCACTTGGAACATATAAAATTGAGACTGTAATAATTAACCTGAGATTGTTTAAGCTTAGGTTTTCTTTAATCTTGTGTAAAAAGAAATAGCAGTTTCTTTTATAGTTTCTTCATGACATGCCGTACCATCTAATTCGGCTTCCAAACTTCCTGGTGTCAGTAGTACTGACGGTAGACAAAGTTTGTTGACTCGTGAAAGCCTGTAGGAAGAAAAAAAAAAAAGGAAGGAAAAATATTATAATTCAATTTCTTCGTCTCTTATTGACCTAGCATAGTTAGTTATTAAACTCAGCTCACTATAATAAATCAATCCAGTAGTTTGTTAATCTAGAACCTAAGTTAGAATGGATTTGTTTTTAAACTAGATTAAGAGCTTATCATAGTCTATACTCCATTAACTTGATTGGATCAAGTCCGAGAATTCTTTTTAAAATTTTAGTTGATGTCATTTGGATAAAAAAAGTTATAAGAAAATAAAATAACATCCAAATTGTGATGTATGTATAGTAAATTGCTTATGATCCATGCCATTGAATGTGTTTTTTTCTCCAATTTTTAGCAAAGCTACATTGTCTCAAATGCAAAGTTATCAAACCTGACTCGGAGATTGACCTGGTCAAGAAGTTAGATCCCGGGTTTTATGGGTCACCTCGGGTTAACCCGAATCAACCTGAAAAAATTAAAAAATATATATTTAAAATTAGATTTATCAAGATGACTGAGCACATCAAGCAATACAAGTGTCCAAGTTGCAGTGGCAAGAGAGCCAGGGTTTAAAGTTAGATGCTGGAAGTCAAAGATGAATATCATTTAGACTGTTTTTTTTCTACAGTGTCCTCTCAAATGACTCCCGTCACTATATAGATAGATTCCATAATCTGAACACACACCACAAACCAAAAACAAACCATAAAAACAACAACTCACACCTACCTACAACAGTTTAACACGCCCTTTGCCACCATTGCTAGCGACAACACCATTTTGAGAGCCAACCCTTTTGTTTCAACCCACTATCAGACGATAATTCCTTGAATAATCAATAAGTCCCTTCCTTTTTCTGTCTACGAGGACTGCCACACCCCACTCCTCTGCTATTACCGGAATCGCTGCAATACATCATCCATGTTCACAGAAAACAAAAAAATAACTAGCCTCCAGCTCCTACAACAACCTGCCTCCACACAACTTGCACAACCAAAACTTCGTTTTGTGTTTCTTGATTCCCAACAAGAAGGGATTTGATTTGAGGAAAACCCAGAGTGTGGGACGTGTTCCCTACGGCCAAAAATAATGTAGTGGTTGTTAGTCTTGTTAGTGGTTGTGGAAAATTACACGCTATGACGAAGAAGAAGGTTGTTGCATTCATTCATCGCTTGATCACCTAATGATGGCTCGATGGGCCACCTGCTAAGACAAAAGAAAAGAAAGCTGTTAACAGTGGTCAAAATTGCCAGCCACGATGTGTCTGCAAGCTTTTTTCCTCCTATGGAAAACACATTTTACTATCTTGGCGTTTATAAACTGATGATTGTGCGTTCTTCATCATGTGTGTCAAGAACCTAGTAAAACCATCTAAGAAGACTGCTGAAAAAAAAAAAGATGGTTTAGATTTCCTCAGCTGACTTCGAGTTAAGGCAATTTTATATAATTAAGTTCATATTGTTGGGCGGAATCCGGGACCGGTGATGTACTAATCTTTGCTCATAAGAGAGGTAAGCACACTGAGACAATATTTAACGTGATTCGGCAAATCGCCTACATCCACGGGAGAGAGTCCATATTATTTAGAGATAGAGAAAGAATACAACACATGGAGGAGGATCACATTCACTCAACTCCCATCTCTCATTGCTACATAGGGTAGCAGCTGCATAAGGCAGCAGGGCTGCTGGTGGCAACCCTTCTCTTTCTTTCTCTCTTCTTCTCTCTTTTTTAGCTCTCCTACAAGACTCTCTCTCTCATTTTGTGCTGCACTCTTGGTGTCTATTTATAGGCTTCAATGACAGCTCCTCTTACTTCTTTGTCAACAATGGTGGCTACCAAACTTACCAAACTTTGACATTAGACAATGGTTGTTGGCTGCCACCAACAACCCACCATTGTAGCCTCCTTCTTTGACAATGTCAAGGGGCTACAAATGTTGTACCGGCAGCCCTCTTTGACTCTCATATGGCAGCCATCTTCTTTGATAATGGCAGCCATCTTCTTTAACAATGACAGCATAATTGGCAATATTCCAACACATCTTGATCAAAATAAAATCACAACATCCATATTAAATAAATATTAAAACTTGCAATGCAGAGCAAAACAAAATGCTAACATGCTAAAATTTTAAACCCTCCAAGTTCTGAAAGGGTCCTTTCATTCATTGAAGTTCCAAAAGGATGCAAGTCCACCAAAACATTAGAAATATATGAGTAATCTATTTGGCCTTTCAATCTAATATTTTTAAATAATTGCCCTTCCTCAAACAAAGTTATAATGTTGTAAATTATGATGGTATTTAAAAGTGTATTAATGATTATTTTTTAAAATATTTTTTATTTAAAAATATATTATAATAATATATAATTTTTATATTAGTATATCAAAATAATATAAAAATACTAAAAATACTTTCTTTCTTTATTGTTTCTAGTAAAATGTTCCATAATTGGTGGAAGATTATTATGGATCTGTAACTTGGGAATTGGATAATTCTTTTAATTGTGGATCCTGGTAGTGCTTAATATTTATGAATATTGGTCATGATTGTTACCAAGTAGGGGATCCTTGCATTTGTTGTCGATGGATTTGCAACTCGGAGAATTGGATAATTCTTATAATTATGGATCCTGGGAGTGCTTAATATTTATGAATATTTGTTTGAATAAAATGCTTAGCTAATTCCACGCGTCTAATTAAAAAATCCTTTTTTCTTCCAACTTTTTGAAAGTTCCATATATAATCCTTATAATGTGCATATCTTTAATTATATTTTTGAAAAATTGGATTTCAATAAATATCTTCCCTTATATATATATATATATATATATATAATAGTAATAGTAATAATAACAACTAAAACATATTTTACATTCACTATTTTAAAAAATAGTTACTATGGATTGCGTTGTTTATTTTGAACAATGATTCTTTTCTATCATCAAAATTTTAATATTTTCAATTTCATCCTTGCCATATTATTTTCTATTTACATTTCTTTTTAATTTTCCGTATCAAGTATGTTTTGAGTTTTGAGAGGAACTTAATGATCAATTAGTCAATTGGGGCTGAAAATTAAAATTGAAAGAACAAGGACCATATTTAACAAAAAAAACTTTAGTCTACCTAATTTGAAGTACATATGAATCGTTTCAAAGCTTCAGTCCAACTAACAATTCCAGAGCTTTCACACAAAATAAATTCCAGAGCTACTCTGTTCCAGTTGACATTTCCAATTAACACGGGGTAAATGAAAACTTTACCATTTTCTGCCTTATTCAACAGATACTCCTACAAATAAACTACACTGAGTTGCATGCCTTGGGTTTGTCTTAGGTAATATCCATTACTCGTTCTTATGATTTGAAGGAAGATATATGAGAAAGAACTTGCTGAATGCTGAAAGCAAAATTGTGAAGAAATGATTTTCTTCATTACATTGCTATAAAGAACACAGCTTTTCAGACATTATTTATATATTGAGATGAGATAAGATTGACCATCTAAATCTTCCCTTTGAAATGTAAAAACAATGCAAAGTTGAGATTTATTTATACCAAAGGCTTCCAAACTCTGATTCTAAATGGCTTAAGACGATTGTACGCAACAAAGTAGTAGCAAGTGTTGATGCTCTTCTCAATGAAATAAAACCATGCTCGCCGCCAGTCTGGGTATATGTACAAAACTGCAGTTATTCCCAACAACACCATAATGTACGTCACAACAAAGCTCACATAGAAAACTTGTGCATCAATGATGACGCTACTCTCTTTTTTCTCATCAGTAGAAGGCCCAGGTGGTGGTGATACTTCTTCGGTGCAATTGTTAAGCAGTGGTGGTCCACAAAGTAAAGGATTTCCCTCGTAGCTGCTCTTATTAAATGTTGAGAATTGTGCAACCATCTTTGGAGTCTTACCAGACAGGTTATTGTAGGCTACACTAAAATAGGCAAGAAAATGCAATTGTACAACTTGAGGAGGGATTTCCCCATTCAAGCTGTTATTGGAAAGGTCCAAGCTCTCAACTTCACTCAAATTTGAAAGAGTTTGTGGGATTGGGCCTATTAAATGATTGTTGGACAGTTTCAATACACGAATGTGGTTGAGATTCCCAATTTCAGGAGGAATCGCACTTGACAAACTGTTGCAGGAGAGATCCAATCCGGTTATGTAGTTCAAAATACTTGGCGAATAAGAATAAGACAGACTCTTTGATGCAATAACCAATGGTTCTCGAAGAGAAAACTCAGAAGGATATTCTTTGAGTAGGATGAACCAAATACTGCTTTTAAATCTTAGGCAAGGTAGAATATGACCAGAAAAATTATTATGAGAAAGATCAATGAAGCTTAATTCGTTCAACTTGCACAATTGCGTGGGTATATTGCCATCAAGATTATTATAACCCAAGAGAAGAAAGCTCAGTTGGGAAAACTCACCGATCCATTTTGGAATGCTACCAGTCAAATGATTATGGCTAAGATCCAACGTTATTAGCTCAAAGGATTTCTGAAATGCATGTTCTAGGGATCCTTGTAGCATATTTCGTGACAGATAAACATGCAGGAGGTTTGAAGAGTTAAAGAAAGATGGTAAGGTTCCAGAGATATTGTTATTTGAGAGGTCCAAAACTTGAAGATACAACAGAAAGTCAAATGAAAAAGGAACGCGACCACTGAAGTGGTTATCAGACATGGATAAAAATGTTAAACTTGGAAAATATGATCCTATTTCTCTAGGAATGTGGCTTTCGAAGTTATTGTTAGAAATATCTAATTCAAACAAATTCTGATGAGGATGAATTGGCAATTGAAAAGTCCCTGAAAGAGAATTGTTGACCAAATAAAGATAATTTAGGTTTGTGTTGTTCTCTAACAACCAAATAGGAAACCCTCCCCTCAATTTCAAGTTAGAAAAATCAATTACTTGGAGGCTGTATTGATGGAGGAGGAATTTGGGAAAGGAAAATGCTCCACCATATCCATTGCCAGATAAATCAAGATGCTCTAATTGGAACTTTGGGGCCAAATTATGCTCCTTTAATTCTTCAACATATATTTTGTTATTCCTACCATTGAAATACTTGAGTTGTGAATGGTTGAGAAATGAGCTCAATGAGACGGGGATCTGAAAGTGGTTGTCTGAAAGTAATAACCCTCGGATGGATGTGAGAATTGTAAGAGGAGAGAAGGAAATGTCTCCAATAAAGTTATTGTAAGACAAATCTAATTGTTGAAGGGATGTCAAATTTGCTAAACACCAAGGCAAAGCACCACTGAGATCATTCCTGCTGATATCTAGATTTTGGAGATGCTTTAACTGACAAGGGCCTGAGAATTTATTGATTCATAAAAATTTTAGTCAGAGAAGAAGCAGAACGCCTAAGAAGGGGAAAGGTGGTCAGACTTACCTTGGGCTTTAGGGATGGAGCCATTGAGTCGACAACCATTCAAGCTTAAACTCTTTAGAGTAGTAATCTTCCCGATTGTTTGCAGAAAGCTATTATCGACAGTGGAGGAACTCAAATACAACTTTTCTAAATTCTTGAGAGAAGCCAAGTCTACAATAATCAAACCCACAAGAAATTATGTTCAGTATTCAAGAGCCGGATAATGATAAGGAAACAAGATGATGAAACCAACAAGAAGCTCCATTATAATGTCCCCGTTACAATCAATTAAATTCCTATAACTAGGAAAATATGATTTAAAGCATGTTTACAAAGAAAAAAAAAGCAATTAACAGATATTCAGGATCACTTTTAGGCATCAATACCACAAATTACCTTTATCTAATGTTGTTCCGAAACTTCCTTCAAGATTATTCTCATCCAAATAAAGGGTCCTGAGGTTTGGGAATTTCGTCAATGATTGCAGCAATGTAAATGGAAGAGCTCTTCCATTTGAGGTGCTATTAGATAATGAAATGAAGCTTACATTTCCAAAACCTCTAGTATCTGCAGGGGACAGCAGAAGTAAAACAAGTTTTAAAACCTTCTGAGCTTTTATTCTAGAGCAAAATCATCCTCGAAAATACAATTCAATTAATGAGATTTTAGGTTAATCAAGAGGTAAAGCTACCATCAATCAGTGTGGAAAGCAATCAATACCTTTGGATAGCACAAATTTGTCAATCTCGTTTCCCGCTAGATCCACTCTCTCTAAGTTGATCAAAGCATCCAGCTCTAGGTTGTCGAAAAACAAAAATTTAATATTACGTCAAGCAAAATCACAGATTGGTTTCTAGGAATCGAAAAAGGTAAGGTTACCAGTCACATTGAATGATCCTTTCAGTTGGTTGCACGCTATATCCAGGGATTTGAGAGATGAAAGACCCTTGAGGGATGATAAGGTACTGTCATTGAAGCGATTACCATCCAAAACAAGGTATTCCAGATTTCTTAACCTCAGTAATTCGTCACCAGTACCTATAAAAATACCATAAGCTTTCATGTAACCTGAAAGGATAATGGAGTACTTATGTGTGAAAACAAATGCTCAATCAACTCACAACTCTTTCATACCATGAATGGATTTAAAGCTTTCAATTTCATTGCCACCAAAATCCAACGACCGCAAGCTTGTTAGATTATTCAGTTCTGGCCACATATAATTGTACCAAGTACAACAATTAAAAAAAGGGGCAGTAATTAATATGGTTTTATTTGAGAAAGAAAAGGAGAGAAGTGATCAAGCTTAATTACCATCAACACTAATTGCTCCTTTGAGTTGGTTACCATCTAGATACAGGTTTCTCAAAGAGGAAAGCCCACCAAGGGATGAAAGGATGCTGTTGTCGAATTTGTTAAAGCCTAAATCGAGAACCACCAAGCTGTCAAGTCCTGATAGTCTTTCAAAACCTGCATGGGCATTTCAATCAGTAGCTTGAAAAATACAGAATCTATTCTTTTTTCTTTTTTTTCCTGTTGAAATTGCAGTAGCACGCAAACAAGAGATAAACCTTCATTCTCAACACAGCCAACTATAAAATTTCCACTTAAATCAAGAGATTGCAGTTCTTGGAAGGGACGAAACAAAGAGACATTTAGGTACAAATCTCCCAATCCCTCTTCCCTTATGCTTGAAAGATCAAGTTCGACAACTCGTCCTGTAGTGAAATTGCAGTCAACGCCTTTCCAAGAACAACAGTCGGCTACTTTTCCCCAAGATTGAAGGAATGTGCCACTTGGGTAATTAAAGGAGCTTTTAATCCGCAAGAGAGCACTTCTCTCTTCGTCTAAACACCCGTGACATGACCACCAGCTTTCTGACAAAACCATAGCATAAATCATCACTGTCCCTGCTAAAGAAGAGAACCTGTTTAAACCCATTTGGACTCCTCGATGAAATTATGTATCGAAAAACAACGGTCAGAGGCTCTTTATAAATAAGATCGTTGGATTGCAATTTGCAATATCACAATCAAATGTCATAATTTTCCACTGGCCATAGAGACAAAGTCCTCTCTTTTGGCTTATTTTCCAAATTCATATTCTTTCGTGGAAAGTGCTAGGCTGTTAGACAAAGTCCTCTCTTTTGGCTTATTTTCCAGATTCATATTCTTCGTGGAAAGTGCTAGGCTGTTAGCGTTTCCTCCGTAGTTCTGAAATACGGCCCCACCGCGCGACTTGGGACTAGGTTTAATAACTACAATTACATGTGTGTATTTTAGCTACATGACATGTCTCTTCCAGTTGGTAATTGCCTGCAAGTCGTGACCCATCATCGTTTGTATGTGTCGGATTCTCTTTCTGATGAAATTAATAAAATCCCTTAACCCAATATGATCAATCGCAGCAAAATAATTAACATATGGTTTTATGAATATATGCTAAATGATTTTATATAAATCAAAGAATATATTCACTAAGGTTGCGGTGGAAAAACGATCAAATACAATTGGCTCACAAAAAGTCTTAAGCAAAAACAGAATTTAACCTATTAATGGGTCATATATGGCGGCTAAGACTAGATGACAAGCACAAATCATGACAGGCTCAAGCAAGAGGAATCCATGAACTGACTCGAAACTAATGAAATGTTACATTAACATAAGAAATGATTAAGTAAATCATTGTTGTTCGTGCAGGATGCGGATGCATGTTAAAGACAAGCTAGTACAGACTACTGAATCAAGAAGCATGTCTGAGAAAATCACATTAAAGTCTATAACTATTATACAACTTTGCAGTGGAAGAATGGCTGGTCTTAAATTGCAATCTAGTTAGTTGCAATCACTTGACTAATTCTTTAACTAATCACAGTAAATGAAATCATGAAAGATACAAGCATGGATGAACACAGGCTTTGGGGGAGAGTTAGGCTTACATAATCTTCCAAGAATAACTTGCCAGCCTCTTATTGGAGAAATGGTTTCTATCGTTGACCATCTCATGTGCCCGACCAGCAAAGATCATCCAATACTATTGCTTCTGTGAATGCACAGTTGTCTCACAAATAAAGCTCCAGTGCCACTGATGATTGAAATTCTTTGATGGCTAGTTTTCCGGTTTATGTAGATAGTAACCAATTTGGAACCGCTTATGTTTTGATTTTAGATGCATCCTTTAAGCAATTCATTTTCTCAAGGGTCTACCACGGTCACATCTTCCTTTGAAGTAATTTTCCCCTTAATTTTGCAACTATTTGATCAAGAACCCCTTCATTTTCGATTAAATACTGTTCAGCTGCATGTTCATTGCTAAATACCTCTCTGCCAATGACATAGCTGCTTCCTTCCTTCTTGATGAGACTCTGCTCACAAGCTAATTCCAAGACCTCAGATTCAAAGCAAAAGCCTCTCCCAAACTGTATCCCAATTTCAGCTTTTGTCATAGCAGGAGCCAATTTATTTTTCACGACTTGTGCACACACCCCAAGACCAGTAACCTGAATACATTGCATTATTTAACAAAACACAACAGCAACAAGAACATGAAATACTAAAAATCAATCAGTTCAAGAAAACTAACAAAAAAAGCTTAAGAATGAGCAATGATCTGACAAGAGGTAAATTAAAAAAGAAAAGAAGAACGAAATTTAAAGCAAGGAGCACAGATTAATCAATTAACATAAACAAGATCGAGGATAAACATGACTGAAAGTACGGTAATTCAAGCAGAATCTGAGACCATTATAGGCCAAAAACATCTTATTTGTCCATGTAAAATTTTTTCACTTGTCTACAAAGCTTAGAAACTTCCCCACCAGACTTCAAGCAAAAATCAAACAAATATCCACATCAGGTTTTATGAAAAGAGCACATCTCTGAGGAACCTGACCCTTATAATTTGTTCAGCTTAATTGTTAGCAATTGCACTTAAGAATATACCTTGTCCCCAGTCTTGAGCAGTCCTGTCCTGATCATTCTCAAACGTACTGCCGAATAGAATTTCAAAGCATTTCCACCACAGGTGACCTCTTCTGCTCGTCCTGATTTTAAACTTGTTCTAACCTGGAAAATAATATTCACCACAGGTGAATATTATTCTCTCCATAAGTTACTGTTTACAGCTTCCATACAAAATATTTGAAACTATAACTAGAAGTCTAGAATTCAACCTGATTAAGAAAAATAATAAGAGTTCGAGATTGGCACAATGAATAATTGATCTTCCTAAGTGCTTGGGTCATTAATCGTGATTGTATATCTTCAAAGGAGCCTCCCACCACAGTATCAATCTCATGTTGAGGAACAAGGGCAGCAACCTGTAAACAAAATGCATGGAACAGCATTAAGCATGATGAATGAGATAAGATCACAAGAGAATGATACTCTAATCTATGAGTGTAATTTATAAAGAATCAAACCACCACAAAAAAGGTTATAATAATCATTGATAACAGGGCAAGTTTATGGACACACAGTTATGTGGGTGTAGCTGTCCTCTTGAGAATGAATTACTTACACTATCAACCACGATAACATCTACAGACCCGCTTTTAGTCAGAGTGTTGACTACACTGAGCAGATTTTCAGCACAATCTGGACGTGAAATAAGAAGATTTTCTGTGTTTACACCCATTGATTTAGCAAGTGAATGATCCATTGCATTCTCTACATCAAGAAATGCACAATATCCTGACAAAAAGACAATTCAATGAGCAAAGATGATCCTACACCTTTTATGGTCCAGATTTAAAGAGGATATAATTATTTTAGCCACATGGGTAAAAAAGGCATCTCAAAAAGGACAAATACAGGTCAAAAGAACATAAAAAAATCAAAATTAGTAATAAGTAGCCAAATATTATTAGAAATAAAGAATCTTCGTACCAATTTTTCAGTACTAATAATGTTGCCAGCTTCTGGTGTATGACAGCAATATGCATAACTAATTTTTGCGTGCTAAGAAGTTTGCCTCTTTTATTTGGTCATCCTCTGTCAGACTGCCACAACCAACGATAATGAAAAAGAGTATTTGCTTATTGCTTGTCCAATTTAAGTCTATAGGAGGTGGTGGTAAGTAAACGAGCAGGATCAGATCACCTAAGCATAAATATATCTTATCCCTTTTCTGCAATTATATATCTCTATATCTATCCATCCATCCATGTGTTTGGGTGTGATGGGAGTGTGTGGTTGCGTATTATATGCAGAAGGAAACTATATCTATCTATTCATGTGCTTCGTTTGAGTTTAGGTGTGGGTGTGTAATCATATATCACACAGATAAACTCTAAGTTATTTATTTTGGCACAAAAAAACATTTTCAGTAAACAGCGGTGTAATTAAGAAAATGCTTCAGCAAAAGTTCCAGAAAAGGAAGAAAAAAGGATTACAGGTAGACTGTAAAATTCAGGTAATTTGGCATACTGTAGCATCAACTAATATTTATGATAAAACTAAGTTCAGTGTTAAAAACAGTAACATGCCCAGCAGATTATAAAATCCCTCTACACAAACTCAAAGATTTTCATGGATAAAGTTAACAGCAGACTATGAAAAATCCCCAACAAAAACTTGAAACCAATATAAACCTATATCAAGTTATTAAGTGCACAGTGCGTTTCACAGTTGCAAGAAAAAGGAAAGTGGAATCCAGTGATTCCTATATAAAACAAAAATATGGAACAGTTCTATTGTTTCCTGTGTGCTGCGAATAAAAGACAGGACAAAAAGGTCACTCTATGGCTTCCTAAATAGCCTTGCTGGAAATAGAAAATGCTACAAATCACAAATAAATACAGGTGACAGGCTATGCCAAGTGGAACAAAGGTAATGAATCCAGTGATCATTAAATAACAGGCAACAAGGAAAAAGTGTGTGAAATGGAGAGATACAAGATGACTTAATATAAGGACCGGTTTTCTCTTAACAAGGATTAATAACTGAAATTGGTTAATGAAATCTCAAGTAATCATATCAAAGTTCCAAAACCTATAAATATTTAGCATGGATTTTACCATGTAGTGCTCCAATTAAAATCAATCTGAAGTTCTTGTAATCTATGTTGCATGTCTGATATTCAAACTGCAATACTCAATTAAAAATAGAACCTGATTTCCTTGTTAAGGTCATGCACGCCTACTTTCATGAAATGTAAAACAGAAAGCATGAAAAATCTAGTAGCACGCACCTCCAAGCTTTTGAGCTTCCTTGATAATGTGAAGTGCAATAGTTGTCTTGCCAGAAGCTTCTTGCCCATAGATTTCAACCATTCTTCCCTGCAGAGTGCAAGGCAGATTTCTAAGCAGCGTTGTCCTGATGATTTTTCAAACTTCATCGATAAACTAAAAGGTTCACAATCAAAAAGACATTATTGATGAACAAATGCTAAATGTGTAGCTTCATTTATTTTCACAACTGCAGTTTCCATCCAAACAATCACAAGAGTTCAGCACTGATAAGCATGCCATAATTAAGTTCCTTGGCGATTCATCACCATGGCCCCCACATAGAAGTAAGAGTCATATATAAAAGAATAACTAACAAGTCCCAAAGCAACTGACACAGCAAAGGAATAGAATGCATAAACCTTTATGACAATCCAAAGAATATAAGATTGAACAAACATGGTAGACAAACATGCTAATTGTATATAACCCAATCACCTTCGGTAATCCGCCAATTCCAAGTGCAAGATCAAGCTTCAACGAGCCTGTTGATATAGTAGAAGCTCTTCGTGAGCTACAAAACCGCTGCAATGACAGCATAGACTCTCTACCAAATTCACCAGCAAGCTGCGTGAGAGCCAAACGAAGCGCATTATCTTTCTGTTTCGCTTCACCCTCATCATGGAGTTCATCAGGTTCAAAATCTGAAACTTCACCAAGCAGTACGAAATAATTCTTAAATTTTCCAACTTCACCCAAATGATTCACACAACTCCAGCCAAATAATTTCCGCATTCATTTCTGCATGTGAATTTATAGATAATAGAAATTAGCAAAAAAAAAAAAAAAAAAAGCTGATTACCTACAGAAGAAAGAGTGTGATCATTCCTTCCAATAAAAGTAACCGCATGTCTTCTTCCATTCTGCTCAAAAAAAAAAAAAAATTGTCACCAGCAAAATATAAATGATTATAATAAAAACCCAGTTCAAAAACACATTCAATTAGTAAAAGAAAGAAATTCATTGATATTGAACAAAATCATGAGTATATATGATTGAATTCATTCTTTTGATAAACAAATCAAGCTACAATCTCTAAGATTGAAAAAAGAAATAGGAAGTGAGGGAACCTGAGAGAGAGTGCAAAGGCGAAATCTTGCCAAGGAATTGAAACGAATTGAAAGTGCCATTTTCGCCCCTTTGTTAGGGTTTTAGGGTTTACCAGTCTCTTTGATTTGGTTCAGATTTTAACCACTGCTTGATACAATTGTTTTTTAAAAAAAATTATTCTTTTATTTTTTAGAGAAAAAAAAAAAGCGGGTGTGCCGTTCTGTACTGTTGTTATCTTTTTGTTCATAAATCCTAGTAAACTAAATCAAAATCAAAATCAAAATTAAATTACATTAAATTATTTGTTAATTACAAAAGCTAAATGAACGAGTGAATTTATTATAGCAGAGAGATCTTCATGGATTGTAATAGTGTTTTATAGTGAATTTTATTTTATTTTTTAGTTTTTAGTTTTTTAGTTTTTTTTAATTTTCATTGCTTGACTTTTTTTATTTGGTATTTTAATTGTGTGTTGATTTAGAATTAGATTTGATGACTTATTTTGATTGTTCTTGTATGAGGATTTTATGATATTAAAAAAAGAATTTTGTTGTTCAATCAATATTTAATTTGGTAAAATAAAATTCTATTTTATTAATTTAAAATAATTAGAGTTTTGAGAAGATTTCCAAGCTTAAGCAAATGTTTAAGCTTCAATTATTGTTATTTTTTTACTAGCATAATGTACTTAATTGAATATGAATGGGAAATATTTTCAACTTCTTTTTTTGTTTTAGTCCTTTGAAAAAAAATTTATCATTCAATTTTTTTTAATTTAATTTTTTCATATTAAATTTATTTGGAATTGAACTCAATGGTTTCTTCTAGTTGTCTGGATATGAGGATCTTACAATATCAATGAAAAATTATAAGGCTGAGGTAATCCTTGATTTGACAAAATTAAATTAAATTTTACTAATTTAAAACAATTAATGCTTCATATATCAGATTTAAACATGAAACAAATGTTCAACTCTAGTTTTACAAGATCAAGGACTAAAGTGAAGAGGTAGGGGAAATTGATTGGTGTTGTATCACATGCATCATCGTGTCGTGTGAGAGAAGTTGTTGAGGCAACGCTTGCAACTTCCTCTAGTCTTAGAATCCTGCCTCCCTCTGTGGCATTGGAAAAAGCTTGGCAAGGGCTTGTGTGGCAATCAAGGCGTGTTGACGGAAGAGCCATGATGGGGCTCTTGCTACCTCCTTTTTTTTCTTTCTTCTACTCTTTTTTTTTTCCTCTTTAATTTATGACCCCCTCCTCTCCTCTCTCTCTCTCTCTCTCTCAAACAACAAGGTTACTTGTCATTTTGTTTGTATGTAAAATTTGATATTTATTTTTTTATTGTTATTTGTTTTGTTTGGGGTATTTTTTAATTTTTTTTTTCTCAATTCCATTCTTCAATACTGGATTGGTAGGGATTGGACTTCGTGATTTTTTTATTTATCTTTTATGAAGTAATTACAATCTTATATTTTGGATCATAGGTTTGGAAAGTTAACCTGAGTTAATTTTGAACTTTTTTCGTTGGATTCTTTTTTATTTTTTTTTATTTAATCCTTTTGCATTGAATTAGTTGAGAATTGAGCTTTTTTTTTTTTTCTTTCTATAGGGTTATCTCAGTTTCATGAATCAAATCACAAATTTCATAAGTTCATCCAAATTATAAGTTTGAAAAGTTAACTAGAGTTGACTTTAGATTTGTTTCCTTGGGTTTTTTAAATTAATTTTTTTATTTTATCTTTCTACATTATGTTAGTTGGGAATTGGGATTCATGGTTATTTTTTTTTATTTCTTTTCTTTGATATTATTATAGTCTCATAACCTAGTTTATAGGTTTAATAGGTTAACTCGAGATTTTTTTTGTTATTTTTTTCAATTTTATCCTTCAACATTAAGTTGTTTTGGAATTGGAATTTGTAATTTTTTTTAATTTTTTCTATTAGGTTATTCAATTCTCATGACCCGAGTTGTAGGGTTTGGTATGATACCCAAGTTTACTGGTTTTTTTAATTGATTTATTTATTTTATTCTTCTATATTGAGTTGGTTGGAAATTGGGCTTCATAATTATTTTTTTTAATTTTTTTTCTATGGGGTTATCCTAATCTCCTAACTCGGTCACAAGTTTGGTAGGTTAACACGAGTTGACTTTGTTTTTATTTTTTTCAATTTAAACATTGGATTGGTAGAGAATTGGGTTTCATGATTTTTTTTAATTTATTTTCTACAAGATTATCTCATTTTCCTAACCCAGGCCATAGGTTTAGAGTTGATTTGGTTTTTTTTTTTTTTTTAATATTTTTATTGATTATTATCCCTTTATTATTCTTGGAGGAATTGAAAATATATTTTAAATATTATTTTATTAAATTTTTATTTTATTATCAAGTAAGATTATAGAAATATTTTTAAAATGTTGATATATAAGCGTATTTTAGTGTGCAAGTCATCAGAATTATTTTTTTTTTATTTGCTCGATTTGTTATAGGGTTTTTTTTTCATATAGTTAAATAAAAGAAGTTTATTGAGTCAAGTTAGGTTTAAAAAACCAAATCATGAATTTTTTTTATTTCCTTTAAAATATGATAATAATATCTAAATATTTTTTAAAATTAAAAAAAATTAATCAGGCCAACAACACACATTAACACATGTCACCAATTTAATTTTTCTTCTAGAATATTATTGCTATTTTTTTAAACCCTCTTCAATCTCTCACCTCCATTACTTATTGTGTAAAAAAGAGCATTCATTACTTTGTTTGAAACTTAAACTCTTCGTTGTGTGTGTGTATCTTTTGATTTAGTTCATTCGTGGTATAAATTCAATTAAGTTTGCGTTCACGTCCGCACACCATCAAGTAATTGCTCCCTATATTTCATATTTGGTGATCATTTGCTCTTTATCATAATTTGATTCATTGACAAAATCGTAGAATTTGAGCTTTCTAAACTTCAATAAGATGCTGGTTGCGGTTGGGATGGTGCCCATGATCTTTAGCTTTCAAATGGAAATTGCTTGGAGTTTGCGTGGTTTTGATCTCCTCTCATGTTTCTTTCTTCTTCTACTTCTTTGTTTCCCCTTCTTCTTTCATATGTTTGTTTTTGTGTTTTAATAACATTTTTAAAAAAATTAATTTTTTATTTTTAATTAATATTTTTTTTAGTATTTTTATATGATGTGCTGTTCTAATGTCAAAATAATTTTTTAAAAAATAAAAAAATATTATTTTAATGTATTTTTAAGTGAAAAATACTTTAAAAAGCAACTATAATTATACTTTCAAACACATTCTGAAATCATTTAACTTGCTTATAATATAAAACAATGTCTATTTGTCGAATTTGATCATGAATTGATTTGAAAAAATATTGGGTTATTATGTCATTGAAAATATACATGTAAATTATAAAATGAAGTATTTTTATTAAAATAATATTATTTTTTTTTTCTTCCTATTTTTCGTGTTGACCGAATAGGTTTGAAGTAAGTTTCAGTGGGTTAACTAAATTACTAAAACTGATTGCATTAAAGGGTTTTGCCATATTGATTAGATCCATACATGAATTTTAGTTGAGGACGATAAAGCTGGAGAAATAATAATTGGAGTCCGGCACTCCTACAAGAAAAACACAGAGAGGGAGAGGACGAGAGAGACAGATCGATGGTGCCTAGGCTAGCTCCTTGTTCTATTGTCCAGAGA
The DNA here is from genome assembly GCF_005239225.2 of Populus alba. Taxonomy (NCBI): domain Eukaryota; kingdom Viridiplantae; phylum Streptophyta; class Magnoliopsida; order Malpighiales; family Salicaceae; genus Populus; species Populus alba. The sequence goes on along the minus strand of NC_133289.1, from coordinate 3,573,482 downwards.
ATTCCTATAAAGAAATGAAGACGACAGATTCAAGCATCATCCTCTAAAGTCTGCAGAGAAACATTGTGACTCCAAATTTGATATTTGCAGCTTTTAATAATGAATATTTTAATGAGCAATTGACTATTTATTTAAGTCCTGCACAAGTTAGATCTTCTTTAAGAATATTGAAGTTAGATCTTCTTTATATAATCAAAATTATTTCAAAGATTTATATTTTTGAAAAGGAAATTACTTTCTTTTTCCAGTATCCAGAACTCTTTCTTTCGCGGCTCTCATCACCATTAATGATGCCTTAATCTTTGTTTAATTTGAATGAATTATCGAGGTAAACAACACGCAACTAATTTTCTGGCCACCAATTTGATATTCTCCAAGCAAGCATTGATTTATTTACTGAATTAATTTTAATGGTTTTATGACAAATTAATATTAAAGTTAGATCTCATACGAGTTTGAATAATTTTGTAATGGAGGAGATATGTTCATAATTATTAAATTTCACCCTGTTTAATGGATTGATTATTTTGATTCAGAGAATTGATGTGTTTAATTTGCTGATGTTCTATTTATCACATGAATTATCTCGGTGGCATTTTCATTTGCATCAATTTCTAGCAAGTGGGATGGTCTTCCTTCTTTCAGCTTCTGTTCCTTTGATGTTATGGGTCTTGATTTTTCGCCCCGATACACTTTATTTAATGAATTCGCATGGTAGGGTTAAAACATTAATTCAATTCAAAAACTTAAATAGTTATGTAAAGTTTTAAGATATAATTTATATTATTTTTAATATATTTTTTTTAATGGGCTTGAAATTTATACATGTTCATGTTATTTTTATTAAATAAATAGGAATATTAAGATTCAAACTCGTTATCGTTTGGTTATTAAAATTCTGATAACACATCAAAAAATTATTTTAATTTAAAAACTTAAATAATTATATAAAATTTTAAAATATAATTTATATTATTCTCCAACAAATAACACACGTGACATCAATCAGGGATGGGTTTTAACTCATTTGTGTAACCTTTGCTGTGCAATGAATGTAGTAGTGGAACCCAACCACCTGAATGTGTTCCCTTCACCATGCCTTGCTCAGTGCAGGTTATCCTCTGTCAAAGGTATTCAACGCAACGATGTCCTATCTCCTTCACTTCTGTCGCTTACCGCATACATAATTTGGTTGACAAATTGCAACCAATTGAAATGTTTAATTATTTGATTGAAGATGTTCCATTTTGGATTTGAAGAAAAGTTAAAAGATGACCAAATTCCAAAGGGAAAGAGATAGCATTGAATGTATATGGTTGGCACTGTTAGTGATACGACAATAATTTGCATGTTGCTTTCCATGGCTTTCTTAAATGTTTTCCTGTTTTAGTTTAGAAGTGTTACTGTTCTTGACAAGATGTTGTTTAATTATCAGCAGTCCCGATTTCCGGACGCCTTCATCCCTTGAACAGGTTGCTGAAGACAATTAACACGGCGCCCTCCACTGAGAGTAGTTGATTTTCTTAACATCCTCTCCTCGCAAATCACATCCACTCTACAAGGATAATCATGGCTTTAGATCAGGTGATGTTCACCAAGCATTGAAAAAAGGAGTTTATATTAAGAAAGAAACGGAGATTTTCCTTGAGCTATGCAAGAAGAAAAAACTAATTAATATAATATTGTACAGTGTGTCTTCCTCAGCGTTCTGCAGAATGAGTTTTTACTTTTATCAGCAAGACACAGTAGACGGCAGATTGCACGGAGGAGGATTCGACACCCAGTCGATGGGGAAAACTGTCGATAGAGCTCTTGTAACCACTGAAATGTTGCCACATTGCCTGTAACTTCATCATTCTGCTCTCTATGTCTTACCAGGGAAGCAATTGGAGTGTCGACAACGAGGCTACTATGGCTAGCTACGAGCTTAGCTTGAGCACCACGAGTTCCTCACTATGTTTCCAAGGTCACTGAAACACTGACAATGGGGACAGCTTATTAGTCACCACAGAAACAGAGATGGTAACATGGACAAGACAAAATGGACATGCATGAGTGGGACGGACGCTGGATTGTTAGCATGGTCAGACTTTGGGTAATTTTTTTCTAACCCACTTCCAGGTTTCCCAACGTGTTTTTGGATGACCTCCCACCCTAGCCACTCCTTAATTTACAGGTCTATTTGGTTTTTAGAATATATATATTTTTAAAAATAATATAATTAATTTTTTTTGATAAAATAAGACAGTTTTTTTAAATTTCATGATTACAATACATGATTTTTATTATAGCTTGTGATATTCAGAATAAAAATATTAGATAAGTATAGAGATTAAAGAAAAATAAATAAATAAATAAATAAATCCAGAAACACATTGATGATATATCATCAATATTATTAAAAAAAAATCATCAATAACCCGATGGAGTGCGCCACCTTTTAACAAAAAGAGCTCCGGGATATTATTCTAACATGCTTGGACTAACTTGGTCTCTCTTTTCTAGTGGCCGGTCTCCTACACTCAAATCATTTCTCGTTTAGGTGTCAGAATTGATTGCTTTGTATTTCATTTTATGAGTTGATATCGTGAGTGCAAATTTTCAGACCAAATCATAAAACTTAAGAATGTTTTAGTATTTTTTTTCTCCAGTATGGTGAGCGACAAGATTGATGCCACGATCACAAAATTGATAGCAGTTTTTGGCTCTACTCGGAGAAGCAATGGATTGACGGTGTACCGTGCCTCATCATTACATCATGGAAATAATTAGAGGCACAAAACCCAGTTGAATTTATACTTTGAAAGAACAAAACTAATGATATCTTCTTCTGTTAATCTAGCTAGGACACACTAGTACTTTCGTGCTAGGTGCCCTAGCTAGATCTAGCCTATATGGATTACATGTATGAACGAGAAATATCTGTCCTGTCGATAACCTGTTCTTACCTTCTTTGCAATAATTATAAGTAGAAGATGATGACACAGCAAATCCAATGAGCACACTGGCTGCTTCTCCACACTTATTTCTAACAGTGATCAATTAGAAACCCCACTTGCATGATCCTAATTAGTGGCAGATCTTGTCAGCTTACAGAACTAGGAAGAAATTCTCTAGTCATCAATGATCGATGCACGAGATTAAGAAAGAAATTCCAACCTTGTTAAGAAGGTCAAAGAAGTGGGAAATGAAAATGCTCGAAACAGGAAGAGAGAGATGCACTAGCTAGCTAGATTATTAAATGAGAAATTCCGTAATCTTCCAACCACTCTCGGTGTGTGTTTATGCAAAAAATTCAACTGGAAAAAAAACTATCTTATTTTAGACCCAAGATTTATGATGGAAAGGTGAGTGAAAAAAAATGGGAGAGTAAATTTAAGTACAACTAAAATCTGGTGCATGCACTTGTTATTGTTCCACCTTTGTTGGCATTATTTCTACTTTTGAAGAGAAATGTTTCACCTTTTATGATGACAATTTCCATGGACAGATAGGCAGCTAGTGTTTGTATATATTGAGTGCAGTACTGGACACAGAAAGAAAAAGACCAAAAAGATAGTTACAAAACAAGTATTTAACCTAACTGGTTTCATGCACATGTTATTGTACTCCATTGAATTATTCCACTTCTAAACAAATTTATATTACCTTTTCATGATGTTCAGCTGATCTTAGATATTGTGAAGCCATTATTTGCATGAATATTATACAATAAAATAAAGATATAATTATAAAAAGGTAGAGAAACAAGTGTTCATTGCTTCCAAACCGCTGCGAAAATGGAAATCACTGCTCACCAAACTTGTGGGCTTAATCATCCATGTTAATACCTACTGATACATGTAATATCTACGGATATTGATTATTCATAGTTTCATACATGCGATAAACACATATATCTTGCGATGATATTGTAGCTTCATGATCCATGTCCTCTAAACAGAGAGAGGCTAGCTTTTTTCAAAACATATCAGGGAAAAAGATGCAAATTAACGAGGGAAATATTGAGAGGCAAGACGTAGTGTGAAAGGAGGAATTACAACCAATTTGCAAGTCACCCTAGGACATGCTTTCAGAGGGCAGAAGAATTATATTTACTTGCTGCACCAAGTTGTAGTAATCACTAACACCAATAATTGGGCAACAAGCACTTACCAAGACGAACAAGAAATGATAGGCAGACAAGCATGGAGGCTATGAATATATATTTCATCTCTTGCACGAATGATATTGGTGACAACACAAGCATCTGTTTTTTTTTTTTTTCAAAAGAGCTGCTGAATTCAAAGGGATGCTCATTAGGTCGTCAATAGGAGACGTAAATGGAGCAATAACTTCAATAATAGTAGTTTGTTGGGCACAAAAAGAGATAAATTTACATATATTAAAAGATAGGAACCATTCTAGGGATGTCGTCCCAGTGCTGGGATCTAAGACTCCAACCTAAGCTAACTTTATAGGTTGACCTTTTTGGTGTTTCCCGCATTCAAACTGTCAGCCTCAAGTTCACAGTTTCTCCCCTTTCCTCTGCATTTATCCACACAGAACTACGCGCCCCCCAGGCCCCTACACGCCCAGCTATGAAGACAGTACTGTAACCCACAACACCCCAGCGAGCACACGAAGCTTGAATGGTGTCTGACCTTAAATTGGCCTCCCATGGCAGGGAGGGGAGAAAGGGAAAGAGGTGAGGTGAATAGAGAGCAAACAAAATCATATATAGCCCAGGACAAGACACTTACTTTCAATGTAATTGGTGAAATACCTTACAGCCAGACCTGAGTGATAGTGATAGTCCCACCTTTTTCCTCAAATCATCATAAAAACAAACAAAAAAAAAAGAACAATTTCATAGACACCATCATGTGCATCTATAGTTAACATAGAACCCTATAAAAGTATTCAATCAAGAGAAGAATCCCTAAACTAATGCATCTTGATCTGCTGTGTTCATTTTAAGGTAGAAACCTCAATATCGATGTGCACCAAGGTAGTGTAGTATGGTGAAGCTGGCTCAAAACAAATACTGACAAAATGATACAAATGCAATACAAAAATTGGTTCTTCCTCGTAAAGATTCAAGGGGAAATTAAGAACCCATAAATAAAGTTTAAATTCAAATTAAGTGCCACAATAATTTCAACTATTTTCGTGAAGCTTACTGGGAAAAAAAAGCCACAGGACAGTCATATAATTGCATTTCAAATTTAGGTCATGTCTCATCAAGACACCGGAAATTTTGGGAAAAAATAAGAACATATGAATTAAGATTAAATTCAAAGGACACCAAGACCACCTAAACCAACGTTAATGTTGTGTTTTTTTTTTTTTTTTTTTTTTTTTTTTTTATCAATAATGCCCCCCTCAAGAACATGGTAAATTGCCGTTTGGATTTCATATGCAACAGGCTGGCCTTACTCAAGAGAGCAACCATTTTTGTTACATATGCTTTGTCTTAAAGACATTGATTTCACAAAAATGTTCAAAACAACGCTGGTTTGGATCCCAGAACCCTGCACTGCCAAAAAAGTTTATCAGCAAGCATCAGCTCATGAACATCACGTGACCACGGACCCATATTTGACCACTTAGCTCTAACAGGATACAACCTAGTAGGGGCCGGCCCGTCGATGCCAGGAATTCAATCCTTATCTGATAAAAATGAGAACACAGCTCAGTGAATTGCTTGAGCACAAGAAAAAAAAAGTTTAAGGAAAGACAGTGGATGATAGAGAATCAGCTTGACGTATTGAGGTAGGGAGAAAGCATCATTGCTCTAAGTGGTGATAGCGTATCACTAAAAGGATTAGAGAGGAGGAAAGTGGAAATTGCGGTTGCGAGACTGGAAAACGGAAAGCATTTAGAGAAGCTTTTTTTTCACTTTCTTGTGACTTCTATATATCTACTACTCCCTTTGGAAGCCAAAAGGGGGAGCCTAAGAAAATATTCCTGAACACACATCTAAGACAAAGTTTGGACAGTTCATATATACGGGGGGTCATCACTGAATACCTGGCTCTATTTTGACTGTGCCGCCCAAACCTTCCCTTTAAATTGTCTTCTCCACCATTCATTTCCATAAGCTCTTCTGCACCTCTCCTTTTGCTATTTCTCACGGGTAGCAACAAACACAATCTCTCTCCTTCCTTCCCTTTCTCGCACAGAACAAATGGGATCTCCATCTTCTGCTTCTAGAAGACAGAACAACCTTCTATTCCTTGTATTTATTATGACCCTTTTCTTTTACTCAATACCAGATAAAATCAACCTTTGTTCCGACCAATCTTCTGTCAGCCCAAGTGTGATTCCATATAAGAGCTCCTCCAACACCTCTTCATTGGAAACACTAAAGCTAGATGGCTGCTTCAGCTTTGACAATATCGACCACGCAGCCAAGGACTTTGGCAACATGTATCATTTCCTCCCAGCGGCAGTTCTACATCCAAAATCAGTTTCTGATATTTCCAACACTATAAAGCATGTTTTCAAAATGGGTTCCACTTCGCAGCTAACCGTTGCTGCTAGAGGCCACAGTCACTCCCTTCAAGGTCAGGCACAAGCTCATCAAGGTATAGTAATCAACATGGAATCACTTCAGGGACCAGAGATGCAAGTTCACACCGGAGAGCTGCCTTATGTGGATGCATCAGGTAGTGAGTTGTGGATTGATATTCTACACGAGACTCTTAAATACGGGCTTGCACCAAAGTCTTGGACGGACTACCTTCATCTCACCGTTGGAGGCACCTTATCAAATGCCGGAATTAGTGGACAGGCATTCAAACATGGACCACAGATTAACAACATTTACCAATTGGAGGTGGTCACAGGTATGTTTACATATGCCCGGATTCCGTAATGCATAAATTTTCAGACAAGGTTGGCCCAAGATCACAGTACAAGATATAGAAATAGTCACTTAAGCATGACAGGGAGAATAATCCCGTGATATTATTACTTCAATTTTTATACAAACACAACTTTACCCCGCCACACAAGTAGCTGGAATTAAGCTTAGATTTTCGATTACATTTAGCCTAACATGGAAAGAATGCACCCCAAAGAATAATGAAATTCACAGCCTGCAGTCTAGCTAACTTGAAATTGTGATTGAATTATTTAAAGCTGAGAAACGCATAACTGAATCTTACACGATGCTCTGGGTGCAGGCAAGGGAGAAGTAGTTACCTGTTCAGAGAATAAGAACGCAGATCTCTTTTATGGTGTTCTTGGAGGACTTGGGCAGTTTGGCATCATCACTAGAGCGAGAATTTCTCTTGAACCGGCACCGAAGATGGTAAAAATTACTTTCAGCATCTCTAGGCAGTCGTATAATGTCACAAGAAATATCCAGAACGTAATTTATTGCTTTTGACAGGTGAAATGGATCAGAGCACTATATGACGAATTCTCTAAATTTTCCAATGACCAAGAACATTTAATATCCAAGAATTCCTTCGACTACATCGAAGGGCTTGTAATAATAAACAGAACTGGTCTTCTCAACAACTGGAGATCCTCCTTCAATCCAAAAGACCCTCTTCAAGCCAGTCAATTTATTTCAGAAGGAAAAACTCTTTACTGTCTGGAAATTGCCAAATACTTCAACCCAAACGAGTCTGATGCGATGAATCAGGTAAGACTTGCGAAGAGAACACGGCAAAACACTTCTCAGGAGCCCAACATGGGTTTCACTTTATTGATGCCCTTGCTCCTAACCTTGTTTTCTCTCATGCAGGAAACTGAGAGCCTATTGTCAGAACTGAGTTACATTCCATCCACACTCTTTCTGTCAGAAGTTTCTTATGTGGAATTCCTGGACAGAGTCCACCTGTCTGAAATCAAACTCCGAGCAAAAGGTTTATGGGAGATTCCTCACCCATGGCTGAATCTTCTAATCCCAAAAAACAAAATTTTTGAATTTGCTCAAGAGGTCTTTGGAAATATTCTTACAGACAGCAGCAATGGTCCCATCCTCATCTATCCGGTCAATAAGTCCAAGTACTGTCATACCTAAAAAAAAAAAAAACCTATTAAATTCCCTCACAATTATCAAATTCTATGTTATCGACCTGATTGTTCCTTCACATTGCAGGTGGGATAACCGAACATCCTTAATCACCCCAGAAGAAGATACTTTCTACCTAGTGGCGTTCTTATCCTCTGCAATGCCATCTTCCACAGGACGAGATGGCTTGTTTCACATTTTAGCTCAAAACCAAAGAATTCTAGGTTTCTGTTCCTCGGCTAGTCTTGGGGCCAAGCAATATTTGCCTCATTACAGCACCCAGGAAGAATGGCAAACTCATTTTGGTCCGAAGTGGGAAGTTTTTGTACTGAGGAAATCAACTTATGACCCAATGGCAATCCTAGCTCCTGGCCAACGAATCTTCAGAAGGAAATAGCATCCACATGATGCTGGCCTCTCGTTCAAGATAAACATCAGGAAAAGGTTCCTTAAGGCAAATACGGACCCATAATGCCTACGACTGTAAATTACTAATATTACAAGCTCTGATAGAAAGTTGGGTTTCCATGACAATCGTCAGCATAATAGAGAGCAAGAGTCAGCAGGCTACATAACTTTTTTGTTAAAACATGAAGATTTTAAGTAGGTAATTCTGTAGAGAGGGCTTCTAGTATTAAGTCAGGATGGTTTTTAAACATATCATGTAATTAAATTTCTTTTATTTCTTCGAGCAAGGCGAAAGCATCTGTTTCCAACACATTCATGCCAAATCATGCATACAGAAACATGAAATTAATAATTTATCCAAACCACAGAGTTACATGTTAAGCATGCCACAACATGTCAGAGGCCATAAAACACCTGAAAAAGACTGTCCATGGCAACTAGGACTCAAGGATTGACAAAAGAGCTACTTCCTTTCCGTTGCTTCTGTCCAGCCAAGGCCTGGTCTGTGTATTTCTCCCTGAGGCTCTTCATAGTTTCTAGCATCAAGGATTGTTGCTTCAAAGTCGGTTGAATCACTTGCAACAGGAAGAAAGCTACCTATATCATCTCTAGCTCCAAAGCCACCAGCCCGTATAATATCATCTTGTGTTATGGAAGCCTCCATGTTTACTTCCCCAGATCTGTTCTCATCTATAGGAGAATTTGGAGAAACAAGTTCCTGCGCTCTCCAATCAACCAAGTTAACTTTCCTGTTATCTACTGGAGTACTTGGACCAGGTCTTGGAATATCTTTCACATCATTCTTGGAACAATTGGATTCGGCTGCTTCATCCCTTGTTCTGTTTTCATCAGTATCTGGGGCATCCAGCAACAAGATTACAAACTGACAAAGGAAGCCAGCATTTGCATGGGATACGTTTTCATCAAAAAGAAATGGAATGAGTGAAAACTGGATTGTTTATCACAATTGAAAGATAAATTTAAATTGAGTCCTGTAATAAACTTCAGTAATATATAGAAGTGAGATTTCAATATCGTAGTCTATTCAGGTCACAAACAAAAACTCTTGAGCATCCATATCTCAAGATTATGGTTTCTCCAGACATACAATCAAAATGAAAAAAATTAAGAGTTCAAAAACCTCAACAAATCTGAGCTTGATTTGAGCGCTTCATGTTCTCATTGTGGACAATGTTCATATGGGAAAATCATAAAATACTGATAAATAAAAGTAACATTATGCATATTGGTTGTTTCAGCTATGTATAGGATCCTACGTCTAACATTACTATGCAAGGAAATTATGAGATGTTACTTCTAACATTAGTTGTCTATCCATGTAAAGAAAACAGTTCCCGACATATGATTTCTATAGAAGCTCGAATGAAAGATTTGTCCCGAAGGTTGCCAAGAATACAAATAATTTAGGGAGTGCCCTTGTGCTGGTAGATGCTTTCCAAAGACCCTGTTATTCAAAATCTAGGTGTAGGATCTTGCAATCGCATCCCACACACATGCAGGAAAAATAAAACGAAATAAAATAGGAACAAAACTTCCAAACAGCCCAAGTCATTCAATCTCTCCAAAAAAATTAAGTCAGCACCTGTTTGTTAGGACTCCTCCAGGACCTATAATACCAGAATTAGATTTGACAAGTCAATTCCAAATATCCAGCATATCAGGCTTGAATCGTATAGAAGGCTATTGGCTACATTATTAAACTTAAAAACATTTCTGCCATGTAAGCAACCAACATAGCTTGTCTTCTAATTGGAAGGCTCTGTTGAACTTTTCATATCTATCTGCATTAAGTTTAAAGGCCTTCTTTGGTGGAAGAAATAGTATTGTCCTAAGAATGATGTTACAATTCAGATTGCAGAAAGAGACATAGAGAATGATTTACTCATTCTGATGTTAAATTACAACATACCTTAACAAAATATATTTATGGAAGTCATCATTAGGGCATCGACACATCAATATAAGAGTGACATCTATTATGATCTAGTTTGATAAATTTGGCTGAAATAGGAGCTATCACAATCCACCAAAAGATTCAGGAGGCACTATCACTTCAAAAGAAACTTTAAAATCAGCACTGTGTGTGCATGTTCTAATATTAATCTTGTAGTAAACAATATTGTGTTTTAACAATTAATGGCACATTGTTGATTTTTCACTTCCCCAAATGTTAAGATTGCCAATTCTGCTTTCATTGTGAAGCATGCTACTGCTAGAAATGCATTCATACAAAAGGTCTGCTTCTGTAACATAAACCTCCTTTCACAAACATCTACACAGTCTCATGATGACAATTGTCAAAATGAAAGGAGGGGTTTCATGTGAAAAATAGGACGCCTCTAAACAACAATTCTATCACAATCCACCAAAAGATTCAGGAGGAAAGAGCCATAAAGATCATGCACTTTCATACTTAAAGAATCGATAACAAACAGCAGGCTGAGCATAGCACCTCACAGTAGTCCACTAAATTAGTATGAATTCAATTTCCAGGTTCTTGTTTATGCAGATCAAAATAAGAAACAATTTTGAAACATGAAATACTCAAAAGACTGCCTACAGGCCCAAATTGACTTGGAATCTCCCAAGGCATGAGAAATAAATAACACACCAAACTGCAGAGCTACAGTCTAACTGAAGAAGTGATACACAAGATCATACCATGGAAAGCCTCAGCCGACTTGTGATCCATGGTGTATAAAAACCTCACCCAAATGGTTCTCGTGCATATAAGATCCTCCGCGATCCTCTCAAAAAATTCTATTAAGACAATAGCTACTGTAAGATTCCATGTACGGTATACACAGTGGCTGATAAATAAATTTTACCACTAAACATGGAGCATGGAGAGAAACTTGACAAAATCTAAAAAATGACAGCAATAAAAACAACTGGAGAAAAACATCCGTTCTTAGACACAAAGATACCGGTAGCTTCCATGCATTTGAAAAGTAAAATGTATTCAAATATTTCATTGTCAAAAACTAGTCGTCTGAGACTGTTTTGAAGCTTGAAGAGAATGGTTTCTTGATCATGACGAACTCTAATCATGATTCCACATTCACAACACAAGATTTGGCAGCCATGCTCCTAAAAGCATATCCAACCTTAACAAGACAACATTTGTTGGAGCAAACAAGTTGATAACAGAAATTGATGCAGAGCAAGTGAACGGAATTTCCTCCCTCCTCAAAAAAATGAAAATTTGAATAAAAGCTAAAAGCAGAAAGTAGAAAGCGCAAAGCATTGCTGGATTGGCACTGCACTGAAAAGGATTTAGCAGTAATTACAGGAAAATAATCATTACTAATTTTCTCTCATTTCATTTACACCCTCTGAAGTTTGAGCTAATCACACCTCCTGAATCCCTAATTTCCGGTATTAATAATTTAAAACACTTGAATTTGAATGTTTAAAGGCTGGTCCTAATCCATAATAAACAATCAAGCATCATAAAAAAATAAAAACCTATCAACACTATCAGCATCTACGGCATTACATGTAAGGAAAAAAACAGAAAAGAAAATCAACGATGACATATCGCGAAACGGAAATTTAAGACCGAGAAAGCACAAGAAACAACAACACTCGAAGTTCTTTTTGTTTATTTATTTATAATAAGGAAAAAAAGAGGGAAAGAAAGAGTGGAAATAACTACGGTTTTTCAAGTTCTAGGGTTTAAAAAGGAGAAATGATGATGGAGTTTACCTGGCGAGGGAAGAGAAAGGCAAGGAAGAGAACGAGTTCTTTTGCTTTGCTTTGCTTTACTGTGTGCGGTGCTGTGTATTTGTTTTGCCACTTTTGCCTTTTGTTTGTTTGTGTTGGAAGTTAGTGCTATTAAGAAAGTATGCCCTGAAAAATCACCTTCATTTAGATTTGACTCGGCTCGGATTACGGTTAACTTAATCGGACCGCGTTAATTTAATAAATTAATTTATAATTCGCTTAAAATTTAATTTAACTTAATAAAATAAAATAAAATAATATATTTTTAATTTTTTTATAAAAAACTTTAAATAATATCATTTTATATTGATTCATGAATCCTTCCAACATATCTCATGATTAATCATTTTTATTTAAAAAAGTGTTTGGAAATATAATAATAATTTTTTTTAAAGTGATTTTTGCTTATTAAAATAATAATTTTTTATTTTTAAAAAATTATTTTTAACATCATCATATTAAAATAATTTAAAAATAAAAATAATAATAACTTTAAATAAAAATAAAATAAAATTCAAGAAACGACGGCAGCCCCAAATATCCTCTGAATCTTCTCCTTTTATGTCAGAATTTGCGAGGACTATGATTTAAAGGATTTGTTGTTCAAAGTAATGTGATGGTGTGTAGATGGAGTTTTTGTTGATTTTGTGTAAGTAATTAACAAGACAGGTACCTTTGATTGAATTTGAGTATGATTTCTCATTTGTTTTGGAGATTTGTATTTAATTTATTTTTATATGTTTAATTATATTTAATTTATTTTCAAAAGTTTGTGTTTCAGTTTATTATTGTGTTATGTCTTCACTGTTAAGACTAGCAGAAATATATCATATAGTTTTAAACTAAATCAACTCTCCGATTCTATATTATAACTAAGCAAAAAGGCAACAGTTAATATAGTTCAAATAAACATTTTAACCCGACCTGAGAAAAATCGAAAGAGATGAAGGAGCACCTTAACCATACCCGCTACGAGATAGTTTCTCGCCTATTTCCATTTGTCCCTAATATTTCCAAATTTTATTTTGATCTTTATGCTAAGATTTTTGCAAATAAGACCCCAGTTGGGATTTTATTTCTGTCCATTTGTTTACGCAGTAACATTTGTTTTTGAAACAAATCGCAAATGTTAAATATTTGGTACTGCTAAAAAAGCATTTTAATATTCACATGGACCTAGACAAATTATTTTTAAACCACATGTTTGCAGAATGCAGCTCTTAAGCTGCTTTTCGCAAAAACTTGCAGATAATAAAGAGTGAAACTCTATTATTTTAGCTGGATCGGATCCGGTCTAAAGCTAAATGTATTGAACCGGGTTCAATCCAGTTAAAAAATCAATTTTTATTTTTATTTTTAATTGTGTTTTATTTGAAAAATTAGAAGGAGATCGCTTGATGACGTAGCATTTACAGAATTTGATCGCAATCCTAATTTTGTTCTTTATGATATTTTACCTGATACTGTTGCGCGTTTAAGAAACCAAGAAAACTGCAGTTCTTGTTAAATGGATTTCGTACGTGATGAAATTATAGATAGTTTTAATAGAATAATAAAAAAATATTTAATATAAGTATTGTTTATTTTATCATGTAATAAGCAATAGTTAAATCTATAATATTTAATTAAAAAACCATCAATATTAATATATATATATATATATATTATTTTATAACCTCAATTTAAAAAGTATTTTTTTAACCAAACATATACAAATATCAAACCAACTTAAACAAAAAATAATTTTCAAACCACGGCCATAAAATTATCATAATACCAAATACACTCTTACAAAAATCCAAACACCGAGTAAGGATGTCGAACTTGCATGTTTTTTATTTAGAAGAAGCAACATGCTTCTTTTGAGAAATTAAATTGAACATCTCTTATTGAACGAGATAAATGTATCTCTCCTTTCATTGTTTTGATTTCATGCTAGCTTGAAATGGGTGTGGATTAAATGGAAAAAAGAGAAAAAAAAAATTTAAGACAAATAAGAAAAATTAGTAAATTATTTAACAAAATACATTAGGTGTAGAAAAAATATTATAACATTAGAAAGAGTATTATGGATTGTAATAGTGATTTGACAATTTACCCTTCATCAAATCAACCAAGAAGGTTAAACTTGGAGATAAAATAGTGTTTTCACGTTATTTATTTGTCATTTTTATTTTGCTTGGAGGTCCACAAGTCTTTTTTTTTTTTTTGAGATTTCATATTTTATTGCACAATCATTTTACTACATTTCCATCAATTTTGGAATTAATTAAGTTTTTTAGGGGGTATTTTTGTATGTTTCTCTTTTTTTTTTATTATTATAATCGAATAGGTAAAGGGTAAATTTATCTTTTCAAAAAAATATTAAATATTCAGATCAAGTTAAATTTATTAAATTACCCTCAATTTCATAATTTATTTTTGTTATGTGATGGTGAGAAGTTTTTTTTCACCGTGCCAATCAATTACCTACAACGTCCTTTTTATTGAGAGGTGGCGCATGCTTGTCTGTGCTAAACAAATTGTAATTGGAGTTGTTTTTTTCCTTTCTTTTATCTATATTCCCTCAAAATTCAAGCATGGCATTGAAAATTTAAGGGCACTCCCATTGGTTTGGAATATTTTTTTTAATTATAATTTTTTGTGTGATTTTTTTTTGTTTGTTTTTATCCTTCAATATTAAATTTGTTAGGGATTGAGATTTTACAATTTTTTTCATTTGTGATGCTTATGATCTAATGACATAAGCAACAAGTTTGAAAAGTTAGAAGTCTTTTTTTTCTTTTTTTTATGATTTTATCATTCAAAATTATTATTTTTTTAAATAATTATGTGGTTATCTTCAATTTATTTTATATTAGTTTATCACAGTCTCATGATCTAAGCCACAAGTTTTACATGTCTTTTTTTTTAATAAAGATTTTTTTTAAAAATGTTTTGTTTAGGTTTTTTTTAAGCCTTTTATTCCAACTATTTATGTTTATTTTATTAATTGAAAAATAGACTTCGAGTTTTTTTCTTTTTTTTTTTTTTACAATTTTATCATTATACATTATTTTTTTAAGAAAAAGATTGATTTTGTTGTTGTCTTCGATTTTTTTTTCTATATGTTTATCACAGTCGTATATGATCTAAGATATAGGTTTTATAGGCATTTTTTTAATAAATTTTTTTTAAAAAAAATATGTTTTGTTTAGTTTTTTTTAAAGCATTCCCCCTACAATTTCAATTTTTTTTTTTTTATCTTTTTGTATGTTTGTTCTTTTTTTTTAAAAAAAAAAAAAAAAATCTCATCATACAATATTTAATTAATTGAAAAACAAACTTCAATTTTTTTTAAAAAAAATATTTTTTCTGGTCAAATGACTCAGGTTATGAGTTTAATAGGTAAACACGAATTACCATTTTTTTTTCTTTTGTTATTTTTTTTTTGTTTTCGTTATTTGACATTGATTTTTCTTTTTCTTTAAAATGTGCTTGCATGAACTAAATATGTTTTTTTTTCCATTCCAAACCGTGATGAAACATAGGTCATATGAGGCTTCTTTCAATATAGCACTATATACACAATTTACTGTGAATTATTACAATTAAATTATCATTTTACTCATTAGGTAAAAAAAAAACAAAAGTCTTGGTGGTGGGGTAGTTTGATCTTTTCTAGAGGTCCACTTATCATTAAAAAATTTTTTAGGGACATGATAACTTTTTCTATTTCTTTTGCATAATAAAATAACAAATTTATCTAAGACGAACAAAATATAAAACAGTTAACCAATGATTATTTAATCTCTTCAAGAACTTTAAAATAGTAAAAATATTTATTTATCCTTGTGCCATAAAAAAAAAAGTTGTTTGAGCAAGAGTTTTTTTTAGAACACAATAGAAATAAATTTTTATCCTTAGAAAATATAAAAAAGCAAGGCATATGTTTAAGGACATTTGTGTCATTTCGTACTATTTTTTTTTGGCAATTCCAAGTCTCCCGGACGTTTTTGTGTCATTAAACACCTTGCTCGAATTTTTATCCATTGAAATATATAAAAAAATAAGGCATATGTCTTTTAGCATTCGTGTCATCTCACACTAGTTTTTTTTTTATTTTATTTTATATATAGATATATATTTATATAAATGATTATTAATATATTTCATTAGATGTATGAGTTTTTTAATTTATATTTTGATTTTTTATATAAAAAACATATTAAAATATTTTGTGTATATCTAGATTTTAAAATTTTTTTTTATGAAAAAAACACATGTCAAATACTAAATCTAGATTTAAATAACATGTTACATATATACTTATAGTTCGCATAACTGTCTTAGGTTGTGTTTGGTTTTTATTCGATTTTTGCATTTATGATGAAACAAACATAGTAAAATATTTAATAACAGCCTAAATTGTGTTTTGTACGGTGAGACACTAAAAAATTAAGTTAAAAATATAGTTTTTATGTAGCAGTATTTACATGTTTTTTAATTGAGTTTTATAAAATTCCTGTTTGATTTTGCGTTTTAAAAATGCTTTTGAAAAAAATTAATTTTTTTTTTTATTTTTTTCTTTGCTTTAAATTGATATATTTTTTGTGTTTTTAGATAATTTTGATGCGTTAATATAAATAAATTTTAAAAATAAAAAAAAAATTATTTTGATGCATTTTCAAGTAAAAAGTACCTTGAAAAACAATTACAACCACACTTCCATCAAACATTTTATAGTTACACATAAATTTCAACATAATTTTTTACATAATTAAATCCAACTAACCACAATCATAAAAACAATTTATAAAAACTACCTCAAAAACAAATACTCTTATTTAAATGGTATATAATTTACATATATGATCAAGAATGATTTAAATCCAGCAATTGTGACATACTTGCCTTCATCTGCCAACACTAGTCATTTTCTAATTTTTCACCTTTTTAAAACAGATTTTCAAATTTATTTCATCAATCCCATCCCAAAACCATGCACTTGAGAAAAAAAAAATTTAGAAAGAAATATCAAAATTTTTTTTAATTGAACACCATCATTAACATCGATTATTCAAATTAAAATTAAAATTCAAACTAAACCAACAATCAATAAAAATGAGTTACATTCATGCACACACACATATATTATAAATTATAAAAAAATTGCACTATACATAAATCCAATTTAAATCATCCTCCTTGTTAATTTAAAAAATGACCTTTGAAACATCAATAAACAGTAAATAAAATAAAAGGAATAACTTTGATGCTGGACTATTCACAAATCCAATTTAAACTGTCGTCCTCAATTTTTTTAAAAATGACTAGACATTAAATAAAAAAAATTAAGAATCATATTTTCTTTTGATGTAATAGCATAACATTAAATCTAACAGGATATTTATATTTTTTTTCTTAATTTTTATTATTTAAAAATAAATTTTAAAAAATCATATATTTTTTTTGCAGGGTATTTGTTTCTGAACTAAACATTCATCAACATTTTTCATATATACATATATATACTCGTGTGAACGCAAGACTTCTAAATGTAAATTCAACGAGGAACAACGAACGGTACAATTTACAGACCAGAAACCCCACTCTTTCTCTATCGCTTCCTTCAAAACGAAGCAAAGCCTTTAACACCAAACACCTCACACTCCAAACAAAACCGATTTCACAAAAAACTAAAACTCCTCCTCTCTGTTGCTTCCAATGTCACCGGCTGCGGCCGTCGATATCAGGTCACCCGTCATCTCCAAACATCCTTCCTCTTTCCAAAACCCTAATTCCAATCCAATCGAAAATAACCACCGCCATAGTGTAAAGGCTCCGGTTTTTGGTAGCGCAAGTGAAATCGATATGAATGAGAACGGGTCGCAAATCGGGTTGGGTCGGGCGCGGCCGAGGTTGGTGAAGGTGAGGAGGCGGTTACATGGGAGGAACAGAGGAGCGGCTCCAGGTGAGTTGGGCGGGTCCGGGTCGGGTTTTAACCCGTTTAAACGTGATGATTCTTGTAGCAGTGATAGTTATTTAAATGGCAATAGTAATGTGTCCAATGTGGGTTTTGTGTTTGGTGCAAATGGGAGTGTAAAAAGTGGGAGGTTAGATTTGGATTTGAATTCTCGAGTGGAATTGGATTTTAAAGAAAAAGAATTTGGTGGAAGTGTGGGGCAATTGAGAGAAAAGGAGCCAACTTTGGATTCAAAAATGGAGGCTGGGGAGTTTGGTAACGTGGGTTTTGTGTTTGGTGCTAATGGGAATAATGTCGAGGTGAAATTTGTTTCAGAGAAGAGACAATTGAATGAGTGTGGTGTGAATGCATGCGAAGCAGAGAATGAAAAGGTCAGGAATGCTGATGACAGCGAGTCTTATGATGACAGGAGTGAATTAGGATCGGGTTTGAATACCAATGAGGGAGATTCTAGTGGGAATGGTGTGAAGTTGGGTTCTGATGATGTCAGTTTTGTGTCTGATGCTACTCATGATGGAACTTGTACAAACATGGGGGTTTCTGGTTCAGGTTTTGTGTTTGGTCCAAGTTTGTTTGATGGAAAGTTAAATTCGAACGAGGGACAGAGAGAATCAGGTGAAAGTTCTGGAGATTCAGCCATTGCTGATACTGGGAAGATGAAGGTAAGGCATGAGGCCGAGCTTTATAAAGTGAAAGGCAATGGTAAGGGGATTTTTGTGTCACCTAGCAGCAGCAAGAAAAGTTCCTTTCTCAATGAAAGTGTGGTTACAAATTGCCCTGTTGAGGTCAAGTCAAGTGGCGAAACTTTTTTAAATTGCAGTACTTCAATGGATCAAAATGGTAATCTGAATTCTAGTGTAAATGATAAGTGTACGTTTGCTTCATTTGCAAATAGTAGTAATGTAGCTAGTGCTTCTAGCATGAACCCAATATTTAATCTCCCAGATGATATTAAGAAACTTAATATTAATGAGTTTCAGAACGTTCATGGAACTGACGATAAGAATTCATCTGCTAAAGATGATTCTTCATTTGTATTCAGAAGCAGTAAAATGGTTTCTGCCTCTTCTAATGGAAGTTCTGGTGGTGATAAATTTGAATCCAGTGACAAAAACAGAAGTTGTAATACCGCTAGCACTTCTATTGGAATTTCAAGTTCGGGATTATTTACATTTCAGGCAGGATGTGCAAAAAACTCTTTTGAGGCCCAATTATCTCAAGATCAAGTGAATGATGATACACAACTCAATGGAGCTGCTGCTCAAACTTCATTGTCATCGGGTGGTTTTGACTCCCAAGTAAATAATGTAGTTTCTGAAGCAACAACTATGGCTGGAGTTGATAAGGAAAATAATGAAAGTAGTTCTACAAACACACTGGGTGGATTAGGGATGCCCTTCACAGACTTCAAAACTCCATGGGATCCTTCTTGTTTTAAAACAAGTCTATTTCCTGAATTAAATAAGAAACTGGAATTTACTGCAAATAGCAGATCAAAGAAGGGCAAAAGATCACAAATGAGGATACGGTTGAAGCAAGATTCCTTAGGCAAGCAAGAGCAAGAGCAAGAGCAAGATCATGTACAAAATGAAAGGAGTGCCCAAGAAAATCTAAATACCCCTAGCAGTTACTCACCCATGGATTTTTCCCCTTATGAGGAAACTACAGCTGAGAAATTTTCTGAAGAAACTTTTGTGACATCAAATGATTCCAACCATCAAGAAAATAATCGCGCGTCCTCTATCTTGCATTCAACCGAGATTGCTGGTCTCAGAGAGAGTGGAGGATTAGATACTAATAAAGATGATGGGAAACCTAGAGAGAAGATGAACCCGGAGAATTCTGATTCTGGTTCTGAAAGATGTTTCATGGGTGATTACATCTCTAAAGAGTTTGTTTTTGGAGCTGAAATGCCCTGCTCTGGTTTCAACTTTGTGCAGGTCAGTAGCATGGATGCTGGCGCTGCTGAAGATACACATGGATTAAAGACAGAAAGCAGCCATCAAGTGCAATTTTCCTTTGCTTCAGGATCAAGAGACCTAGATGGGAGGAAATTTTCCTTTTCTGCTTCATCCTCTGAACAAATTAGTTCATCAGCACCAAAGCGTCAGTTTAGAAAGAAATATCGGAGGAAAAATCCATGTGAACCATACGTTGTTACCCCAAACCCAAATGTATGCAAAGTCAATTATTTTTCTGTCCAAACTCTACCACAGGCCACCACTTTTTCATATATAGCTTTTGACATTGTGCAGGGACAAGAAGAAGATTTATCTACTCCTCAAAGAAAGGTGGGAAATAAATCTGAAATAAATGAATTAGCCAAGCAAGGCTCAATCTCATCCACTGACTCTGTTCAGGAAGCATGCGAGATGTGGCGAGCAAGGTAGTTTCTACATAAAATCTATCAATGGTTAAATAGTTCACATATTGTTTAATAATGAGTGCTAATGTATATTACTTTTGAGACCGTGCATTTGATACTTATGCTGGATAGGATTATTTTTTTACCAGGGGGAATCGTGCTTATCAAAATGGGGATATGTCTAAAGCCGAGGATTTTTACACAAGTGGGATAAATTCCATTCCTTCTAGTGAGATGTCAGGATGCTGCCTCAAGCCTCTTGTTATTTGCTATAGCAACCGTGCAGCAGCACGAATGTCTCTTGGAAACATGAGGGAAGCTTTAAGAGATTGCATAAAGGCTTCTGGTCTAGATCCCAACTTTTTGAAAGTTCAAATGAGGGCTGCTAAGTAAGTCCTTTGCATGGGCTACACTGATCTTACACTTTTTTTGCTTATAGTGCATGATGCAACAACATTCATATCTGATCTGTCATTCATATGGTTTGTTTACACAAATTTTCAAATTAAAGAATTTTCTTTTAGTGAAGTATATGAGTGAAACAAAATTTGGTGATTTTTTTTAAATGTTATATCTTCTCTTGTGCTTTTTTTTTTTTTTCCCGAGGGTGTACTCCCAGGGTGGGGTTGTTTATGGTAAGAATTCGTTCAGAAGAAGAATGCTGTCCCAAAATTTGTGAACAATATTTTCTGCACCGCACCTGCGAATGACTCTCTTTGAATTTTTATTTGTCACGTGTTGACTTCATCTGAAGGACAGGAGCTGTTTGGTTATACTTCATATGTAGATGGTGTCCATATGTTGATACCTGTGTGCTATATACTAAATGATGTACTATGTATTTTAAACACGTGTGGATTTTTATTTTGTTTCTAATCCTCATTCTCTGCCCGTGCACTAAGAGTGGTCCTCTTTGACCATGCACACTGATCAAGAATAGCTACTAAATGCCCTATCAGCCTGTCTTCTTTTTATTGACCTTATCGGGTTGTCCTTATTTGCTCCTTGCTGAATGATGTGGTATGTGTTTGAAAATGATGTATTGCGTGCTGTAAACATGTGGGGATTTTTTCTTTCCAGTTGTCATCTTCAGCTGGGAGAAGTTGAGGATGCACTCCACTATTTTAGCAAGTGCTTGGAATCTGGAGCTGGTGTGTGTTTAGATCGAAGAACCACAATAGAAGCTGCTGACGGCTTACAGAAAGCTCAGGTATGCATTTGTTAGCTTCAGTGCTACTGATGTGACCATCTTATCAAGTAGAAATATGTTCATTTTCATTAATTGTATATTGATCTTGCTTTTGAAATACTTGTTTTGAAGAAGTTCAGATAAAAGAAGAGAGGGGACAAAGGTTACCTTTTCCACCTTGGAAAATTCTTTGCCTTATTTCCTTTTAAGCATAGTACTTTTTCAAGCAGCAACTCCTAATTAAGCAGAATAACCAAGTTCTAAAGTTTTAATAGGATAGAAGCTAGGTTTCCATTTCTGGCAGATTACATATAACGGCATTATATCCTACATGCAGGCAGTATAAATCATATCTTAATAGCCATTGTCATCATTAAATTGATCTTTAAAATCTAGAAAGATCTGTTTTGAATGCAAAATATGTATTAGGATGCAAAAGGAGGCACTTCATTTTAATGGATTTTACATTTTGGATGAGCTATCAGAAATTGCTTATTAATGGGCTTTTCTGGTAGCTAATCGTTTCTTGCTATCCATGTGTGCTTTTGCAAGAAATCAATCTCATGACTTATCAAGTGGTTTTCCTTGCTTCCAGAAAGTAGCAGAGTGTACAAATCGTTCTGCAAAACTTTTGGAAGAGAGAACATATGATGCAGCAGTTAAAGCTCTAGATGCGATCGGCGAGGCCTTGTCAATTAGCCCCTACTCAGAAAGATTGCTGGAAATGAAAGCGGAATTTCTGTTTATGGTCTGTGCTCTTTCAGCATTTTCTTTTGCTTGTTCAAGTAACTGAATAATTCGGAATATTGAAGAATAGCAGTTGATAAATTGTAACACAAGTATTTCATTTGTTTGCCTCAAGGTTTCTTCTAATCAGAGACAGTTTTTGTGCCATTTTGTAGTTACAGAAGTATAAAGAGGTGATTCAGCTGTGTGAGCAGACTCTTTGTGCCGCTGAAAAACATTTTGCTTCAATAGGTGCGGATGGGCAGTTTGTGGATACTGGCTGTTCTGAAAGTGAAAATTGCTCATTTGCGAGGGTGTGGAGATGGCACTTGATTTCAAAGTCCAACTTTTATCTTGGAAAGCTTGAGGTGGCTCTTGATTTACTTGAGAAATTAGAGCAAATGGGATCCATCAGTTACAAGTAAGTATATCATTTCATCAATGCAATCCAATTTTAAGGCATGCATTTTAATTTGGTCATTATTTTCTCATAATAGCTTTGAGATCCCTGAAAATAATATGAATCATGCAGGTATGCAAATGCGAATAGGATATTGGAATCATCTGTTACATTAGCTGTCACCGTGCGCGATCTTTTACGTCATAAGGTATGCTGCTGACTGCTCCAAGTTTACTTTCCCCCTGGGTTATTTGAAGTGATATATGATGTGTGATGGTTTACATAACATGAATGTCATTCTTAATGTTTTAGCTGGGTTAGAATTCTAGGAATAGGGCTGCATGGTACTTGTTTCTTTTTGTTATTTTTTTTTTTAACAACATGGTGGTCAACTTGTCAGACTGTGAAACTTTTGATAAAAAATCATCAATCTATCTTCCATGCTAAGCTGTCTATTTGTAAGTGTATAATATTGTATGTAATGCTATGATTCATTATTACAATGCCCTTGCTGTTATTTGTGTCTTAATCTGTGCCCATTTTAAGTAGATGACCACAAATCAAATCAACCATTTTCTTTCATCATCATGCTCATCTTTGAACAATTTATGGATATTGAGAAATCGCAGATTACGAACAGATATTTTTCCCCGGCAGGCTTAATTTTCGGGTAGCTTTTGGTCTTGTGAATGCATGGGGTTGATTTGATTGGATTGCCTAGTTTGAAGGGACTTTTAACAATGTGGATCTGGTTAGGTGATTTCACTTTGGAGTTTTTGATTGCAAAATCTGCTGTGTGTTATTGTTGTTCTTCGATAATAATTGATATCAATAGAAAAATAGGGAAGGAATGCACATTCCAATCGCTAATAATTGTATATGAAGTCAGATCAAGTGATAAATGTTTGATTTTTATTTTGGTTTATGGTTCCCTCTGGCAGTCTTATGTAGAGACAGTATTCTGTGGTCTTACTCAAATGGTTTTTCTTGGAATTCCTTCTACCAATCTAAGTTACATTCTTGTCAATTACAGAGTGCAGGGAATGAAGCAGTTCGATCAGGACGGTATGCAGAAGCTGTAGAGCATTATACTGCTGCTTTATCAAACAACGTTGAATCCCGCCCCTTTTCAGCAATTTGTTTTGGAAACCGTGCTGCTGCACACCAAGCATTGGGGCAGATTGCTGATGCCATTGCTGATTGCAGCCTAGCTGTAGCCCTTGATGGAAATTACTCGAAGGTTTATCTAAAAAATATATGTTTGGTTACCAGCGAGTTAAAAATTTTATATGGACCTCTAAGAATTAAATGTTTCTTTGAAAGGGAAAAATAAATTTATTGTTAATAACGTAAATACATACTATGAATTGCATCCTTTTATGATCATATTTCCTCAAATGCTTCCTGCCATTTTGCTCTGTGGTAGGGAAGAAATCAGCTTTAATTTACTCAAAAGGAATGTGAGATATAGATATCAAGTTTTGAGAACTGTTTTCCCAATGGTTGTCATGGCTGCTTGATACTGTTAATTGCTCAACTGCATGTATCTGTTGCAGGCAGTTTCCAGAAGAGCAGCCTTGCATGAGATGATTAGAGACTATGGACAGGCAGCTAGTGACCTTCAAAGACTTGTATCTGTTCTTGAAAATCTATCTGATGAAAAAGTCAGACAGTCCAGCAAACCTGCTAGATCCACCAGTAGGACAAAAGAATTAAGGCAAGCTCGTCAGCATTTGTCATTAATGGAAGAGGAGGCTAAGAAAGGAATCCAATTGGATTTATATCGTATTTTGTAAGTCATTTTAGAACTTTCAAGATATGATGCTTTCCATGGACCAAAATCATGTTTGTAATGTTTGGATGCTATTGTTCTAATTAAATCATCTGCTTGTGGTGATTCTGGAGTCATGGTGCTGCCGCAGCCAGATTTGTTGTATTATAATCATTATTTTCCTTGTCATGGTTTTTGAAGCTGAACCTTTTCTGAGCATAACTTTTAATTCTATCTTGGCATTGCTTCTCCTTTAGAAGATGTTAATGTATCTATTGACAATTTGAAATTTGGTAAAGCTCTTTCATTAAGAATGTGAAGTACCGTTTTCTATTTTTTTTTCTTCGTATTTTTTAGAATTGTAAACCTCAAACCTGCTCAGTTACACATCATCCTTGCCTGAAAAAAAAATTCTGCTTTTTTCTTACTAGTATTTTATCTGTTACTGTTTCCACATCCCTGGGCTTTGGAATGTGGAATGTTTTTGTCTGAAGCAGTTGAGGCTATTTTCTGGCCATACTTCGTAACTGTTGCATATTATACATTTACAAGTTGTTGACAACAAATAATTCCTTTGCCAGGGGAGTCAAGGATTCTGACACGGCAGCTGATATAAAAAAGGCATACCGCAAAGCAGCTCTTAAACATCACCCAGACAAGGTTTTTAACTTTCCACACCTGCATATATGACCACTGGACCTGTTTCAAATCTTACAGGTTCCTCATGTATTTTCTTTTTTCTTTCTTTCCCCCCTTTTCCGTAGGCTGGTCAGTTCCTGGCAAGAAGTGAAAGTGGTCATGACAGGCAGCTCTGGAAGGAAATTGTTCAGGAGGTTCACGCAGATGCTGACAGGCTATTTAAGATGATTGGAGAAGCATATGCAGTACTCTCAGACCCCTCAAAGGTTTGTTATTCACTTGATTTCAACTTGATATGGCTAATGTGTGGCTATATTCTAGACTTGGAGCTGTGTTCTTTTTTTCAATTACCTGTATTGTAATCATTTCCCATCTTGTTTTGTGTGTTCTGCTATTTAATTGCCTTTGCCAGTCTTTTACATCTCTAATCGACCATGTCTGTGTGGCTGCTATAGTTGGTCATCTTGATTACTAGGACTGAAGATATCCTTTTTTTTTGAACTTTTGGTTAGCAGCAGTTAATTGAAAATGGAAATGAATGTTGTATAATTTGCATGTATGAACGTGCGCTGTATATTTGGTTGATGTAAAAACCTGAAAAAATTGTTGTCAATATCACAATCAACACAGTAGCAACCATCATTCATTGCCACCAATGCTAGTAACATTATTGCCACTACTTCTACTACATGTAGCTGCCACTGCCGCCGCCACCCACCACCATCACTGCTATCACCACTATGGTCCCACTTTCATCATCATGACCATCAACACTGCTCCCTCAATTATAAACATCATCAATATTAGCACTGCAATCGATGATAACCAATGATAACCATTATGACATGATCAATGCTACCATCAACTATAACATGGCCGTGACCGTTGCTGCAATACTATCACAGTAATAACCATCTCCATTGATGCCACCACATCTGCCATCCACCATCTTTCCCAAATATTGCCACCATCTCTAAAAAATATATATATATAAAACCACTTCGAACACTGAATCATTGCCATAATCAACACTATAACAATTATCAGAAGGAAAAAGAATGGGTTACTTACTCATTTGCTCCAGGCATACACGTTTTTTAATATCAGCCTGTTGCCCAGTCATATGTCAAATATAGTATCAAGATTTAGTTTGTTGTTTGAACACTTTGTTATCCATTCCAGTCCCTTGATTCATATTTCAAGCATTCATTCGTGGTAATCAAACAGGGTTGGAAACTTTCTAGTTCCATTATTTTCATTCCTTCTAAGTTTTAACAGTTTCTTTGTTTTTCCTTTCCACTATTTATGGCCCTGTGGACTAGAAGGGAGTATGTTAAATGCTAATTCGTAGTCTGTTTATTCTTTTGCTCTATCAGTACCCTGTATTACGTTGTATGCTACAATGACAGATGTTTAATCTTGCTGCTGACCTCCGATATAAATTACTTTTGATATGTGTGCATTCTTGATCCCAAAACTCTGATAGACATGACTTGGAGATCACAGGATGGTGTTATCCTATACCTGTTCTTTGTAGCCTGCTTTTTAGCGAAGGTTGTTAAACACTAGAATCTCAAGGACTGAAATCGTTTACTCTGTTTGTCCTTCTGACTAGTGAACTGACTTTTGTGTCTAAGGTCAAATTCAACTCAATAACTATCAACCTAAATAAGGACTAGATCACATTGTTGAATGAGGTTTGAGATTTATCTAGAAATTCTAGTTGGGAGTCTCCCTCAAAAACACTCTTATTCTGTTTACATTATTTTGACCAGTAACTATTGCCTCATTTTGCTGTTTTGTTTTTAAATTGACAGCGGTCAGAATATGATCTTGACGAGGAAATTAGAAAAGAATCAAAGGAAAACAATGGAAGCAGTCATAGAAGAACATACACGCGCAGCAACTCAAATGAGAGAAATGACTACCGTCGACACTGGCAGGATAACTGGAAGACTAACAGTTATTACCGTCCGTGATGGTAGGAAAAATATGCTATGTCTCAGGATCAAAAGCAAACTGAATTTTCCAGATCAAGGTCAGGTCAGCTTTTAAGGGATGAAGTTCAGAGGATGGATCATCAGGACTGGCTAGCCATTGGTCTGGTTAACAGCCTGATAATGGATCCACACCAACCATGGCATTGATCTAAAATAGATAGTTGTCAGTAAATTTGGCGGATTTCTATCTAAGAAATCTACATTTCTTATGGAGGCTAAAAGGGAAGGTTTTGTTGAAGGATACTGGACCTTGTAGGGCATTTTTTGCAAGCATACTTGAAACTCGGCTCTCCGGTTGTGCCTAAAAGCCAAAAGCGACTCTGGACAGAAAAACTTTGGGGTTTTATTTATTCAAACCCCGTAGAGAAAACAGAGAAGAATCACTACTAGCTGTTGTTGTTTACAAAAACCACAGGTGCATTATCAAAATAAGACGCATGTTGTTTCATTGTTGTCAACTGCTGGCCCCGCAGTTGTCTGGTGGTTGTGGTAAAAGGTTCTACACTACAGAAAATGGTGTACATTATATATTAAAAGAAAGAAAAATACAATTGGATGTAAAAACTTTGAATGTTACTTATTTTATGCGTATGGAATAAGAAGAAAAGGAATGCAACTCTTTATCTTAATGCATGCGGAAAGCTTTTCTGTTGTGTCATAGATTGAGACAATCTTGTTGACATCCTGTGAATTGCTGGACAAAGCTTCTTGAACCCAAATACTTGGTGGCAAATCTGTTAGCATTTCGTCGACTTGGTTTTAGGGTTTTTTCAAAAACCCTAGAACCATGCATCAAGGGTTTCTCCGCGTCATTGTGTCATAGATTGAGACAATCTTGTTGACATCCTGTGAATTGCTGGACAAAGCTTCTTGAACCCAAATACTTGGTGGCAAATCTGTTAGCATTTCGTCGACTTGGTTTTAGGGTTTTTTCAAAAACCCTAGAACCATGCATCAAGGGTTTCTCCGCGTCATTGTCAATACAGATCGTTCACGCCTGCATTTACCCAACCAGTCCTAAGGGTTGTCAGCTTCAGTTTCAAAAATAAAACTGTGCAGGTTTCTTAACCAGACACTAACTCATCCAGGTACTCTGGATTCTAAGATGAGATAGATTATAGAAGGTACATTAGTTTTTGGCTTGCGCTTTGTCGTATCAACTTTTTTAAAATGTTAAAAAAAATGTTCTAGTGGCAGGGAACTCTGTCATTCTCATTAAATCTATTTTAACGGGTAAAACTAAAAAACTCTCGACTTAACTATTTGTCTATTATGAGTTTTAAATTAAATTATGTGATTATTATTTTGACATAAATCAATTGACTTCACATAATAAAAAACAATAAATAAATAAAAACAAAAAAAATCTATGTGCTAGAATCCAAAAGTAACCTAAGTGATTAATAAAACCATGACTTGCATTTTAAAAAAATATAAATATGATTTTTTTTAGAATACTGAGATGATAACATATTAGATTGACCCGGGATAATCCACAAAACCTATAACCGGGTTATAGATACCATTGGGTTCAATAACTTTTTTTTTTTAAATTTAATTACATGATAACAATGAAAACTAATTCAAAATCAATTAAATATTAAATGATAAAATTATAAAATAAAAAAAACCAATTCAAAAAATAAAATTAAAAAAAAAAGTTAGGCCGGGCACCCGGGCTTGGTGGCCCTGCTGGCCTACGCCATAAAAAAGCCCAAACTCTTGGACTTGAGGCTGACTTGTGCACGCTAGGCCATATTATTTTTCACCTTTTAAGTCGCTCGCACATTCCCTGTTATGACAAATAACATATTGTTTGCTGGGTTACAAGCTTATACTCTGGCCCCCACTGGTTGGAAAAATAGGAAGAAAATGCATTTTTCAACACCTTTTCACTTAAAAACAACCCCAAATCACCATTAAAATCTTCTCAAACCACCCAATAACCCAAAATCACCAAAACAACAAAATTACAAAAATCTTTAAACAAAGTCTGATATACTTTTTAGGGATGTGTAGAGAAAAAACCATCATCATCAAACTCTTTTGATCAAATAAAAATTATTGATACAAAAAACAATGAGTTTCTTTGCTTAAAAATGATCCAACTAATGATTTTTTCTTTGCAAATTTCAAGCATTTTTCTCTTTTTTCCTCAAAAACTAAGAACTAAAAAATAAATGAAATGAGTTTTTGAACTAAAATAAAAGAAGATAATTATATTTAGCCTTCTTTGTTTTAATTAAAACCCTAAATCCCCCCCCCCCAATCTATCTTGTTGATCTCCTCACAGGCAGCAAATATCTAAATGGCTGACACAACTGGTATGATCACTAAATTCCCTCAGATGTAATTAAATAATTTGAAATTATAAAGGTAAACCTTTAACTAATTCAAAATTTCTTGTTGAAATCTTTAATAGAGCATGAAAAATGTTGCAAGGTTAAAAAAATTTAAGATATAAAATATAAATTTTTAAAACTCAAAAGCAAAATCAAAATTAATCATGATGTAATTATTCCAAATAAAAATTGTTGATAATACGAGATTAGGTATTTTTTTCTCCATGTTTTACATTTTAGTCCTCTTTATTTTAATTTGATACAAGCCTAATTATACAATTATATCAAATTACGCCCATGAAGGATTCAATTGAAAAACAAAAAAGTTCAAAAATGAAAAATAAGAAAGAAGGAAGCTTCGGCTTCACTACAACCCCATCACTGCTGAAAATAAGATGCATTGATATTTCATAGATGTGAAAAAGCAAAACATAAACTCTCTTTTCGAAATTAATAGATGTTTTCTAGATTTGCTCTAATTCTAGAACTTGTCGGAATGGTTGGTTAATCAGTACAATTTCTCAAATTTGACAGCCACGACCGAAGAGAAACAAAAATTCAGATGCCGAGAACCTTACACAAATAAATCCTCCGAGTCTCCTTCACAGACAAACTTTATCGAGCAGACTGTCCCTGTGCATGCTCTAGAATCTGACTGACTAGCTTGGAAGTACGGCCTGATAGTGCTTTGGTGTGATCTATCAACTGCTCATACCTGCGATAAAGATTCAAGAACTTGGATAAAGATTTGCGACCAAATTCTTGAAGTGAAGTAGACACCTCTGAGAGCTGACACATACAAGTTATCTGGGAGCTAGGTATACATAGAAATAAAAGACAAGAAGACTAGTTGGTAACAAGAATCATTGTCATTTACAGATATAACAATCAATCTTACACGTTGGGATGGTTGGGCTCCATGATAACAGTTCCTGATTGTGAATCAATCTTAGCATCAAGCTTTGAGTTACGGATGAGATTGACAATCCATCTCTCAGCCTCCTCATAATTCAAGTTCAATTTCTCTGCAAGGACTCTGCCACGAACAGCAAAGTAGTTTGAATTAGTATCTTAACAGAAGCAATAAAATGCACAAACAAGCTTGGTTAGTACACAGCTCACTGGAAACATTGGCAGTTCAGCTCTTGACTCCGCGACCCATTTCACAAACATGATTAAATAGAAGCACAACCCTTGTGCGTTTAGGGGGGAACGATAATTAACTTCTCATGAAAGCAAACAGCTTACATGACG
This sequence comes from Populus alba, assembly GCF_005239225.2. Classification (NCBI taxonomy): domain Eukaryota; kingdom Viridiplantae; phylum Streptophyta; class Magnoliopsida; order Malpighiales; family Salicaceae; genus Populus; species Populus alba. The sequence goes on along the minus strand of NC_133289.1, from coordinate 3,542,668 downwards.
AAATAATTTTGTATTGTTACAATAGAAGAAGGAAAAAATATACAGGGAGAGAAAGCACTTCTAGCAAAAAACAATTACTAGCAGCCTTGTTCATACACCACTTGAAATGGCAGTAATCAATTGAAAAAAGTCAGACTGTTAAGTCTCTGGACCAATACCATTGAAGCCTCAGGATCAGTTCATCAATTTTGTATTATAAGAGTTTGGATCAAAATCATCAAATCCACGGGCACTATACTCTTTGATTGTACAGATAATAGATATTCCATGGGGCAAATAAGTTAGTTTCAACAGACATGTGAGCATCACAATTGATAAACAAAAGAATGGGCATTCAATGAGATCAAACTGACAATTTACACAATCCACTAAAAAGGATGGTTTTTCCGAGGACAGAATTTCCATTTATTCCAGTTCTGAAGTTTTAGAAAACAATTTAAGGGAGGATGTACATACTCCATGTCGATGCGCTGATGTATCCGGCAATAGGTTTCAAAGACAAACAGACGGGCATTTTCAAGGAACTCATCTCTCAACGGCACAGTAGAAAAGTTGCTATCTTCTAGATGTTTGCCAAGGAAAGGATCATTTAGTATCACCTACAATGAGTGTGACAGGTTAGTATAATCCAGGAGCTGACAACCAGAAGGAAAATTTATGAACAGAGAACATATAACCATAAACCCCTACCAACTACGAAGACCAAAAACAAAATAAAGGGGCATCCAGTACATTGAACTTCAGTACAACTTAAATGATGCAATCAGCTCAATTCTTGGACAGGAATATCAAAATGCATTTCTTGTTCAGGAATATTAACATGCCAATTTCATTAGGGCATAAAAAGCTTACTTCTTCGCACTCCTTCATCTTCTTTTGTGCCTCATCAAAATCATAATTAACATAGACACAAGCCAAAAACTCTGTGATAGGATCTTTGTATGAGTGCTGCTCTTGCTGAATAACCTTTATAAAATCCTTGAATTGAGGTCTTCTTCTTTTGTTGACAATGAATGCAGTTGCTAGGTAACGCAAAAGATGGGGTGCATTGGTTTGAATGGCATTGAGATACCTAAAACAAATGGAGATAATTCCTGTCATCCTGTAAGCCTATATGTCTTAAGAAGGTCCAAAAAATAGTTTATTGAATTGAGAGATTACTCCTGTTCAAAGGAAGAAAAGAAACTGAGATAAAGATAGGCTGGTTAACTTCTGCCCCCTTAAGTTTTTAAGAATAAGTACAGGTTTTGATAAAGTAATATCCGCAAGTCATTTTTTAGTCAGAGAAAACATAGAAAACATGTCAAAGTTGAAAATGTACACGGAGAGGAAAAAAAAGAGGAAAAGTCATACTTGTCCTGATTAAACAAGTCAATAATCTGTGTCCTTCCATTCTCATTGTTGAAAAAGATGAAGAGACTCCAATGCATCAACCATATTCTACTCTGAACCTGATTCAAAGGTGTTGAGAAGCTCTGCACCAGAACATTTTCCACAGTAAGCACATTTACTCAAAAAAAGAAAAACAGCATACAACCCAAACAGAAGAGCAGGAAGTGAGTGGCGGAAAACAACCTTAGAATCAATTATTTCTTTCAGCCGGTTAAGCTCTTCAAGAGCAATATCCCAGTTTTGCATCAGTACCTCAGCTGCCATCTTTCCCCACAATGCACTCAGACTCCTTTCACTGTTAGTGCATAAGGCCCTGTACTGATACAGATAGTCAGCAGCACCAGAGTAGTTTCCACATTCAAACTGGAATTTGGCATACTGATATAATGCTTCAATCTGCTCTGGACCAATCTGTTTAGAAATAGCACTATCATTCAATGAGTCTAGATGGACAAGTAAGAAAACCCTCCATCCAAAACATGGAACTTTAGTTGACAGAAATATTAAAGAGGTCTACAAATAGCAAATGGGGAGCAATTTTAATTGAATCAATGTCTGCACTGATGGTCTGGAAGTAAAACAGGTGGACATCAGAATCTGAACAGAAAACGGGTTTGGCTCTTTGATTAAAATCACTAGTTTTCACAATAATATTAAAGAGGTCTACAAATAGCAAATGGGGAGCAATTTTAATTGAATCAATGTCTGCACTGATGGTCTGGAAGTAAAACAGGTGGACATCAGAATCTGAACAGAAAACGGGTTTGGCTCTTTGATTAAAATCACTAGTTTCACAATAATATTAAAGAGGTCTACAAATAGCAAATGGGGAGCAATTTTAATTGAATCAATGTCTGCACTGATGGTCTGGAAGTAAAACAGGTGGACATCAGAATCTGAACAGAAAACAGGTTTGGCTCTTTGATTAAAATCACTAGTTTTCACAATAACGGTCACAATTGTTTATTAACTATTAAGTTCAACAAAATACCCTCTTCAATGTTGCAACATGAATAAAGACAAGACCTTGAAATTCCTAATATCAATTTAGATCTCTCTAAGTTCCTAGTTAATTCCTACAAGACAAATAACTTAAAACAATAAAAGATAGAAAGAATACCAACCCATTACACTCTCTAAATGAAGATTTGCAAACAAAACAAACCTGATAACGGTCATGAAGCATCTGAAGATTATACTGCTTATCGGCCCTCAACTCCTGCACAGCACTCGCATTCTGCAAGAATGACACCAGGGGTGTAGCAGCCTCTTCCAATGCTTTCAATCTTGCCACTACCTCTACCCTCCTCTCAATCATATCTAACACCACCAGCAACAACAATAAAACCTTCAACATTCTAGAACCAAACAATTTCAATATATTTATTGGTACAAGTACAGTCACATTTACGTGTTAAAAAATCAATTATCTTCTTCAAATTAAACAATTCAATCAAGCAACTACACACTTCTGCAGTATCTATAGGTGCAAGTGAAAAAAATTAAATCTTTTGTCCAAATTAAAAAAATTAATCAAGCAAAAACAATACCAATTCACTATATGTACAGGTGCAAGTGGTAAAAGTTTTTTTTTTAAAGGTTGTTCTTTTCCCATTCAGGGTAGAAAAAAAAACACCAAAAGCAATAAAAAAAACATTACCAGAAACCCACAAAAACACACTCCCCCTATCTATACAAACAAAAACCCATTAAAATTCAAATCTTTCATAAAATTCAACAATCTAAGACATCAAACACACACTAAATCAGTGTATCTACATGTAAACAACATATTGTTTTTTGAAAGTTTTGCTTTGTTTACCTTGAGGGACATCTTCAGTGTGGTAAAGACTTTTGTGGATGTCCATAGCGTAATCAACCATGTTTGTTTTGTTTAAAAGCTCGATTTTGGCTTTTAAGATCTGCTCATCTGGGTAAAGCTGACGTTCTTGAAGGAATTCTAATAGAGGGAATACTAAGTGGCGGTCTAGATTCGGTGCGATTCGTGGGGTCAGATCGTAAGTCGCCATTGTTGTGGATATTGGCTGCTGCTCTGCTGTTTTGGGGTTTAACCTAGATAACGAGAGAAAGGAGAGGGAGCAAGGGGTTTTGTGAAATATCAAGTATATCCCTGGGTTATTTTTCTGGAAAAGTCTCAATTTAGTCCTTGATGAATTTCCACATTATCAATTAAGTTTAAGATATTAGATTTTATCAATTTTTCTCAAAACATATTCGACATCAAATAATGTGTCTCGTCCATGATGTTGAAAGATTTCATTCAAATGCACATTATTGTTCCGTGCTTTTGGTAGGGTTTATATATATATATATATATAATACACATTTGAAATTGTCGCAGCATCTTCTTCCCGATGGTTCGAAAAATTAACTTGGATTTTTTCTTATTTGAAAAAAAAAAAATTAGTTTATCATAATTATTTTTTTATTTAGTTTATTTATTATTTTTTTTTTTCATTTGATTAAAATAAAACCAAGTTATTTGATCTAGTTAAATCTATAATTCACATTGTGTGATTTATTTAAAAAAAAAACACTATTTGCAATATCTGAATATTATTTTTGTTAATGATCCTTCCAAATTATTTCATAAGTTTGAATTTTATAAACCCGCTTGTAAATAAATACATGGGCATAACAATATTTAATCATTAAGTAAATTTCATAAATTATGTGCCCGTTAGTACTTTTCATAATGTCATTTAAGATATTTAAACTTTGCACCTTATACATGCTTTGACCATCCAATTAATTACATTTTAGATTGTCTTTTTAATAAGATAATATTTAATTACTGTCTTAAGATAAAAGAGATTTAGATAATAAATTAAAAAAGAAGAGACATGTTTCATTATCCTTTTTATTTTGGACAAAACAAAAACTCTCTTCACACAATATATTAATATATAATCACACATAAATGCATCAAGATATATATATATATATTGTGATTATTTTTTCTTGAAAAAGGGTGATATTGTTTTCTAGATAGCTGATAAGATTTGCAACTGAGCAATGTTTTAGGTTGTGAATTGAAATATTCAGAAGAACAAAATAAAAGAGAAATTAGATGGAAAATACACACACACACACACTCATATTTTATACTTTGGTACTACGACGTATTGAGTTATTTTAGAGTGAGCAAATTAACAATCCAGACAAGTTATTTATAAACAAATCAAAATCAGAATGTATCATGTTAATAATTTATATTTGTGATAATCTAATTATAGAATATTCATTTTATTTCATTCAACCTAAAAACCATCCTTTTCATTGTTAACTCAATTTGAGCAGCAATCGTCATAGGGATAGGGACCAAAGACAAATTATTTACAATAGATTTAATAAGACAAACTCTTCCACCAATTCTTCAGCAGGAGATCCATTCACCAAAAAAACAGATAATTCAGCTGTTGAAGAACACTGATTAATCCAGCTCCTCCATCTCAAACCAAAACCCATACATGCCGGATCACTAATTCATCAAGATATTTCCAGAGATCACCGAATCAAGAATGAAAATCAATTTTGGAAAGATAACACTTTCTAGATGATTTTGTACAAACTGATTGGTCTAAGACTACATATGCCAACAAGTGTTAAATTATTTTGGATTGTTATTTTTTTCAGATATGCAATGACCCTTTCATCCATTGAATGGAAGGCCTGTACATCTATACCAGCCATAGCAATGGTGACTCTGCAACATCTATATATATGTGTGTGTGTGTGTGTGTGTGTGTGTGTATCTGAGCTGGATAATATAATTATATAATATGAATAGAATATAGCAGCTCAATTGATTTACAAATGGTGTTTAGGAGCAGAAAGTTGTATAGATATATTGGTTCTCTTTCAGTTCCTCGATGCAGTGAGGGTGTTATATGGACAGTAGCCAAGAAGGTTGTTCTTGTTTCCATGCCCATCTCTCTAGGAACACGGATTGCTGTCTCCATTTCTTCTGTCTTCTCACGTTATCGCTATTTATCTCACGTGGGTTAGGACAGTTTCAAGGGAGCAAGTGCAACTGCTGAGAGGTGTTGTTGATGATGTAAGTCCACACCTATTACATAAAAATTGCTTTAAAAATCGATGCTTAATTCACACTTCCTCGAATAAACTAATTAATCTTAACGAACTTGTGAGATTAAACCTTTTTATAGTAAATTGTTTTGTATACTTGATCATGAGAAAAAGGGTTGACTTGCATTTTTTGTCAGGGATATCAAGCAAATGCAAGGCCAGTTCAGCTCGATTTTATTAACTGGATTTCCTAAAATGATATTATTGAGAAACAATATTTTTTATAATATAATTGGTACGAAAAATATTTTGAATGTACAATTTAAATTATCCCAATAACTGAATAGTAAATTAAAGCCTTGTAAAAAAAATATTTTGAAAGTAAATAAACATCATGGGAATGTAGTGGTAGAAAATTTATTAAAATATGGTCAATGGGCATATTTGACACCAAATTAAAAATGAAATTCACTTAATTTTTAGGTTAAAACTTTCTTGATTAATTTTCAACATATGTTCTTTAATATTAAACATTACATTGTTTTTAAACAAATTAATTATAGATATATAAAAAATTATTGATTGACATGTTTTAATAAAACTCAAAATCCTTTAAGAAGTTTTAACCCACATAGAAAAATAAATAAAAATTTTTTGCATGGCGTTTATAAAATAGATAATTGAAAAGTTAAAAATTATATTCAAAAAATACTAAAACTTTAAGAGAAAAGAGATTTTATAAGTAAGTTTTGAACTTAAAACCTTCCACTTTAGGCCGAGTCTAATTTAAGTTTATTATAAAATAATATTTTAGGTTGTAAAAAAATTAATTTTTATCAACTAAAACTTGAACTTGAGCATAATCCATTAAGAATTATTCATTATAACTCATTGTTTGTCTAGTCTATCGAATGAATGTTAACAATCTCTTTTAAAAGATTTTATTTAAAAATATTTCTAAACTAATTTTTTTTAAAAATATTAATTAAAATGGTACGGAGCTAATAATAAATGACTTTGACCTTAAACTTTTTATGTGTCTTTAATGTATATATAGAAAATCTAATTTAAAATGAAGTAAAGTCATAATTCATAAAAATCCACCATCAATATTTAAAAAAATATATCAAAATGATACATAACAACCATGTTTTACATTAAGTTCTATATATAATTATATAATATGAATAGAATATAGCAGCTCAATTGATTTACAAATTAAGAAAATTGGGTAGACATCTTCTTGCTTTGATGCATTCAACAACAATAACATTTACAATCGAAGACAAGGGGTGATTGATTCAATAATATTGGTGTTCTTCTCTTGAAGGAGAGGGGGTGATGTCTAGGGTTTAAATCCTACTGTCACCAATTGGATACTCAAAATATCATTTATTATTCAATCAATTAGTTACAATTTGCGTCGAAAATGGATTTGTCTGTAGCTGGAGCCGGCGGTGCTGCTTGGTTTATCCAGCCCTAATTAAAGATAACTCTTGCAATGTCCATAATATCGTATGCAAAATGCATATGATAATCTGTGCTTTGCCGTGTTTCCGCCCAAATATTCGTTTCAATATCTTCACGACCTCTGTTTAAATTTGTTGAGTCCCAGATAGAACCCCCACCTTGCCTGCCCTAAACTTCTCTATTTATTTTTGTTTTTTGACGTTGTCTTGTAGTTGCTTCGATTCATTTACCACGTACTCTAGCCAATAAGGTTGATTCACACGTCGGTTGACTGCGATAGTTCCTCTGAATGTTTCAAAATCTTACCGTTTCGCACTCACATTTTCTCTATATAAAGAGGAATATTATTCACCACCTCGAAAAACAAGAGGGAGCCACCATGACTACCTGCTGCTGCTACAAAGTCTTCTTCTTTCTTGTATCTCTTATTTTCTTGATATTGTGTTCTAGTTTCACGGTCTTAGCTGCAGCTTCTGGACGTGAATTGATCGGCTTTGAACCTGGTATGGTCTCCCTCCCTCTCTTTCTATATAATATGCACTAGCTAGGCGCCGCAAATTATTTTATGCTCTGTGTATGAAGCTGTTGCTGAAATATTGAAGCACAGATATATGGCCGGAGCTAGATAATATATATATCCTTACATTAATTTCTATCTCTTGTTGTCACCGTCGCTGTCGAATATGCTACTGTATATTTCGAAAGCTTTCCCTGTATAATTCAACTGGATTATCACAATCATTAACCACTCCCTCAACAAGACGCAAAACTAGCCAAAAACATTGAAGAAGAAATCGAGCATCATGAGTGCCTACTCCAAAGTCTACACCAACCTTAACTTGAGCTTTTCGGTTCTTGTTTCACTCATTCTCTCATTCCATTCTTTTTCCATCACAATATTCGTTGCTTTTGAACTTGAAGTTGGTGTGGTCAAGTTCTTCCTCCATCAAATATTAGATGCAACTCTATATAATTATCATTATTAATGATATTTTCTAAATATTAATGCAGCCACAAACGATACAACTTCATTCAGTTATATTGAAGCAACTGGTCGAGGATCCTCGAAATGGGGCCAGCTTGACCCGAAATGGAAAGCTTGTGGAGATGGAAAATCGCAATCTCCGATTGATCTTCTTGACCAAAATGTGAAAGTTCTCTATGGGCAAGAGGATCAACTACGAAGAGATTATAAACCAGCAAATGCTACTATAATTAGCAGGGGACGTGACATTTTGGTACGTAGGAAGCTATATATGTACCTAGCTTGTTCTTTTTTTTTCTTGAAAACATTATGTATGGTACTACATCTTAAAATTTACGTTCAATTTATAAGGTGTCATGGAAAGGTGACGCTGGAAAAATTAGCATTAATGGGACTGATTACAATCTGCAAGGCTCTCATTGGCATGTACCTTCTGAACATACTTTCAATTTCAAAAAGTACGTGCTTTTTGCCTTCTCTCATCATCTGGGAACTGGGATTTTGATTATTCTTATTTCGATCAATTTGGCATTTTAATTATTTTTTGCCCAAATTTTAAAATAGATATGACATGGAGCTTCACATAGTTCATGTGAATTCTCTTGGAGAGACGGCTGTTGTTGGAGTACTTTACAAGTATGGCAAACCCGATCCCTTCCTTTCAAAGGTTTTTGTTATTGCTACACACATGTATTTCTTTAATTTATTATTTTCTCTTCTTGTTTTGCAGTACTTAGTTATTTGTAATTGGAAGTAGATAGAAGACAACATTTGTTTTTTTTCTTCTAATTATTTATTTTCGTTTTTTTTCATATCCCTCTCTCATTTCTGGCAGCTGTTCCCCTATATAAAATCGGTCACAAAGCAAGAGAAGAGTCTGGGAATTTTTAGTCCAAACAACATGGTGTTTGGGAGCAGAAAGTTGTACAGATATATTGGTTCTCTCTCAGTTCCTCCATGCAGTGAAGGTGTTATATGGACAGTAGTCAAGAAGGTTTTTTTTCTTATCCCTTTTGTCATTTCTGGCAGTTGTATATATATATAGATATATTGTTGTTGATGATGCAAGTTCATACCTATTAATAACTAATTTAATCTCCAGCAAACAAATGAAAAGCCAAGTAAATCACCGATAGGGACTCCGAGAAAAGCACACAGAGAAAAAAAAAAAAAAAAAACTCCAGCAAAACACCCTACATCCTTATTTGAACAAAAACCCCTGTGAAAGCTGGGGGAAAAATCAGACAAACATAGAATTTAATAATGATGTAGCAAAAGATATATATTGTCTTTTCTTACGTTAATTTTATATTTACATCTTTATTTATCTCTTGTAGGTTAAGACTGTTTCAAGGGAGCAAGTGCAGCTGTTGAGAGATGTTGTTGATTATGTAAGTCCACACCTATCAATACCAATCAGAACAGACTTGATAAAAATTGCTTCAAAAATTGACGCTTAAAGCTTCCTCGAATAAAGTAATTAATCTTAAAGAACTTGTGAAATTAAATTAAACCTAAAAAGCTTGTTATTAAACCTTTTTATAGTAAATTGTTTTGATACTTGATCATGAGAAAAAGGGTTGACTTGCATTTTTTGTCAGGGATATCAAGCAAATGCAAGGCCAGTTCAGCCATTGAATGGGAGAGCAGTTAAATTATTCATAAGGCCGTCAAAGAACCTTTAATGAATAATTTATACAGGGCAAAGAGGGAGAGAAAATATTTAAGAAGCACACGACACACATAATTTCCTCCATCGATGATGTTTGGTGGATATAGATTCATGGAAGTTCTTTTTAATTAATCTGTTTGGCAGATGCTGTCTTTTTCTATAATTAAATATGTTAATGTAAAAAAAATATTTGCTTAAATTTGAATTCATTACAATCGATGACTTGAGACATATAATTGGTTTGTCTTAGGTTTGATGGCAGCTTTATTGTTTCCATATGTATATAAACTTAAGACAAACTCTAAATTTACCGGCGGATAGTTTAATTTGTACATTTAAAATATTTTTTATATTAGTTGTAACATTAAATTAAGTTGTAATATTGTTTTCATTCAAATTATTCTATTAAATATAGTTAATAAAATGGAATATATGAATATCCACAAAAAGATGAAATTAGAAGAAAATTTTCTTTTTGAGTGAATAATGTACAGAGCTAGTGTTTAAGATTTTGATGTTCTCTCTTGTAAAAGAATTTGAGGGAAATTTTCCTCCATCTTCTGGTGAGAATCATAAAAGGAATACATGAATATTTATGGATTTTATTAACTGGATTTAATAAAATGATTTCATTGAGAAATAATTTTTTTATAATATAATTGATACGAAAAATATTTTGAACTTACAATTAAAACTATCCCAATAACTTAATAGTAAATTAAAATATTATAAAAAAATTATTTTGAAAATAAATAAACATCATGGGAAAATAGTGGTGAAAAATTCATTAAAATATAATTGATGAGCACATTTGACACAATCCTTTTTATCTTGGATTTGGATAAGACAGCACACTACTCTCCCTTTCTCAATAAGAAACCACACACAAAACCCATACCAACAAAAACCATCTTCTCTACTAGGTAGAGCCAGTTTAAACTAAGAGCCACTTGGACAATGGTCTACGACCTCCATTTAACAAAAAGCTTAAAAAATAAAGTATATTTGCCAATTATGCTTTTATAAAATAAAAATTGCTTCCACTTATCAAAGTGCCCCAAGTATGAAATGAAATTTGTCTAAGACTCCACTTGTCAAACATACATAAAACATAATAATAAAATATCTCTTAAATATTTTAAAAGACCTCATTTATAGTTTTGTCCAAAACCCTCATTAACCTTAAGTCGGCTCTGTCATTGAGCTATCAATGACAATCCCTTCACTGTTAAGCACTTTAACTCCATTTCTTCCTTTTGGCACCACTAGTGACAGCCCCCAACTAACATCAGCCCTGTCTTCCATCATTGGAACTAACCGCCACAAGACAAACCCTCAAACCTCCACAAAACAGCCCCCTACAAGTAGGGGTAGTAGAAACCAGTTATAAAGAGTGCAGACATCAAATTTCAACGTAGTAGAGCTCCCTTTATAAGTGTCCATTTGTTATACCGTTGGTGGGAGATAGAAGAGGAGATAGTGTAATTTCAAACCTGGTCAGAGGTTCTCTTAAAAGCATCAGAAGTAACACCTAGCAGTAGGGAGAAAAGGCAGACTTGGACTAAAAAACATGAGCAGATGTCGAACTTCAACGTGGGAGAGCTCCCTCTACAGGTATTCATTTGTTGTGACATCAGTAGGAGATCAAAGAGGAGATAGTGTAGTTTCATATCTGGTCGAAGGTTCTCCCAGAAGCAACAACAACAATACCCAGAAGTAGGGAGAAGAGGCAAACTTGGATTGATAAACAAGAGAAAGACTGAAAATTCAACATAGTAGAGCTCACTTTACAGGTGTTCATTTGCTACAATGTTAGTGGAGAATCAAAGAGGGGATAGAGGAGTTTCAAGTCTATCAAGTTTCCAGCCTCTAGAAACGACAGCTTGTGGCCTCACGTGCCACCACTTTTCCAACAATTCCAACAACTTCCTTTGCTTTTATCTCAGCAACTATAATTTATTTCCAACGTTCTGGATCAAAGGTTCATTTATGATTTTGTTTGCTTTAATGTATTTTTTTATTATAGGTAGATTGTGATTGTAAATATGTGTGACTGTAGAGTATGTATGTAAAATTGTAAATTAGTGAAGACGATGGATGTTTTTGTATCTAATGTATTATTTTTATTTTTCTAGCATGTGTTAAATAAATGGTTAAAAAAAGATAATTAGTTAAATGTTTTAATTTGCATCATGGCCAGGCTTTTTTAAAAAAAGAAACATAAAAAATATCTCTAGTTTGCATAATTTAGTTCCTTTTTTAAGTACCACGCTTATATATATATATAAACGTATTGAAATTGAGGCTAGTTATAGAAAAGGAAATTGTAAGACTATTATTTAAAATTAGCATTACTCATGTAAAAAAAGATATGAAAAAAAGGTTTTAAATTCGTAATAAAGAAGAATAAAAACGCAATAAAATTATAAAAGAAAAAAAACAGAAAAGGTATTAGATTTTTTTAAGAGAAGGAAAAACAATATTACAATTATGACTAATTATAAAAAATAAAATACAACCACTAATAATTAATTAAATAAAAAAAGGAAAATAATAAGTGTAAAAGGTATTAAATTTCTTTAGAAAAACAATTCATATTAAAAATTACTAAGATTTCTATTTTAGATATTAAATTGATTAAAAATCAAGGGTATTTTAATTGATTCGAATGTTTCAACTTATAATTCATACTTTTATATATAGTATTGAATAAATTAAACCTAAATCTTTAAAGCTAAAAAGGAAGCATATTTACTTCAAGATTTAACGGTATCAAATTATAAGAAAAGAAATAAAGTGCAATATTTCTTACTTCATGTGCTAAGCAACCATTTATTGGATTTGTTGGATTTCTTACTTCATGTGGTAAGCCGTCCAGACAATTCTTTGCTTCAAGTGTTAATTTGTTGGATTTAAAATTAATAAATATAAATTAAATGAATCAATTGATTGATTGTTAAAAATTATAAAGAAGAAGATTTGACTAATTTTTTAATCCAAATCAAGTTATTTAAATTAAATAAAAAAATCATGATAATAAAGTCATAATTATTGATATTCTATAAGTTATATAGCTGAGTTTCATTAATTACTTTTAATTTTGATACGGACAATCAGAAAAGATGAGCATGCTATAAATAACCAAATCTTAAATTAGAAGCGATCTAAAGGGGAAAAAAGTAAATTATAGAATACTAATTTATTATACTAGGAGTAAGAAATCAAGATTCCAGCGAAAAAAAATTAGCACAACAAAAAAAAAGCAGAATTCTCATGAAAAAAAAGGTGTGTATATATATATATATATATGAGGGAGCACGTCTCGTGGAGGTGCACTTGTAAGCAAGGCCTGTTTGTTCTTTCAAAAAAAAAAAAATCACCAACGTTACATCAATCTGTCGCATTTAACCCCTTGAACATCTAAGAAATTAAGAGATTATGGCAAGCACAAGTCACTTCAACGTCTACAACATTAACATTTCGAGCTTTCTCCTTCTTTTTTCTGTCGTCATAGTCTCATGTTCACTCACCATCTGCTTTGCTTCGGAGTCTGAAGTTGGTATGTTCTTGACCTCTCTCTCCCCTCTCTCTTACTAGTTGATATATAGATTTAAGCTGTTGTGTTCTTCTTTTTCACTGTTTACACTGCATTCTGATATTTGATATTCTACTAACAGTGATTGATATATCGTAGAAATCCCAGATGAAATATCACATTGCTGGGTTTTGAAAGATTAATTTATTGGTATCCTTCTGTTTGAAGAACAGGGAGGATAAAAAAATCAATCTTGAGATTCAAATTTGTTTTTGAAGGTTTTTTCTTTAATTAAGGGCTTGTTTGTTACTTGTTAGTGTGGGGGTGATTGTGTGAAATATCACAGTACTGTCTTCTTTTTCATTGGCAAGGTCACCTGCTAGCTGACAAGGTTAACTGGCTCTTTTAATGAAGAAGATTTTGTGCTCTTGACCTTTGCGTTTTATTTTTTAAAATTCTCGTGCATGTGGTTTAGAACCAGGAGATTATTTAAGATGTTGGCCACAAAGGTCTAAGGGTCAGTGCGGTATTTTGTTTTAATTATTGAAACTGTGTTTTATTTTAATTATAGTTTTAAAATTGTTTGATTTATTAATATATATTCTAATTTTGCATGGATCTTATTTTAAAAAAATTAAAAAATTTTGGTTATGAAAAAGCTTTAATATAGGTTTTTAAAATTTTATTTTTTAAATTATAGGATGACAAGTTAGCGATGCTTGATGAAGAATTGTTTTGATTTTTTTACACACTATTGTCATACATGTTTGAATAGTTAAATCAATTCGTGATTTCCTTTTCTGAAAGTGATTTATTTTTCATTTTCTTATGTTCTTTCACTCAACTTTTAGTCCTAGGTAGAGCCAAATCTGTGCTTTATGTCTCCAAAAAAAAAAAAGGAATTTAGAACCTCCCTTTGGCTTTAATTTTTTGGAGGCTTTTCTTGAAGACTTGTTGGTCCTTAGTGGAGTGATCCACTTCATATCATGAATAATTATCTTCATCATAAATATGATTTCTTAAACAGTCCAGTCAATTTAATTTATTCTTTTCTTCCATCAACAGAGAAAGAAAGTGAATTTGCATATGTAGAAGGAACTGGAAAAGGGCCAAAGAATTGGGGAAAGATCAACCCACATTGGGAAACTTGTGGTAAAGGGCAAATGCAGTCTCCTATCGATCTCCTTGACGGGAGGGCAGTGCAAGTTTTTCCCAACTTAGGAAAGCTGCGTAGGGATTACCAGGCAGCTCCGGCAGCCGTGAAGAATAGGGGGCATGACATTACAGTAAGCTACTTCTTTTCCCTTCAATAATTCATGGATTTACTCAAGAAGCTACTCATTCTAAAAACAAGATTCATTTTAATCCACCTCTGCCATTGTAGCATGCATAAGATCGTTGACCCTATATAGATTTTGATCATAATTTCGTCGTTGAATTGTTGGTAGTTGACCAGTATTCAGGCTACAAAAGTATGCATCGCAAACGCTTGTTATCTGTTACCTGTCGACAATGACTTTGGAAGAAAATAGGTGTGACAGATTTATTACTCCATTTGAATTTCTTACTAGGTGATTTGGAAAGGAGATGCAGGAAAAATCACGATCAATAATACTAGTTACCAGCTGAAGCAATGCCATTGGCATTCACCCTCAGAGCACACATTCAATGGTTCAAGGTTTGTTTGTTTGCCTTCTTTATTATTGAGATTTTGAAGGTTTATTTGATCTCACGTTAATGATCCGAACTCTTCCACCTACTCCACTTCACACTCTACAATCTTCTCCCACAAAGATCTAAGGTCTATTCAAATCTTTCTTCTCTTTTTTTAACAGGTATGACCTGGAGCTTCACCTAGTTCACTATAGCTCTCAGGGAGGGGTAGCTGTTTCTGCAATTGTTTACGAATATGGTCGACCTGATCGCTTCCTTTCAAGGGTATTGTGATGCCTTTCAATTGCTTACAAATATGATCGACCTGGAACTTCTCGTAAAGTTCGATTCTAATCTGTGAATCTGAAGCTCTTTTTTTGACCGCTACTATTTCCCCCTTGTGGCAGTTGTTCCACCATATAACTCATGTTGACCCCGAAGAAGAGATAGATGCGGGGATAGTCAACCCTGGAGATATCAAATTTGGGAGCAGAAAGTATTACAGATATATCGGTTCCCTTACAAGTCCTCCTTGCACCGAAGGTGTTATCTGGACAATAGTGAAGAAGGTGCTTTTACCAAAACATTCACATTCCATTTCATCTTCAATATACCTTCTTCACCGGCATGATGTATATGATAATTCTGATGCATTCTTCTATGAACAGGTCAGGACAGTCTCAAGGGAGCAGGTCAAAGCATTAAGGGATGCTGTTCATGATGTAAGTAGTACTTTTAGTTCCGTTTAAGGATGCATTTCCAGTTTAATGTCTCTAATTTTTTCAGAGAAAACAACAATGGTGCTTTAGGCACTCTCGTACTCGTCTGTGTACAAGACCAAAGCAGTTTTACTGATTTAACTTCTGTTGGGCTCTTTTGTTTAAGGGATATGAGGCAAATGCAAGACCAACTCAGTCATCGGATGGAAGAGCAGTTTTTGAGTACACTCCAAGGGTGATTGAGGCCTCTGCCTAGCTAGCAATGCAAACTGAAGAGTAAAGAACTTAAGAGATCTTCATCTCGCAGACTTCTGTATATATATCATTTATTCAGCTGGTTTATTGCCATTATACTAAGATTACATGCCGAATATCTCTATATGATACCACAAAAACCGAGATTAGGAAAAAGGGAAGGAGTGTTCCTTTGCCACTAGTGTGTTCTCATTAGCCGTTGAGCTTTCTCTAAACCTCCATCCTTGTTGAGTACATATCTATGATAAATTCAATAAAATTATAACGTATTATATAGCTTCTTTTAAGCAAGTAATTATTTTTTGTGTCCAAGCTAGACAGGTTTTGCAATATCTTACATCAACGGATGAGAACTTAAAAAAGGGTTTTATATGAGCATGCTCGTCTTGACTTGTAAGATGTGTTTTGAAGCCATGCATCGTTGTCAAGAACAAATCAGTGAGATCTATGGGCCAAAGCGGACAATATCTTATCAATAGGGTGGAGTGTTATATTTGGAGTCAGAACCTGGCTCATTGGCTGTCTAATGGTGCCGACAGGGTTGTCGTGCTCCTTAAAAGAGGTAAATTGTAATATTCAACATCAACGGGTGAGGATTTGAGGGAAGATCTTATATGAGCATTCTCATTTTGACTAGTAGGACATGTTTTAGAGTCATGTGTGGCTGTAAAGAACAAATATGTGAGGCCGTAAATCAAAGCAGACAATATCTTTTCAGTGGGTGAGGTGTTACATGCTTAGATGAGTTGCAGCTACATATTTCATTTTGCAAGCCAGCAATTTTGAAACAAAGCGTTTGCTTGTTTCAGCATGTGTAATTCATATATATAAAAAATGTTATGTGCTCTATCAGGGCAGCTGTGATGAAGAAACTCGAGCTGGGAGAATCAGTAGAGGCACCCGCGGGCACAAAAATGATTTTGTGGCTTGTATTTTGGCCCGGAATGACAAGTTCTCTCTCCATTTAAATATGTGTAATTCATATTTAAAATTAATGCGCATTGATGATTGAGACATGGCAAAGAAAATGCCTTCAACTGCTGGCTGCGCTAAGCGAGAGACAACTTAATTACATGTTGAGTAGACAGCAGTTAGAGCACAAAAATTGAGCAAATGAATGCTCAGAACTGTCAAGTAAGAGAGACAGCAACTTTTCGGAGCTCAAAGTCTCTAGACTTGGACCTTATGAAATTAGAGTTTTTGATGCATTCTGAAAAGTCAGTAATTTATAAAAATTGTTCTAAGAATAATATACAGTTGTTTTTATAGTTGCAAACTCACCTAACCTATATAGAAAAAAAAAAGATTTTTTTAGCTTAATTTAAGGATTTTCCTAGCCCCAGTTGCTGCTAGAAAGCTGACCTCATAGAGAAGGAACGTCCTCATCAAATTTGAACTCCATCCAAAGTTTGTTTAAATACAAAACTATATAAAACCAGATACACAAACTTATTTTAACAAATATTGCTCACCTTGACAGCTTAATCTGCATTCCACGAAAAAGAACGACGAAGAAAACACCAAATTAGAGATGCTCAGCAGAAGTCAAACACAGAGATTCTCAAACTAAACCAACAAAAAAGAAATCATTTATCAAAGAGAAAACAAAGGGAGATTGAACACAAGACCAAGAAAAATATACTCGATGAATATTGTCGTATTCGATGGCCTTGTTCTTAATTCCCTCCAGTTTTATCAAACTTAGATACTAGCACATCCAAAACAACTGGTGAGACAACAAATATTGAACTCGTAAGTGCCTCTCTCAGCTCATTAGCATCAATCTTGCCACTCATGTCCTTATCAAATCTCTCAAAGATATGAACTTCTTTTTGTCTTTTTTTTTTAATTTGTGATTTTTTATTTGGGTTAAAAAAACAATAAAAATAAATACAGACCTAGTTGTGTTCATGAACCAGAATCAGGTTATAGATTTGACAAGTCAATCCATAGTATCAGATTTTTTTAAAAGCATTTTTTATCCTTTAATGAAAAAAAAATACAATTTTTCATCCTTTCTTATTGATGATTTATTTTTTTATTCTACTCAAAACTAAATATATATATAATTTTATCATTTGTTATCAATTATCTACTTTTTCTATCTTAGTCTCACGTGTCTATCATGGTTTTTTTTCTTTTAAGAAAATATTTCATCCAAAAGAATTCTTATCTGCTTTATTGTTGTTTAATTAAATAAAAAATAACTTTTGGAATAAAGAATTTATTGAATTTGATGACATACATGAATGACGTGGTTTGGTTAGTTGATTCAAGTTCACTTGTATTTTTTAATTGAGTGTTATTTTTATATCAATTTGGTCCTTTAACACTAAGTTAATTGGATATTAAGTTTCCCAATTATCATTTTTAAAATTATCTTTACAAGTTTCGCAAGTCAACTCTAGTTGACTCAAATTGATACAATATGTTTCTATTTCAATATTAGATAAAAATATTATTTAATATCATAGTTTTAAAACCCGGTCTGATCCAAGGCCCGAGTTCCGGGTTTTGACCGGGTCATCAAGGCGGCGGGTCAATTTTTAAAAAAAAAATTCAAAACAACATTGTTTTAGTAAAAAAAACAAAAAAAAATCAATTGGTTTGCGACCGGGTTTTATCGGGTCAACCTGCCAAGTCAGCCGGGTCACACCGGAATTTTCCTTCCTTTATTTGTTCTTCAACCAAATCTGGTTCCAGCCCCAGGCCGGGTTTCAAAACTATGTTCAATATAATTATGTCAGGTAAGGAGTCAAGTCAAAATGTTTCAAAGTTCTCATGTTGGGTTAGGTTCAATAACAAAGCCAAATAGTTCTTTTATTCCATCATCCAAATTTTTTTCTTTCATTGAATTCTATTTGGCTTTTTTTTTCATTAATTTTATCTTTTAATATTTTTTTAATATTTGGTTGATTTTGAATTGGTATTCATAATTTATTTTGGTTTATTTGCTACAAGATTATTGCAATCTTAAATAAATGTCCAGATATTTGGTTGATACTTAATTTCGCGAGCGTTTATTTTTTTATATCATATCATTAAGAAAAAAATAGTTTGAGAAAAATTATTAAACTTAGTGGAGTCCATTATTTAAACCACATGTTTAGTGGGTTAAGACACAAAGTTTAAGTCACTTTAATATGTTTATATTTTTCAATATTAAAAAAAATATCATCTTAATTTTTTTTAAAAGATCAAACTATGTTTTTTACTGGTTGTCCAGATTTTTTTTAGATCTATCAAATTAATTAAATCATGTCGAAATAACTCTCACACGATTTAATTTAAAATCTAATTTAGATAAAAAGTTAAAGTAATAAGTTTTTAAAATTGATATGTTATGTTAGGCTTAATAATAATACCAAATTATTCATACACACACATTTTAGGTTCGATAAAATTTTAATCTAACATACAGCATACACGGGTCACGAAACTAGTGTCATCTAAATTAACATAATCCTAAAATAAAATCCCATAGAAATAACCGCGTGATGTAATTACATGAAAAAGATTAGTTGATGATAAATTTTGAAGTCATGGGAATTAAAAGTGCTCTTATTAAAATCCCTTTCTACTCAACACAAATTATGTTTATTTTCTCAATATTATGTAATCCATTCGTCTCAGGTTAAGAATTTTTGTTAAGTTGTGTTGACAAGACACATGAACATATCAAAGCAAAGAAGCGGGTTCAAAGGCTTCGATATTCTCGCCGGAAACACCCTCAATTTTCCGTTACCTTCTCGGAACTGCAACGACGCTCAACAAATTCATGAATGATAAAGAGGGTGGGATAGTGAAAATTGTTGGTAATTAGCAGCTTGCCATCATAGGAGTGAAAAGAAAAAAACACTACATCACAGCTCAAAGATTAAAAAGAAGAGGGTACATTAGAGAGATTAATCTGCAAACCAGTATCCACTAGACCCTTGAAACAGTCTAGTTTTAACGGCTAAAAACAGATACACAAACTTATTTTTACCAAGTGAAGGGGAAAATAATCTGCATAAGACCCAGAAAGTACATCACTTTCCAAATTCACCGGCCCTTGGACGACGGCCGTTTTAGCTTTCAAATCCCATCCTATGCAATGAGGAAAGGAAGAACAGTAAGCATGAAGTTTTCATAAGTGAAACTTGCTGAACCAGAATATGCAGTATCCCTCTCTTTGAATTTATCAGTCAGTCCCTGAAAAACAGATGATCAAACATGATTCAATAACGACATGTATTATTTAGCTAGAGCTTAACAAAAGCCAAGATAGAGTAAGGATTCTTGATACAGTTAAGAACTCCATTGATCTTTAGTTCAAAGCTCACCTTGACAGTCAGACAGCATCTGCATTCCACGAAAAGGAACAAAGAAAACACCAAATTAGAGATGCTCAGCAGAAGTAAAAAAGAGAGCTAATATTCTCAGACTAAACCAACAAAAAAGAAATCATTTATCAAAGAGAAACAAAAGGAGATTGAACACGAGACCAAGGAAAACATACTCGATGAAATTGTCGTATTCGACGGCCTTGTTCTTCCCTCCAGTTTTATCAAACTTGGATACTAGCAAGTCCAAAACAACTGGTGAGACTGCAAATCCTAAACTCGCAAGCGCCTCTCTCAGCTCATTAGAATCGATTTTCCCGCTCCTGTCCCTATCAAATCTCTCAAAGTTTGCCTGTAAAGCAAAAACAACCAAAACCCACAAAAACAATAAACATTTCCAATCCAGAAAATTAAAACAGATTAAAAAACTCTCCAGTTCAAAGTCTCCAAGAGCTTACTCTCCAGTTCTGCAAACTGTAGAACAGGGGAGCGAATTCCTTTGGCCCTGCATTAACATTTCAAATAATAATAATAATCAATGTGGGTCCTTCACAAATCCACAAAGCTTTCAAGATTACGAATGTACCCTTGCAAATTGCACTACAACATCAAGATATTCAAGGGCATGTCTAGGACTTTCAAAAAATAAAACCCGCGTAAAATACGTGGGAAAATCAAAACTTATCCCCTTAGATAATCAACTGAAAACAGCAAATGGGCCATCAAATGTCAGAAAATGAAGAAAGTGACCCCTCTGATCAAGACCTGACTGAACAATCACCATGTAATTATACCGGCAGTTTCGTCCATTCAATGCAAACAAAAAAAAAACTAGCGTACATTAGAAAAAAATAGTACCATTCCACTGACATAGGCATATAATAGCAAAAATATTATATGCTGAAACTAGCAAAACTTGTAGCATTTCACTAACATGCGCATGAATGAAAAATCATGTAAATCAAGCTCTTACCGATCCTCCTGGTGTTGGTGTTCGTGAAGAGATACATGAGAAGGTGAACAGTCCTCAAGCTGAAGCTCTGATTATAGCTCGATAAGGCTCTCTGCAGCTCTTTGTCATCAACGAGCCCGCTACCGTCCTGATCGGCGACTTGAAAGCAGGCGACGATGCTGGGGTCCGTCCCTGGAGGGAAGGTGGAGGGCATCAGAGAGGCGAAGGGGCTGCTGCCGTAAGGTGCAGAAGGATAGCCACCAGGTGCGGAGGCTTGGGGTTTGTCCTTCGGTGGCTTGGTGCCGGGAGCGGGAGCACCGTAGGGGTGGCCGTATGGAGCTGCAGGTTGTGCGGCTCCATATGCAGCAGCGGGTTGTGGTGCGGTGCCGTATGGAGCTGAAGGTTGCGGTGGTGCGCCATAAGGGGAGGAGTATGGTGCAGCGGAGCCGTAGGGTTGGGGTTGTTGTGGTTGTGGTTGTGGTTGGCCGTACCCGTAGCCGGCTGGTGGATGAGGGTAGCCTGACATTTCAAGGGAGAAACGGAGAATTTATTGCTATTATTATTACTATTTGGGGGGGGGGGAGTTTAGTGTAGTGGAGGTGGGTCTTGGGCCGTTGGAGTTTATATAGAATTGGAAATGTAAATTATTTAGACTATTTTTCGTTTTTGTTTTTAAAATTTTACTAATAATTCAATCCTGCTTTGTACTTTACTTTTAAAAAAATATAGAAATTCATTGTATTTACTTATATTTCTATCCCTTCAATAAAATACATTTCTTTCTTTTGTATTTATTATTTATGGGCAAAGCACTGCTTAAATGCAGCATAGTTACACCAACTCGTATTTTTTTTTTCTAATAAACATTTGTATTTTTTATGTATTTATTAGATTTTGTACCGCGTTGTGAATAAAATTCTTGAGTCGTGTCTATGAAAGCCATGACCGGATATTTATTTGATTATTTAATTATTTAATCAGATGATATTTATTTAATTATTAAAAAAAAAACAAGTTGGGATTAGTTCGAATAAAAAATGAAAATGGATAGTATTTGATTCTGTGTACATGGGCTGCTACACTGCCACCTGCTCCTGTTCTTGTCAACTTTTTAAAAAAAACAAAAAGAGCCACTTGATCGTACGATTCGGATCAAATGTTGTATTATAGATTATCAACAAGGAAATCGTATGTGGTAGAGAATAATATAAATCATATTCTGGATTTCACCTAACAGTTTAAGTTATTGGGTTAAGATGGTTCTTTAACATGGTATCAGAGCCTTGATGATCAAGTGATCATGAGTTTGAATCTCACCATCCCCATTTATTTGATAAAAATTAAGTATAAGATAATGTGGGCCTGTGCAAGTTTCAAGCCTAAAGGGCTTTCACTTGAGGGGGTGTGTTAGAGAATAATATAAATCATATCCTGGGACCTCACCTAACAGCTTAAGTTATTGGATTGAGATGATTCTTTAACAGTACGACGGCTTTATTAAATAAAGAAGAAGAAAAAAAACAGTTGTTTTCGAATGTCATTTAAATCAACATCATCCTAAAAAAATATCCCATGGAGATAACTATGTAATTACATGAGAAAATACTTTAAATTTTATTTATTTACTATGCTAAGATTTTTGTTAAGTTGTGTGGATAAAATACTTTAAATTTAATTCTTAATATTATTAAATTCGTGTTTAGTTAATATTTTAAAGCATAAAATACGTAAACATAATTCATTAGAAAAATAGAAATAAATATATAAAATTATGAAAGTTTTAAAATAAATTTATGTTATATCAAAACGGGATACATGAGAATATATCATTTCTATTTCTATTATTTTTGTTTTTTTTTATGTATCAAGACAATAACAAAATTTTATCTAAATACAAATGATTTCGAAAACAAAATACAAAAACACGATACCTTAGCAGTCACCCCCGACACAAAATCATCATCTGCGAAGGAACAACGTGTCTCCACATGGCCACCTGTAGGCGACGACTTGGCTAATAGGGTTGACTTTAAAGTAGGTCAACTTACTCTCGTGGAATAGCGTCCACTTGATTTTCCTTCTTTGCGCGTCTTCGATCTGCCTAATTCCATCGGTCCACACACGGTTTCAGCCCAAATATTTTGAAAACCAGGGCTCGGAACGCTGCGTTTGGACTTTGGAGTGTTTAACCACTCAATTCAAAGGTCATCATGCTATTTTTTTTTTTTTTTTAATTTTATTGTCATTTGACATAAATGAAAAATACTGTAATTATGAAGCTTATCTCACAGAATAAAATTGTAAGCGATGGAAGTGTTCCGACACGTTGTTTGTCGGTCATTAATTTGTTTTGTAATAGAATATATATTGGATTTGTCATAAGTTGACAAATTATCATCCATTAAAGAGAGAAATATTGCATCTGAAGCTGTCATCCAGAATGGTAATGGAGGTCGTCGTCCTCGTGTGCCTGCACTGATAGAGGCGAAGGTGAAAGCAGATATCTTGATGATGGATTGTGTGCTATGATCTCATTATCACCCACAGCACTTGCCTTTCGCTGGATCGGCGAGCTAAACAGCCTCTTGAAACTAAATGAAATACCATATGACCATATGTGCTTTTATACTCGCAACAAAACCAGAGCAAAAAACTAACCACATGGTTGTAATTGTCACACCCGTCGATGATGAATTAAAATATTTATAAATAGAAAAAAATTTAAAACTAAAATGTATCTTGCAAACAAACACGCCTGATTTGAAGGATATGAGCTAAACAGTCAGATAACTCTAACAGAACATGGATATGGTAAATATATATGCTAAACCCAAAAAACTTGAATTAGATAAATAGTTAAGTTCAAGATAGCGTGGTCAACCGAATATGCCAAATCCAAAGGGCTCGGGCTTGGTAATTAGCCTCACTCAAGGTAGCATAGGTCTAACAAACATGACAGATCCAAAAGATTTGGGCTTGGGATCCAGCTAAGTCCGACACAGCGTGAGTCTAACAAACATTCTAGATCCAAAGGAGTTGAGCTTGGCAACCAGCCATGCCCGATACAGTGTGAGTCTGACAAACATGTCAGATCCAAAGAACGTGGACTTAACAATCAATTAAATCTAAGGTTGCGTATCTATAAAGTCTCTTAAAGGACATGCCATATTTATTGTCTTATTAATAATATATAAGAGATATTTGTCTTTTATTAATGTCATCGAAAGTGGAGTATTTTTCAATCCCTCTCTTCTCTAAAAACGATAAAATTCAAGAGTATAAATACTATATGAACCATCCAAGTAAAAAATTAGAACTTTTTTTCCCTTAAAATATAGATATACACCGATGGGAATATCGACAGACTATACATTACATACGAGTATGCTGACATAATATGTATTTCAATATATTCCAATGACTATGGGAATCGTCCCCCCTTCCTAATATTATTTATGGTGTTCATTACATATGGATATATCGATGAAATTTGTATGTAGGTATATTTAAGTGACTACGAGAATTGTTCAATTTTCAATGTACTAATAATTAATATTTTTTTTACTGTCTATTTTTTCTTAACGGCCTCATCGACAAAATGAAAAGTTGTTGGTAATATTTGAAGGGCTTTCTAAAAAATTTCAAGCAAGTTAAAACTATTCATTTGACTTTATAGATGGAATAACCTACAAAAATATTAATATTTAATTTATTGTCTATTATTTTGTTGGTAAAAAACGTTCAGATACAAAAAACCATTAAAATTCAACTTGACTTTACAAATGAAATCACCGATAGAAATATTAAAAATCTTAATATTTAATATTCCATCGGTAATTTTATTGGTAAAATTAAATTAAAAAAGCAGAATCAAAATAGACGAGGCTTCATCTTGTTCTCTCTTCTTCTCTCACAGAGTCGTTTCTCTCTCTCCTTCTCAGCCTAAATCATCAATTCTCTTATCTTCTCATCCCCAAGTATCTTCTGAGCTTAAATTGCTAACGAGAGTTTTTTTCACGAACTGTTTCTTTTTATGAGCCCGTTGGTAATATATTCATGCCGACAGATTATGAGTTTAAATACCGATATAAATTTTCATCGGTAAAATTATTAAATCTAACAGTAACAGTATAGAAAAGCATGATAATATCAGTACACAAAAAGTTAAACCTGATTCTGTAGAACCATTACTCCTAGATTGAATTGAGAGTATTAGAACCAGCAATGTAGTTGCCTCTACACCATTGTTTGATGTCAAGAGAGCTCTGCCTCTTCCTTCTTCTTTTTGTATATACGTCCCTGTTTCTTGCCCTCTCTTCCTTGCCTTTTGGTTATTATCTTTTTATAGGTGAAAGCTAATCCTTTTAGGAAAGGAAACAAATCATTGAGTTTTTGAGGATTGATTCCCAGAAACAAATCACTGGGTTGAAGGGAGGTTGATTGAGGAAATGTTTTTGGCATGAAATTTGTAGTGGACTATGAGAGTTAAATCCTTATTTCTTATGTCATGATTGTAGCCGACATGTTAGAAGACATGTTTCTTTTGTTTCTGAGCTACCAAGAGATTCATTTAAGAGTAAGATCAAGCCTTAATGTTTCATAAGAAACAGTTGTTTTTGCTTTTCTTTTTGTGCTTAGAAATATGCAAAAACATCAACCAAAATGACATCATTGTATTGAATATTTAAATTGTGATATTCCCGAATTCAAACTAAAAACACCATTTCACTTAATGTGAAACGAAGTCGTTTCCTCGTCTCAATTGGAAATAGTTTTTTTCCAATTAAAATCAAGCCAAACTTCATGATGAAAAACATTGAAGATTTTTCTATTAGGAAAGAATTAATTGAAGAGTTTTTCCTTTAAAGAAAAATTAATTGAAGATTGTTTCCTTTAAAGAAAAATTAGTTGAAGATTTTTTCCTTTAAAGAAAAATTAATTGAAGTTTTTGAAGTTTTTTTTAATGAAAAAAATAATTGCAGATTTCAAAGATTTTTCTTTAATGAAAAAATAATTGAACATTTCTACTTTGATGAAAAAAAAATTGTTTTAAATGAACATGGTATTTCTTTCCACCATATTTGATTTTTCTTTTACCGTAATCTTGAATTTCACAAAATATTTTCATTAATTTTAAAATATCATTATTTCCTTTTTAATTGCAATTTCCTTGATTCTCTCCTAATCAAACAATCAAACAATATTCCTTCCTAGTCGAACATTCAAGTTCATTTCATTTTGCCTATTTGATTTCCCATGAATTTGGTTCCCTTTTTTGTATTTTGTATTTTTTTTGTATTATTATGATTGTTTTTGCCCGCACAAAGATTAAATACAAATAACAAAATGATTAAAAATAACTAATATTTTCATTGAAAAGGAACATTTTTTTGGATTTTCTATTTTTATTTGAAATATATAAAATGGGAGGTCAAATTTTCGGTCATGACACACATAATATACACTTATAGAAATTTTTAAGATTTCCTATCATAAAAAAGAGAGAAAAAAATACAATCTTACAATTCTCACTGGATTTTAGATTAATAATTTTTCCAAAAACTGAAAGTTTTGATCCCAAAAACAAAACTCATTGTTGTGCTATAAATATGCATTGATATTGAGAATAATTGAGGGATAGATTGAGTATTTCAAGTTCTCAACAAGAAAAAAAATACAACATAGTATATACACCACATATAAACAATGGCAAGAGTCTCGTTCAAGGTTGGTCTACTTGTCATACTCTTCATCATCGCATCGGGTAACTTTCCATGATATATAACCTATAATGAGAGAAAAAAAATAAAGAAAAAAAAATAAAAGTCGTCTATCTCTTAATTTATTATTATATTTGGATGATTTTAACATGAAGGAAGAATAATATTGATAGGGTTCATCTTGGATGCCGAGGCACAAACACGACATGTGGATTCGTGTCAGAAAGAGATTGAATGTGAAGGTGCTTGTGCTCTTCCCTGTCAAGCCTGTGTATGCAATGATAACAAGTGTGTCTGCGATGATCACGCCATGGCCAAATCCAAGCCTGCTCAAGAGAGGCACGACTGAGAGGTTTAGGGCAACGAGAGAGGCACCACGTTGTTTTCTCCTAATAATGATTTTTGTAATTCCTCTTAAATAAACTGCATGGGTTGCAATATGTTTTGCGTTCTTTTTATTTCTTTTTTTTTTTCCTTGAAAAATGGAATAATTGCACCAAATATTAACAAGAAAAAAAAAGTAATTAATTAGACTTTGATATTTGACGGATACAGTGAATTATTAAATAATTATCTCAACTCAATAGTTTAAATTATTAAATAAAATTTTAAAATATGATTTATATTATTCTCTAACACATCTCTTTGAGTGTAAGCTCTTTGATCTTGAAACTTGAACAAACTCACATTACCTTGCTTAATTTTTATCAAATAAATAGGGGATGGTGAGATTCGAACTCGTGATTATTTGGTCATTAAAGCTCTGATACCATGTCAAAAAATCATCTCAACACAATAACTTAAGCAATTAAATAAGGTTTTAAGATATAGTTTATATTATTTAACATGAAAAATAAATTAATAGTTCCTTATCTGAAGGGAAGAAAACAAAAGGTTAATTAAAAAGGAAAAATAAATTATAACATAGTTAAAAACACGTATTTAAGATTAATTTAAAAGTAAAATTTGTTCGCAGAGTAATTAGATTTTATTAAAAAATGATCTTTAGTATAAGTTCTACAATATAAAATATTAAGATATTTAAAACTTGTTATGATTAAATTAAAAAAATAGGTTTAAAAAAAAATTAATTAATAATATTTTTCTCCTTGAGGACCGGAATGATTCATCTAGACTTTGGATTTTTCAATATTAGCCATGTAGTATTTAAGAAGATTTCATCAAACTTGGTGTGACGTAGCATTGATGTGCAAGAGCCCATTGGCCATGGACTTGTAATGGTGCTGAAGGTCACAAGCCCATTGGTGTCACGTGACTTGTTCAATTCATATAATAAGATCCGATCTAGCTTACCTGGTTCGAGCTGATCTACATGGTTCGAGCTGGATAAGTAAGAAAATTTATTTTTTTTTACAAAAAAAAAAAGGTCATTTTGTTGGGAAAACCGATCTAACCATCAATTTTTTTCGTGAAATTAGGATCGATCTATCAATAAAATAATGTAATCTATCCCATAATTCAACTCCAAGATGTTCGCAAGGAAAACGGGAAACTATGGACCTATAGTCTACTCAAAACTTTCACCGTCATTGAATAATAGATTAACAAGAAAGGTTTGAGATCTCAAACATTATAACCTTATTTTTTTATATAAAATAATTAATCTAGATATCTTCAATCTTTAATTCGACTGCTCATAATAAAGAACAGTGTGTATTGAACTTGATGTTAAAATCTAGTTTCATATGTGGTTTATTTTATTTTATTTTATTTATTAATATGGATATTCGAGCTAGTTTACTCGCATTTCAACTAATTTTTTAGATCCTGAAGATAATGATCATGTAGATTTCTAGTGGTTCTGAAATTTGTAGAATTCAAATTGATGATCTTTAAAAAATAAACTCAAGACCTGATCAATTAAACCACGTATCTCCGAATTCAACAGTTTAATTTCTTTTTTATATTATTAATGTAAGTATCCGAGTCAATTTGTGCATACTTCAATAAATTTCACAGATCCTAAAATTAGTAAGTCTCTAATAATTATTATATTAATAATCACAGGACTTGGATTTAAAATTACAAGGAAAAAAATTTTAATCCTAAAATTTTATTATTAAATCAACTACTAGATGATTACTGCGGTTTTTTTTATTTATTTATTTACGTGGATGTCCGGGCCAACTTGCACGCACCACGACTAATCCCACGGCTCACTGAACATCCTGCAAACTTAGTGAGCATGTAAGGCACCGTGGGGGTAACAGGTATACACGGTAAGATTTGAATCCAGGATGCAGAGAAAAAAAACAAATCTCTTCAACTACTAGATCAAGACCTCAAGTGCATTTTCTTTGTTTCTCGTTCCATTCTGCCACTACAGTCAATTTACATGAGTGGCAGCCGACACACCCTTGCCTCTTTTCTTCATTTAAAATGTGTGGTGTCTCAATGTCAATGGTGCGGACCACATGCAACACATAAAATTTTGTGTATATATATACATATAAGAAACATGGTTTTTTTTTTATCAGCTAAAACCGCCACAAAAGCAGGGCCGTGTCATTGCTCTCGTTAATTAAAGCATTAACAAATTAATAAGAAACATTAAAGGATTTGAGATGGAAACGCGATTCATCATGAATCACCTCAGTGCTTTTTTTCTTTTTCTTTTTATTTGAATTCTTTTTTCTACTGAGTCATTTTGTTTTTTTGTGTTTAACAATTTTAGTTTGATTTCTTAAAATTAATGTTTTGTAAACCATAATAAAATAATGATGTTTGAATTATAAATAATAAATCACCCCAAACTCTCTTTTTTTCATTCACAATTTTTTTTTTTTCGATCCTTTATTATTTTAATTCCTTTGACTTTATATTTAATAATTGTAATTATATTTTAAAAAATTAACACTCAGTAAATTATGAAATGATATTTAAAATTATAAACACGCCAAACAATACAAGAATATAAAAATATTAATAAGTAATGGAAAGTAACATAAAAAAAAGACACATTTCATTGTGGATTGCAATAATAACTTACAGTGGGTTTTTTTCCGCGTCACTTGATTTTTTTTAATTTAATTATTTAACATAAAGTTAATTTAGAATTGAATTTGATATTTTGTTTTGGTTGGTCTTGTAACTATGGGACTCCGGTGGTGTTAAAAATAAGTTTTAATGTTAAGTTAATGCTCAATTTTTTTAAAAAAATTAATTTTATTGATTTAATTCTTGATATTTCAAATAAAATTAATATCATCTTAAACAAAATAAAGTTAAACAATGTTTTTTTATCTACAATTCAAGTTGCCTTTAACCTATTAAATCAAATCTACTCAATCATGTCAAAGCAAATATCATATGATTTAATTTTAAATTCATATTAAATAATAAAATAAAATGGTTTTAAAGTTGACATTTTAGATTGGATTTAATAACAATATTAAATAACTTTCTATTATCTAATAATTATTTTTTTTAACACCCATGAAAATTCTTTTGTAGAATGGGCGTAGCGAAAGAAATAAACTAGTAAATGCTATTGAATGAGTCGTTATATTGTTCTCTCTCCAGCCAGCAACCTACCTACATACTGGATCCCTGAAAACTGGATGCTAAAAATGGAGTATCCATCACAACAACAGAGAGATCATCATAATCCGGCCTGCACTTTGATAAAGGATTTGACAACCTAAAGACAGTCTGTACACGGTAGATTGGCCTGCCTGCCTGCCTGCCTGCCTGCCTTCTTCTTTTTTTAACAATTTCAGATATTTAAATCAATTTACATATATTTTAATTAATTTTTATTTTTATTAAACACCTCACAAGTCTAATAAACAAATAAAATACCACATAGATAACAGGCCTCCAGAAATCAAACTCAGAAGCAGAAGAATGAAACAAGTCCCTTCCCCGCTGGCCACGACCTCAAGTGCACCTCAATGTTTTTTAAGAACAACGTCTGCTCCGCTGCACAAGCGTCGATACAGAATATTTATCAAGCAGCAATATAGTAGGAGAGTAGACTGCCTCCTTAATCTGCAGCTTCGGTTTCTTCAATAGCTGTAAGTCACCTGTAGCATCACTTAATTATCCCCTTTGATTTTTAATAACTACGTCTTCCCCACGCTAAAGCGTTGTTTCCATAAACAATACTCCATGATATATATGTGTGTGTGTGAAAGAAGGTCCACTTGCATTAATCTAGTGTGGGTTTGGTTAAAATAAATATTAAAATTTAATTTTTAAAAATAAAAGGTATTATTTTAATATATTTTTTAAAAAATACAACCCCCTGTGACCCTGTCTATCTCTACCACGCTGAAAAACATGCACTTGACTATCATCCCAGATCATCTGATAACCTTCAGGTAAAGAAAACAAAACGTCATCAATTCCATTTCCATCGCCCAACACAAAACCACCCATAAAACCTTATATTCAGAGCTAGCCATTTCAAACATATCCATCCTCTATTCCATGGCTATGGCAAACCAACAGCAGCACCAACCATGCCATGGCATAACTGAACAAGCACAAGTTGTTGTGGTCATGGTGCCCTTTCCAGCACAAGGCCATCTCAACCAGCTCCTCCAACTCTCCAGGCTCGTCCTATCCTATAACATCCGGGTCCACTATGTCGGCGCCACCACCCACAATCGTCAGGCCAAGCAGCGCGTGCACGGTTGGGATCCAGACGCCGCAGCGAGTATCCATTTCCATGACATTGAGATCCCTCCTTTTCATTGCCCTCCTCCCAATCCAAATGCCAAAATCAAGTTCCCTTCTCATTTGCAACCTGCTTTCAATGCGTCGTCTCATCTTACAGAGCCCGTTTCAATGCTTGTACGTGCACTTTCAGGCAAAGCAAGGAAGATTGTTGTAATTCATGACTCTCTAATGGGGTCTGTGATTCAAGAAGCTCGTTTACTCCCTAATGTAGAGTCTTACATTTTCCATAGTGTATCTGCTTTTAATGTTTCCTCGCATGCATGGGAACAGCAAGGGAAGAATATTATAGAGGATAGTGAGTTGTTTCCACAGGATATTCCTTCTCTTGAAGGGTGTTTTACCGCTGATTTTGCAGATTTTTTTGCTCGTCAATCTAATTACCAAAAGTTCAACACTGGCTGTGTTTACAACACTTGTAAACTGGTAGAAGGTGCTTATATGGATTTGCTTGAGAAAGAAACAGCCGAGGAAGGCATTAAGCACTGGGCTTTAGGACCTTTCAATCCCGTGACAATACCCGAGAGATCAGAAAAGAAGAGATTTTGCTTGGACTGGCTTGATAAACATGCAAGAAACTCAGTCATTTACGTGTCGTTTGGGACGACTACAACCTTGGATGATGAACAAATCAAGGAGCTGGCAATTGGGTTGAGAGAAAGCAAACAAAAGTTTATTTGGGCACTAAGAGATGCTGATAAAGGAGATGTTTTCAGCGGAGAAGAGAGAAGTGCAGAACTCCCAGAAGGGTACGAGGATTCAGTGGACGGGATAGGACTGGTGGTGAGAAACTGGGCACCCCAGCTAGAGATTTTAGCCCACCCGGCAACGGGAGGGTTTATGAGTCACTGTGGATGGAATTCTTGCATGGAAAGTATTACTATGGGAGTGCCAATTGCTGCTTGGCCTATGCACTCAGATCAGCCAAGAAACACTGTTCTAATAACAAAAATCCTCAAGATTGGAGTTGTAGTCAAGGAATGGGAGCTAAGAGATGAGATTGTAACGTCAAAGATTGTTGAAAGTGCTGTGAAAAGGCTAATGGCATCGACAGAAGGTGATGAGATGAGAAGGAGAGCAGCAGAAATGGGGGAGTCCGTGCGAGGATCCGTGGCGGAAGGAGGAGTTTCTCGTATGGAGATGGAATCCTTCGTTGCTCATATCACTAGTTAATTTTTTAAAGTAGGCACTAAGCTGGTTTCGTTAGCCATAATAAATTTTCAACCTGCAATGAAATGCAGCTACGCAAGTACAAGAGATCTATACAGTCCTTGTACTCATATATACTGGAGTGTCATTAAATTATAACTTCTGCCGTTTTTGCATTTCAAATAAAAATAAAAGTGTACCGTTGGTTTTTTTTCACATGCACATGCAATCACCTAGACATTAAAGAGTAATTGGTGGGGGGGAGGGGGGGGGGATGCAATAAAAAGATAGAGCGACTACTTCATCATCCAGACCATATTCATCGGTAAATTCTCCGGTGAATATATAATTAGTAATACACTTCCCCCATTGGCAGGACTCGAGCATGAACTAGAGGGCACTGCATCATCTGATTCTTTGTGATGACTAGATCAAGTGAAACCAACAGCAGAAATTCCATCCCACAAAAATGAAACAAAGCAAACGGATAATCTTAGCCATAAACCTGAGCAGTAGTTCCTCGTCGGTGTACGTTGCCAATCATGCTCGTCACCAGAAGCCGGCAAGTGCTCTTCTCTCCACCATGTGAATACCCATTTTTCTTCAGTAACTGCAAGCTACGAAAGCTCTTCTTCCAACGTGCGTGCAATCATCTCATCATCCTCTACATGGATGCAATCCGTAATATCATAATGATCCCTCACACAATCATCTCAGCATTCTCAGCATTCCTTAGGATGTAAGGAAAAAACAATGCTATTTGTTTTTCCAATACCAAAAACGTGTTTCATACCCGATAACTATCGATTTCAACAAAATCGATCGCTTTTGGGGATCAATTTTGGGTTTGATTTTTTTGCCTGAGAGATAGAGGGGGAAAAGAAGATAGTCGGATATGTTGTTTATGGCCATTTCATGTTTAATATATACGAGGATATCATGGTTAATTCCCTGGGGGTTTAAAACATGATACGCGCGCGCGCGCGCAAACAAAAACCTTAACTGAATTTTTGAGGTCAATATGTTTTGTAGTAAATATAATTTAGTCCCTAACTTGATTTTTTTTCAATTAAATTTTTACATATCAAATCATAAGCTTTTTTCAGATTCTCAGAATAGATATATGATATTATATATAAAAAAAAACAATAAAATCATGATGACACCAACTAAAATTATAAAAAATAATCATTAATCCAGTCATATAAAAACTATTAAGAAGTCCAGGGAATGAGCTGTTACTTTGAAATAAAATTCATTCTAATGTATCTATTATGATTTTTGTTTTTCAGTTTTATCCAGATATTTCGGTTAAAAAGTGGAGGAAATAAATAAAGACTTACAAAGGACTTGTTTGAAAAAAAGTAAAGTCAAGGATTAAATGTAAAAAAATAGAAATTTAAGGACCAAAATATATATCAACGAAAATTTTATGTTTTAAGAATATGAGATGTACCGTTATCTTTATGTTGTCTTTTACAATAAATATCTCACATCTTACAATAATTTTTATGTTATAAAAATTTAAGGACTAATCGAGCATCGATATATCACATCTTAAAAAAGTTAATGGGAGCGTGAACTTGAGATTAAAGACAAGTGACCCGTGATTTGTCGTGCCTCTGGTCTATATTTTGGTAATGTAAAAAAAGATATTCATGCACTGGTAGCATGTTTTAAAGAAGGAAAAAAAAATCCTTACTTAAGTCATGGATTAAGTAATAGATAAAATAAAATAAAAAATCCTTACTCATTGGGTCCAATAAAATAGTTTTATTTAATTTTATGATAAAAAAAGAAAGTAATAGATAGACCAAATTTAAAAATAAAAATTAATAATGATCACCTATAGAAAAAGAACACTTGTCAAAAGAAAAAAAAAGTTAAATTTCAAAACAACCCAATATTAAATGATAAAATAAAATAAAAGAAATAATAATAAGACAGGTGAGTTAGCATCGCAAACTGGCAATCCAAGTTATGAGACTAAGTCAACCTCATAGGAAGCAAATCAAGAAAATTAAACGATGTCTAATTCCCAATAATCCAAGTATACAAGGATGAAAAGAATTAGTAAAAAAACAAAAAAAAAATAAAACACATGCAAACCTTACGCCCACCAATCCTAGCGAGTCAAATAATGTGAACTAGATGGCCTACTAAAAGGAAAAATGATAAAAAAAAAAAAAAAAAAACCTAACTCTCATAAAAACAAAATATTGAAGGGTGAAATCAAACAAATATTCAATATTAAAAAAATTATTAAAAAAAAAAAACCAAACTAATCAGGGCAAACCCACTAAACATACAATCCAGGTTATGAAATTAAGATAATCTCATGGAAAGGAAAGTAAAAAAAAACAACAAAGCTCAATCTCTAACAAGCCCAACGTTTAAGGATGAAATTATAAAATAAAATTGGTGTGTGTGTATGTGTCAATGTCAATATAGGTTAACATTTTATACCCATGATCCAGGTCATGAGACCAGGATCACCACACCAAAAACATTATGAAGCATAATTCTCAATCAACCCAATATTTAAAGATAAAATTAAAAATATATATATAATTTAAAAAAAAGAATGTAAAGAAAAAAAAATAGCAATTAAAATAATTAGGATCAAATTTGATATAAAAAAAAATAAAACAAAATGCTAAGGGATAAAATTAAATAAATTAATTAATTAAAAATGGATAAAAAACAAATAGCAATCAAATGAATGATGATCAAATCTAAAATGTAAATCAAATGTTAAGGGATAAAATTAAAAAATAAATAAATAAAAAAGGGTTCGAAACAAAATAAAAAGCAATATAAAAAATTAAAAATCAAATTTGATATAATAAACAAATAACGAGATCCCTATAAAATGTTTCAAACCAACATGATTCTCAATAAGAAGAGAAGAAAAAAGTTTATTAGATCCCAACCGCTACACCACCATTGTTCAGCATCATACCATTATGAAGAGCGTGGTGTGACGCTTCTAATGTCGTGTTGGAAACCGCTAAGATACAGCTCATGCATCACTCATAGACAGCAGAAGCCTCCTACCTAAGCATCGACTTATTTTCATTGCCCATTTACCCCAGTTCATGTACCTGTTTCAACTTTAATTTTAGTCCTTGACTCTTAATTATTCTATATCAATTGAATTTAGTTTTATTTTTCAAAATCAAACATCAAATAACTCCCATAATTTTCCCTCAACATTATTGAATCCCTTATGTAGCCAATAAAAAAGAACCAATAAGTTCAATCCCAAAAAAATTAAATACATGAGGGTTAAATTAAAAAAAAATAAAATTGAGGGATGAAAAAGAAGAGAGGCTTAATCTCTCCCCTACCCTTGGAACTTAGTCCTTGAAAAGGATATGAATATTTATCAATTATTTAATTTTAGTCCTTGAAGCTTTAATTAATTTATATTATTAAAATTATATTCAATTTTTTCAAATTGAGCATAATAGAGAGCCAGTTTTGTTTCATAACACAATGAGCACACAATACATGACAACAACAAAAATAAAAATCTGAATTTCAAATAACTCTAAGATAACATGATCAAATCAAAAGGAACAAAAATATTAAATATATATATATATATATAACTGAAAAAAAAATAATTGTTCTTGAACAATAATTTGTGAGGAAGGAAATAATGATTTCCTCTTCTTAATTAGTTTCTCTATCGTTTAGTTTTTCTTAATTAAATAATAATAAGTTCACTTTTTACTATATAAACTAACATTTGATTACCTTACGAGATCATAATGATAAGCCTGTTTTGTATTATGGTAACGATTATTTTTTAAAGTTTTTTTTTAAATACATCAAAATATTATTATTTTTTTAAATTAATATTTAATATCGTCACATTAAAATTATTTAAATAATAATAATAATTTAAAAACAGAAAAAAAAAATTCTTCAAAAACATTTTTGTACTGCAAAACACAAACAATGCCGACATAGTCGCATTAAGCTTCAAGTTTGTAGCTAGGAATTTTGGCTTTAGCTCCTTTGGTCATTTACAAATAAAAATTATTAGCATTAACATTAACAAAACGTTAAAATAGATGTTTTTGCTGTGCACAACATCATAAATTTATTGTAATAATATATATTTTTTGTTTATTAAAAATTAGATTTTATAATTTGTTGTAGTTTTTTTACGTGGTTATCCTAATCTTATAACTCGTATCGCGAGTTTGGCGGGTTGATCTTATTAAGTTGAGTTCTGTTTTTTTTCTTTAATTGATATTCTTTTTAATTTTATTATCAAACATTTAATTGATTGAGAATTATACTTTATAATTTATTTCAGTTTGCTTTTTATGAGGTTATCCCAGTCTTATGATTCGGGTCATAAGTTTTTCAGATTAATCTACGTAGACTTGAGTTGTTTTATTGTGTCCTATTTTTGGATTGATTTTTTTTCAATTTTATTTTTCAACAATGGGTTGATTGAGAATTAGACTTTATAAATTATTTTGATTTGCTTTATACGAGGCTATCTCAATCTTATGATCTGGATCGCAAGTTTGACATGTTAACCCATAATTTTTTTCGATTTACTTTCTATGAGATTATCTTGGTCACATGATTAATGTTATTTTATTTGTGTTGTTATTTTTAATTGATTTTTTTTTCAATTTCATTGTTTAATATTGGATTGGTTGAGAATTAAGTTTCATAATTTGTTTCAATTTACTTTATATTAGGTTATCATGGTTTCATGACCTGAACTGTGGATTTGATAGGTTAATATGTGTTGACTTAGGTCGGTCCAATACATCATTGTCGCAATATTTAGAAAAAAAAATATTGTTTTAAATTTTTTGAGTCAAACAATATTTTTTTATCATTTGTTTAAATTGTTTTAAGATATGCAAAGTTAATAAAGCCACGTCAAGACAACCCCTATATAGTTTCTTTTTATTAAAAAAATATTAGCAACAAACTATTTTTTTTTATAAAAAAAATATTAACTTAACTCGCAGTATAGCGTAGGTCATCTATTTTATTTAGTCATCAATTTTTATAAATACACATTAGCATAATTGTCAACACATTTACATCCTAATTACTTGTCGGTAAAATACTTTACATGGCAATCCACATCTTAATTATTATACATGATATATGCTATATCAATAAATATCCTAACGTTAATATAGTATTGAGGGATTGGGAGCTTTCAAGTATCATTTTAGTATCTGTGTATGATTGCATGATGGCTGGTAAGCTTTTTTTTACTTTTTTTTTTTTTTTGTGAAAATTACAACGCGTCAAAATCGATGATTATATGAAGGTATTGTAATTCTACTAGCTTAAGTTACAAACTATTAAATATTTTTATTTATTATATCATTATAATTTATCATATTTCTTTGTAACTTAAGTAATATCTTATAATTATATTAGCTGTTGATACCACTTTACCACCACGATTCAAAAGATGTAATGTCATCTGAAAAATACAAATATTATTCACTACATAATATAAATATTACTATCATGAATTGTTAAATAGATTTTTTGAGAATATGTTTGTTTTATAATTTCAATCATTTTTTAAAAGTGTTTTTAAATTATTTTTTATTTGAAAAAATATGAAATTAATATTTTCTTTTAATTTTTATATACAATATAAGAAATGTAAAAAATATTATTTTAATATATTTTTATTAAAAATATTTTTTTAAAAAACATGCATAGTTGGTGTTGTGATAGTTCTTAAATATTTCTTTCATTTTTTTTTACAAATATCGAAGACTCGAAGTATCATTCCAGTAGGCGATTGGTATTATATGGCTCTTAAGTTTTCATGTTCTTCGTTCTTTTTTGCAATCATTGGAGAAATTTTTTAGATATTTATACGTGTGTATAAAAAAAATTACGGACACTTAAAATATGTTTACCACATAAAAAATATATATTTTTAATTTTTTTCAATAAAAAATTAAAAGAAACATGTTAAGTTGTTGGGAACGAAGAATAATTTTTTATTTATTGAAAATATTAGAAATAAATCAAGACCATACATATTTATTTTTTAAATTATCAAAAATCATAATTTATAATAGTGTTTTATATCCATGAATTTTATTTTAATCTATTAAATATTATAATAAAAAAATATATTATTAAATAAAAATATTTACATTATATTTATAATAAAAGTTAAATTCAGTATACTAAATAAATAAAAAAATAATTTCACTAATTTTTTTTTTATATATAAAATAAAAACTGTATTGTTCATGCTTTTATTTATTTATTTATTTTTTTAAAATAGTGGAATAATTATAAATAAAAAAATATAAAATACAACCAAATGAAAAATTTAAGACAGGGAAATATATTTTTTTGTTACTTTAATTTGTTATGAAACATTACTGTTTTTAACATAGTTTAGAAACTTGACCAAGCCCGGTTGATCTTGGGTGAAATCAGGCTGCGTTGGTATGACCCGGTTAGGACCCGGCCTCAAACACGTTGCCTTTTATTTATTTTTTGTTTTGTTACTAAAATGATGTTATTTTGAATTTTTTTTAAAAAAATTGACCCAACCGATCCAGTGATCTAGTCAAAACCTGAAATCCGGGCTTTGGACTGAGTCGGGTCTTAAAACTATGTATTTTAACCTTTAAGCTTTGAATTTCCTGCAGGCAGTGGTTGCCACGTGTAAGTCAGTGGAAGAAACACCACGATCCCTCTAATCTACCGTCAACTGTACCAAATCACAACTTCTCACTGTCTCCCTCTCCCTTCTGTTTGGAGAGAATGAAATCGCTTCAATCTCCTTCAACTTTGAAGGCCTAAGAAAATTAAAATTAAAGGAAAAAAAGAAAATAAAAAAATCATAAAAAGAAAAACGTTAACAAAATGGCACCCACACGGCGCACGTTAGCACTATGCGATGCTTCCTACACCGTCTGTGTCACCTACGGTCCTTCTCTTTCTCTCACTATCCTACGCACCCCCTTAACCTTTCTTCTCTCCTCGCTTCTTCTTCTTCTCTCACATAATAACACAATTCCTATTAGGGTTTCATATTTTTTTTCTCTCTCTCTCTCTACAAAAGAAAAGGAGAGAACAAAAGTCTGTCTTATGTTCTTCAAAAGCCTAAGCTTTCATGGAAAACAGGAGACAAGCCAAGGACTCGCTTTCTTACTCCAATTTATTCAATCTTGAGGTTTGTTCACATGGGATTTTGGTTTTCTCAATTGGGTTCTTTTTAGTTTTTTGAATTACCCACCCTTTTTGGTTTTTTCAGATTGGATTAATTTGTTAATTTTGGGATTCGGTGAGATGGGTTCATTGAATTTTGCTGAATTTGTGTGTTTTGTTTTGTTTTGTTTTTGCTTAATGGGTTTTTGATTTTTTGGATTTTCTTTTTCTTTTTTCCTTTTGTTTTTAGTCTTTGGTGAACTTCAGAGTTCCACAACCTGATGATGAATTTGATTATTATGGGAGTAGTAGTCAGGATGAGAGCAGAGGTAGCCAAGGTAACTTAATTTTGTTGTTTTGAATGATTTATTTTCTATTTCGATTGGAATTGCAAGGACCCAGTTGGATTTTATGATTTTTTATATGCTATATAACTGTTGATTTTTATACTTTATTTGTCTGTATGAGTCTATTGTTCGTGAAAACTTTGATTTTCGGAGGTGGATTGAGCTGGAGAGAAGTGTATTTATGTGTTTGTGCAATGTGGTTGGCTACTTATAGGTGGAGCAATGGCGAATTTTGTTAATAGGAATCTATCAGAGAGGGAATTGAATTCGGTGAAGAGAAAGAGGCGGTATAACAACAGCGAGGGAGAGGAGGAAGATAGACATTTCGGGGCACGCATTACAGAGGATAAGTATCGCTCAATGCTGGGAGAACATATTCAGAAGTACAAGAGGAGGTATAAGGATCCCTTGCCAAGTCCTGCTCCTCCTCCTCCTCCTCCTCCTCCCCGTATGGGGATTCCCATTCCAAAGAGTAGTTTGGGTGGTTCAAAAACTAGGAAGCTCGGGAGTGAGCAGCGAGGAGGGTTACATGCCATGGAAACCACATCTGAATGGGCCAATGACGTTACTCCATCAAAACGCAGAGAATACCATGAACCGGAGTTTACACCCAGGTATGTTCTAGCATTATGAGCATTGGAATGGATGAATTTTTGCATGATTATTGTTTTCATTTTTCAATTGCTCTGAAGGTCATTTTTTTTTCCAAATGTTTTGCAGAATATACTATGAACCTCCTTATTTGGATATTGGGGATGGTGTCACTTATAGGATACCCCCCTCTTATGATAAGCTTGCGGCATCATTGAACTTGCCAAGCTTCTCAGATATGCGGGTGGAGGAAGTTTACTTGAAGGGCACCTTAGATTTGGGTTCCTTGGCAGCAATGATAGCCAATGATAAAAGGTTTGGGCCTAGAAGCCAAGCAGGGATGGGAGAGCCCCAATCACAATACGAATCACTTCAGGCAAGATTGAAGGCATCGACAGCTTCTAGCTCAGCTGAGAAATTCAGTCTCAAGATATCTGAAGAGGCATTGAATTCCACAATCCCAGAAGGGGCAGCTGGAAATATAAGACGCCTTATTTTGTCAGAGGGTGGTGTAATGCAGGTTTACTATGTTAAGGTTTTGGAGAAAGGAGACACATATGAGGTTTGTCCTTCCTTTGAACTATGATTAGGCTATGGGAAGGATTTTTTTTGTTCCAATTCAGAGTTGTTGATGAACCTTTTTTTTATTTTTTTATTATCTTCTATTTTCCTGAGATGCAGATCATTGAGCGGGGTCTACCTAAGAAGCCAAAGATAATTAAAGACCCTTCCATTATTGAGAGGGAGGAAATGGAGAAGATTGGCAAGGTTTGGGTAAACATTGTCAGAAGAGACATACCTAAGCACCATAGGATTTTCACTACGTTGCATCGAAAGCAACTAATTGATGCCAAGAGGTTCTCAGAAAATTGTCAAAGAGAGGCACGTACATGTCATATGGCTTATGCAGTTTTTCCTTGCATTTTTTGTATCTATGGATGATCTCTTTATTTCAACTTTATAGTACTAGGCTTGTATGTTTTAGTAACAATTCCTTTTGTGTTCCAGGTCAAAATGAAGGTTAGTAGATCACTCAAAATAATGAAGGGTGCTGCGATTCGCACTAGGAAGTTAGCTAGAGATATGCTGCTGTTTTGGAAGCGAGTGGATAAGGAGATGGTACTTTCTGTTTCCTTGCTGAACTTTTGCTCTGTTTTCATTTCAATATAATGGACACTGTCATCTTATAGGTAAGTGCTGTGTTGCAATTAAGAGTTATGAATATGACACAGTATAGGAGTACATTCGCATGTGGAAACTCTTTTATCTCTTCCCGGTGGCTTCTGTTACTCTGTTTGTGGAGTGTTTAAATGTGTGCTGAAACAGACACTCTTGTTATCTAGGTATCATTGGTTGTTATTATAGTAAATGTCTCAACCTTGCCAGTACGGCTGTAGATTCTGATCTTGTAAGCAGTTACATCATGTGACATTGTTTAACAGCAAGACTGTTCCAAATTTAACCTGCCAGGAGTCCATTTCACATATCTGCATGATGGACTTTTTTAGCTTAAATCCTCTTATCATTAGAGATGTGGTCCTATGGAAAGTGAATAAACAACCCGGGTACTAATCTGGTGGATATTTTTTCATCTATTGGGAGCCCTAGTGGGATGCAGTTTACTGACATCTGTTTCTAATACGAGTGATTGATATTTGTCTGCGATGTAAACTTCTAAGTTAACAACTGGAAAACTGTTTTATAAAAAGTTATCCTTGCCTTTTTCTTTGGTTATTTACTAAATCCTACTCTAATTGTGTGCAACGTTCAAATGCCTTCCCTTGTAGGCAGAGGTGAGGAAAAAGGAGGAAAGAGAAGCAGCAGAAGCTTTGAAGCGTGAACAAGAGCTCCGGGAAGCAAAAAGACAGCAGCAAAGGCTCAATTTTCTCATACAACAAACAGAACTCTACAGTCATTTCATGTCAAACAAACCAAGTTCACAGCCCTCAGAAGCTTTGCCAATTGGAGATGAAATGACAGATGATCAAGGAATGGATTTGAGCACTGCTGAAGCAGGGCCTGATGATCAGGAAGAAGATCCCGAGGATGCTGAATTGAGAAAAGAGGCTCTCAAAGCTGCTCAAGATGCAGTCTCGAAGCAGAAATTGTTAACAAGTGCTTTTGATATTGAGTGCTCAAAGCTGCGTGAAGCTGCTGATATTGAGGGACCTATAAATGATGCCTCAGTTGCAGGATCTAGCAACATTGATTTGCAGACACCGTAAATGTTTTTTTAATGTGCCCCCTTTCTTAATAGTATTAGTTGTGAATATTTTTTTGGTTTATCATGTTTTCCTTTTGAATTTCTGCATCACTTTAATGAGCTTATTATTACCAATTCTTGCAGCTCCACCATGCCTGTTACATCAACAGTTCAGGCACCAGAGTTGTTTAGAGGTAGCCTCAAAGAATATCAGTTGAAGGGTCTTCAGTGGCTGGTTAATTGTTATGAGCAGGTAAGGTAAACTCAACATCAGTACTAGATAAAGTTTTCCATTGAAATCATCTCATAGTAGTTCATGTTGTCTCAGGGATTAAATGGTATACTTGCTGATGAGATGGGCCTTGGAAAGACTATTCAAGCCATGGCATTCTTGGCTCATTTAGCTGAGGTGATTATTCTAGTTGTGGTACATTAATACATTTCAGTATGTTTTTTTTTTTAATAGCCTTACACTAACTTAATTGCTGCACGCAGGAAAAAAATATCTGGGGTCCTTTTCTGATTGTTGCTCCAGCTTCTGTCTTGAATAACTGGGCTGATGAAATCAGTCGCTTCTGCCCTGACTTGAAAACCCTTCCATATTGGGGTGGGCTTCAAGAGCGGACGGTACTTAGGAAAAACATTAATCCAAAGCGCCTTTACCGAAGGTAATTTTCTTGTAATGGCCATCCATTGATTTCTTGAAGACAAAATAATGGGTAGTTCAATGGAGAGGGTTTGACACTCACTGGACTGATCACATAATTAGATATGGTCAACGTGGATCAAGATAAAACAGGTGCTAGTGAGGACCACATCATAATTTTCCTTTTTGGATTTTTTTTCAGGTGATTTTTAGGAACTCTTAGGGTTTTGTTTGTTCTGACATGACTAGGAGTTTTATGAGGTTACAGGCTCTGATTTCTGAAATCAAGCTAACATTCTCCTCTCTGCATTATTTTTGATAGGTTAAAGCCATTGGAAATTCAACTTCACTTTAGATATATGATGCCATAAGCAAATGAAAGAGAAAATCAATATGCATATTATAATTGCCTCTGCAAGCACCTTGGATGCTTTAGAGTTTTGGGTTATAAACTTGTTTCCTACAAACTAAGCCTTTGGTGGTTTTTGTAGTTTACTCTCATTTTGTGTCGTAAGCCAGCTCTTAAGATGCTTTCATTCAAAGAATTTTTGCTTCTATTTCTCATGTCACTAAATTAAGCATTTGCCATGCTTTATTCTGATGTTAATAATCAATCATTTTCTTTCTTGCCAGGGATGCTGGTTTTCACATTCTCATTACCAGCTATCAATTGCTAGTGTCTGATGAGAAGTATTTTCGGCGTGTAAAATGGCAATACATGGTATTAGATGAAGCCCAGGCTATTAAAAGTGCTAACAGGTTCTTAACTCTATAACCAGGATTTTGCTCGCTAGATTTTCCTCATTAATCATCGTTTCAAGAGCAGTGCCATGTTTAAATGAGTTTTACTTTTGCTCTCATTTGAACTGTTCTTATTGTCATTTGTTCTTCCTTGTCTTTCCAAAGCATAAAAAAAAGAGAGAAGAAATCATACTATGCTTTTACTCTCATCTGATGACTGGATACTTTTGACAGCATAAGATGGAAGACATTGCTCAGTTTTAATTGTCGGAATCGCTTGCTGCTGACTGGTACACCGATTCAGAATAACATGGCAGAATTGTGGGCCCTTCTGCATTTCATCATGCCGACATTGTTTGACAGCCATGAACAGTTCAATGAGTGGTTTTCTAAAGGGTATGTTTCTTTTGCTAAAGTGCATGCTTGCTTTTGGAGCATACTAGACCTAAAATTGAACTTTTATTTTGTTTTCAGAATTGAGAACCATGCAGAACATGGGGGTACATTAAATGAACACCAGCTAAACAGATTGGTGAGTATGCTTTATTGCTTTTCGAAGGTTTCCATTGCCAGCATGATTAATAAATTGTTTGTTAGATGTGCATCCTGCACAATTCTGTAGCATTAGAATCTGATGCAGA
Organism: Populus alba; assembly: GCF_005239225.2. Lineage (NCBI taxonomy): Eukaryota > Viridiplantae > Streptophyta > Magnoliopsida > Malpighiales > Salicaceae > Populus > Populus alba. The sequence continues at coordinate 3,497,742 of NC_133289.1, read as the reverse complement.
ATACTAAGGGATCATGCAAAAAATAAAACCTAAACATCGAACTGTTCTAAAACAACGAATTGCCTCATGGATCCTTCAAATTTCTGTTAAGCTAGTGCGGGGCTTATGCGAGGCTCTTGATGTTTTAGAGGCACAAGTAATTTCAATTCTCTGATGTTGCTTGGTTTTTATGTGTTCCCATGTTTTCTTGGAATTCAGTCACTACCACATGTAACCTCTTAACTTTTTATGCGTGCTGGTTAGAGCAATTCTCTGTGTTGATTGAATGCAAGGCGGTGGACTTTTTTTAGTCAAAAAGATTTTTCCTAATCAGTTTATGATTTGTAGTTTCTCTTACCCTTTTCTAAACTCGCACCGCTGTTTTCTCCCCCCTATGGTATCTGACTTGTGTCTTGGTCTTTACCTTTGACAGCACGCAATTCTTAAGCCTTTTATGCTGCGTCGAGTGAAGAAAGACGTGATTTCTGAGTTAACAAGGAAAACAGAAGTTATGGTGCACTGCAAGTTGAGCTCTCGACAACAAGCTTTCTATCAAGCTATTAAGAACAAGATATCTCTTGCTGAGTTGTTTGATGGCAACCGTGGACATTTCAATGAGAAGAAAATTATGAATCTAATGAACATAGTCATTCAGCTGAGAAAGGTAGCGTATTATTTTGCTGGGGGTTTCTTACATTCCACTCCTTAATGTTTTTATTATGTAATTATGTTGTGCAAAGCTTTGAATAATATGCTATTTTATTGTCTATTTACAAAAATACTGAATGTTCTATTTTCTTGATGGTAGGTTTGCAACCATCCTGAGTTGTTTGAAAGGAATGAGGGAAGCACATATTTCTATTTTGGAGAGATTCCCAATTCTTTTCTTCCCCCTCCTTTTGGGGAGTTGGAGGACATACATTATTCAGGAGGTCGAAATCCTATCACATACAAGGTACTTTCTTGAGTTGTTGTCTGTGATTAGAAAAAAAATTGTTATATTTTGACAAACTCAAAACTAAAAGAGTAAAGTCTCCATGGTTACAACTGTAGTTTCCTTTCAAAGCAGTAACCAAGATATTTTTTGACACTACAACACTTTTCCCACCCAGGTGCCAAAAGTAGTCCACAATGAGATTGTCCAAAGTTCCGAAGTTCTTTGCTCAGCGATTGGACGTGGTGTTGGCAGAGAGTCATTTCAAAAGCACTTCAACATATTCTCTCCTGAAAATGTGTATCGGTCTGTATTTGCACAGGACAATATCTCAGATAGATTGCTTATTAAGAGTGGGACGTTTGGTTTTACCCATTTGATGGATTTGTCCCCAGCAGAGGTTGCATTTCTGGCAACTAGTTCATTTATGGAGAGGCTGTTGTTTTCTATTGTGAGACAGGGCCAACAATTTTTGGATGGAACCATAGACTTGCTCATGGAAGACATGGAAGATGACAATGGCAATCACCTTGAGAAATGTAAAGTACGAGCTGTCACACGAATGTTATTGATGCCATCAAGATCTGAGACAGATATCCTAAAAAGGAAAATTGCAACAGGCCTTGCTGATAATCCGTTTAAGGCTCTAGTTAACTCTCATCAGGACAGGCTTCTGTCCAGCATTAAGCTCCTTCACTCAACTTACACGTCCATCCCACGGACTAGAGCTCCACCGGTATATTTGGATTCTCAGATTGTCTATTTTTTAATCATTAAAGAATTGTTATTTAATCATTAAAGAATTGTTAACCTTTGAACATTTTATTAATATACTAACGTTTTCTCACCTACATAGATTGATGGCCAATGCTCAGACAGAAACTTTGCCTACCAAATGATGGAAGAATTGCATCAACCCAGGGTCAAGAGGTTGTTAATTGGTTTTGCACGCACATCTGAATTTAATGGACCCAGAAAGCCAGAGGGTCCTCATCCTTTAGTTCAGGAGATTGAATCTGAACTACCTGTTTCACAACCTGCTCTTCAGTTGACACACAAGATTTTCGGTTCTTGCCCCCCCATGCAAAGCTTTGACCCGGCAAAGCTTCTCACGGTGCAAACCGCTCTTATTCTCATGTCCTTTTAATCAACTCAAAATTGTATTTTGTAATGCTTATATTTGGATTGTATTTGTTTTTTATATAGGATTCTGGAAAGCTTCAAACACTTGATATTTTACTGAAACGACTGCGAGCTGAAAACCACCGGGTTCTATTGTTTGCACAAATGACAAAAATGCTAAATATTCTTGAGGTACATGTAGTTTTCCAGTTATTCACTATAGTCATTACAAGGGTACTAAGGAGACGAGAAGTTGTTTCTGAGGATCTTGTAGAAAATATGCTCATGGTAAAACAACATTATTTTGGGATTAAGGCATGGTTGAATTGATTTATTTTGTAAATTAGTCGAGGCTTATTCTTTCTTTGTTTTTATGACTTGATGTACAGCCGTATTAGCTCAGCCAAATTGGCTATTTATTTGATTAGCTTTGTGCATATAATTGGCTGGCATTTGTTGCTGTAATCCAACATCAGTACGGGCTACAATAGTCTTCTTTTTCAAGAAAAGCAAATGCCAGTTGGAACTTGCTCTTGAATATTCAATGGCAAGACTCCACATTACATGATCTGTTTATTTCATAAAATGGTTTGTGGTGATTGTCACCATGAATGATGACTTCAGTATTGATTTGGATTTTCTATGTTTAGAAATAGCCTCTTAGTGTCTCTAATATATATTTGAATTTCCCTTATCCTTTATGTACATCTTATCTGCATTTTGCTTTCAAATGACAATTTGTGCTTGAGCTACAATTTCCATTATGATTAGGTCAATTAGTTGACTTTTCTTCTTTGCCATTTTTTTTTGGAAATTTGTTTTGATGCTAACTTGTGTACAATTGCAGGACTACATGAATTATAGGAAATATAGATATCTTAGACTTGATGGGTCCTCCACCATCATGGATCGTCGGGATATGGTCAGAGACTTCCAGCTTAGGTTGTTATTTTCTTTGCTGTGTGATGTTTGTTTTGAGGAGCACCCCTTTCTTGTCAATTTCTCATTTTTGAAAGTGAGTTCTTAACTTTTTTACCTACTGGGATTGCAGGAATGATATTTTTGTATTCTTGCTGAGTACCAGAGCTGGTGGGCTTGGTATCAATTTGACAGCTGCCGATACTGTTATTTTTTATGAAAGTGATTGGAATCCTACTCTAGATTTACAGGCAATGGATAGAGCACATCGGCTGGGCCAGACAAAGGATGTTAGTTCTCTCCAGATTGTTTCATCTGTTTTTCACTTGTGGCATAACCATAAACTTTTCATGCATTTCCTTTGAGATTGTCTTCCTTGTTCAGACAGTGATCCTCTACTCAAATGAGTTTTTGAGCTTGCACACACAAAATGGTTTTTCTAGTTCTGACTATACATAGAATTCTCAGCTTAGTTTTATTTGAGTTCTCACCACTTAAGTACTCTTTCATGGTGTAGGTTACTGTCTACCGGCTCATTTGTAAAGAGACGGTTGAGGAAAAGATTTTGCAAAGAGCAAGCCAGAAACATACTGTGCAACAGCTTGTTATGACAGGTGGTCATGTTCAGGATGATCTCTTGGCTCCTGAGGATGTGGTGTCCTTGCTTCTGGATGATGCCCAGTTGGAGCAGAAGATGAGAGAAATTCCACAGCAGGTGAGGTTTATATGTGGTATTGGTTGTAATTTTCTTTTCAAGAACTAAGTTAAATTGCTGATAATTTTCTCTTGGTATAGGAGTTTTTGCCCTTCCTCTCCTTGTAAAACTGGCCTTTAGAATATTCACTAGAAAAGGAAAGTAAAATTAGGAGCTAGAAAGCAAGGAATGAGAGATAGAAGTAGCCTTAATATTAAGTTGCTTATAGAATATGTGATCACCTTTTTATCAACTTGCTGTTTTCAGGCCAAGGATAGACAAAAGAAAAAACCAACAAAGGCCATACGGGTAGATGCAGAAGGTGATGCAACTTTCGAAGATTTGACTGAAACTGTCACTCAGGGAACTGGAAATGAACCATCTGAGGACACAGAGAAATTGAAATCCAATAACAAAAAGGTATTATGATTTCCAAGTATATTTTATGATTCAATCCCTTAATTTCTTTTCTACCTTTACATTTGAAAAGGCCGCCTCACTTTGTCCACTTTGTCAAGATATGGTATTAAGTAGCATTAAGAACCCCCTACCTCCTCTTCTGAATAAATGTGAACGAAAAAAAAAAGGTGAAAAGGAATTACCCTGAGTTATTTGTGAAAGATTTAGGTGAGTGCATGCAAGAGCCTTGAGATATCAAAGGTAAACTCTACCCTATATATTTTGTTACCTCGACCATAAAGGTGAGCTGTACTCGCTATGGCTTGATTTTTGTTTTTGATATTCTTTATTGATCTGGTAGCCTGGTACTGCCTCTCTCCTTTTGATTCTGGAGTAAATACATGGCCTATAGTCAAAAGTTACAGAAGCTAGTATTTTTTGTTCATGTTGTTTTGGCATTCAATTATTATCTGATATTGAGCTGAGGTACCGAAGGATATCCCTGCTTTCAGTTAACAGCTGCTTATATATGCAACGTTCTCCATGGCCATTGCTTTATGTTTTTACTGACAAACACATATCTTGTGCAGAGGAAAGCTGCTTCTGACAAGCAGACTACACCAAAGCCTAGGAATTCACAGAAGAATGAACTAAATTCTGCATCAATGGACTATGAATTGGACGATCCTTTTCTAAATGATGAGCCACAGTCACAGCGACCCAAGAGGTTGAAGAGGCCAAAGAAGAGTGTAAATGAGAAACTCGAACCAGCATTTACTGCCACACCCCAAGTTGATTCATCGCAGATGCAATATCCACATGCAAATAATCTTCCTTCTACATACTCTAACACATGATTATAATATGCAGTAAGAAGGTTGAATCCATTGATGTAGCTGCAGGACTTTGTTCAACGCTTGGGTTGCCAGGCTCATCTCAGAGGAGGCACCTTGATTTCCACCTATTGCGGCCAGGGCTATAGAAGAAACTGGATCAGCGTTGAGAAGAAGCAAACCCAGCAACATCGTAGTATGTATATACAATTTTTTGGATTTGAGTTCTAGGTCAACTAATTATTACTACAGATCTGAGTCTGTATAGGCGGGTTTGCTCTTTGTTCCTTGTGTAGTAGTATATATTCCAGGTCTTGTAAACCTATTTGCCCACGACCATAAAATGTTGTGGGTCGAGGAACTAGACTAAAAGAAAATTTTTAATGGGCAATCTTTTTTACAGCTCTGTAATGCTCTGTCTCCCCCCTCATCCTTCAAGAATCTCCTGTGAATGGCATGGCAGCTTTCAAACCATTTTGCTGATGGTTGTGGTAAAACGAATTCATAAGTCTAGATTTATTTATTTTATCATCCTTTTTCTTTTTTGTTAACCGAACAACTACAGTGATGGTCATCCTTCTCTCTGCTATTCATTCCACGAAATCTATCCTCTCCGTTCAATCCCTCCTGACAAACATAACCCTTATAAACCACCTCGTGGATCAACCATTATCAAACCCATAAATACAACTTTCATTACTATTTAACCGAAGAGAAAGATCTAAGATCATTGGTCGTTGCAACAACATACGAAAACTATCATCGTGATGTAAAATCATTCGTGGAGCCGTCGAAGAAGGAATTTGTGCTTATGGGGGGGGGGATTGTTGAGAAAAAACAACCTCGTGAGCGAGAGGCGACAGAGTAGTGGTGGAAGGAAGGATTTCTGTCATCGAAGCAAACTGGGTTTTCTTTCTTCTATTTAAAATTCTTCTTAAAAGTTGATGTTGGCAAGCTCCATTCACAGACAGAAAAAGAGCTCTCCGGTGGCGACCATCATGTTAAAACCATAATAGGCTGAGATTGTTCTAGCAAAAATCCATACGTTGGGGACTACCTTGTGAAAACTCATCTTAGGTTGGGAGCTGATTTGTAATTATCCCATTTATTTAAGACCCAACAACCACAAAGTTACAAGAGCATAATATACTGAGTCGACAGGGGAACAGAGGGAAAGCATACAGTTCATAAAATGTTGGCGTCTTTCTTTGGAGGGTGCCGTTGGGGATGGGGAGAGGAAGTACAAAAGTTACTCCAGATCACCATCACGACACAGTTACCACATTATGTATGGATTACTGCGGGCTTAAAGTTTAAGAGCATGAGCATGGTGGTGAATGTGGTCATCGATGAAAGTGGCAATGAAAAAGTAGGAGTGATCATAACCAGGTTGCAATCGCATCAGAACTGGAACATTTGCACTCCTGCATGCCTCTTCAAACTTGTTTGGCAGCAGCTGATCATGCAAGAATTTATCCTCATCTCCCTGCACAGACAAAGCGGAACAGTGTAAGAGGACAACGCACAAGCCTAAATCAAGCAGTGTGGAAATTTACAGATTGCGTATTCATTTAGTGTCCACATTTCATGGATGGATCATGTCTACCTGCCAACATGTACTGATCAAAAAGGGAATTGAATGGTGCCTCATATGATACTTTTGTTAGCAGCTTATTTTATCTCAGCCTGACTTCTATAATGCAAGGGTGTTGATATTCTAACATCATTTTAAATGCTAAAGAAATAACTCATTCATCACAATCCATAAATTAAGCATCCCATATCTCAGGATCTTTGAGGTGAAAGCTTAATTCTTAACCAGCTCAATTTGATAGAACAGAAATAGTTTTGTCTGTCTGTGATGACTAGATCACCCTGCCAACAAACCACTATAAAGTACCAAGTTACTTTGATCAATTTTTTTCACTTAATTTGTTATCAAAATGAGATTTAAACCTCAGTCAGGTTTCCAGACAACAATTCATGGTCCCTAAAGAAAAACCAGAATGAGCAGACAAACTTTTACCTGATCAATTAAAATGGTAGCAGATACATCATGGGCCTTTGACACCAGAGAAGTGGCATCGTATTCCTGCATTTTTTAAGTTTCATTCATTACATTCAATGCATTACAAATAAAGATGTATTTTCTACGTATCACTAGAAATTTTAACCTCCCAATCAGCTTTACTGGGTCCAAGATAATTTGTGAAAGCCTTCTGGCCCCATGGACAATTAATTGGGTTGGCAACTGGTGAGAAGGCAGATACCGACTGGAAAACAAGACCAGAACAGAACAGAAAGAATCAGAAATTATGAACCAGGTAAATCATAAATTGGTTCATCTTGCAGCTCAAAAAAAAAAAAAAAGGAAAAAAAAGAACAAAAAAGGATGGTAAACAAAAGGTAAATTACTCCTTCACAGATAAAATTCCAATATTGCTCGTATAAAAACTTATGGAACTAAAATCCTTCAAATGTTTAATGAGTAACTATGACCAACCACCTTGTACTTGTCAAGGTTCTTCAGGTAGATTGTTAAAGCACCATGGCCGCCCATCGAATGACCAAATATAGATGCCTTTGATGTCTCCAGCTGAGGAAAATTTTCACTAAGAAGTTTTGGCAGTTCCTTGACAACATAGTCATACATACGCCAATTCTTCCATTTCTCTTGAGTAGCATTAAGATAGAATCCAGCACCTATTGAAGACAAAGAATAGCTTAAGTTAGAAATTAGAGGCATCTGGTCATAATCAAATTTGCACTTTAGAGATGAAACTCTAGTTTTGCTATATTATGCCACAAATATTTAATGAGCTAAGACTTGAAAGCCCAATCTGCATACCTACACCAAAATCCCAGCTGTCTGCCTCTCCTTCCACATTCAGGCCTCCTGCAATGGTCAAAGAAACAACTAACTAGTCAGCAGAAAAGGACATGGAAATAACTACTGACATAGTTACTCATAAAATTAACATTTACATGATGCATCCTCACAACAAGAAACAACTAGAACAATAAGATTAGTACTGCTGGAAAATAATTACATCATTCTCATGCCCATCAAATTTTTTTATGAAAGAAATTAAGATCTCCCCCAATGCCCCAACTATGTTTTTCCTCAACCAATTTTCACTCTACCCCCCCCCCCCACCTTCTTTTGGACACAGAAAATGATCATCTAAAATATAGTAAGAATTGAATTAGGATAACTACATTTGGGGCAGCACTGATTGATACCAAAAAAAACCTGACTCGGTTTTTTTTTACGCATGGAGCCAATACAAATCCTCAAATACACATGGTGAAAAAGCCTTTAATGTCAGAGTGAAATGCTGAAGCTCATTCTCAAACGCTTGATAGTCAGAATTTTAAGAGTTCTGAACTGAAACAGCATCCAATGAGTCTACACTAGCCTTAAAATCACTAACCAAATTAATTCTACATAGAATCAGGAAAAAAATAACAACAAAAGAATTACTAATCCATCAATAACTATTTAAAAAACATATACAACAACAAAACCATGCTAAACATTAGTTCCAAAGGTGTTTGTGATCTTACTTGGAGATGTATCAGGAGCAATCAGGACAATGCCCTCTGTCGAAGCAACACGTTGAGCTCCTGATTTAGCTATAAAGTTCTCATCGGTGCAGGTAAGACCAGAGAGCCAATACAGCACCTATTCAACAATGAAAGCACATAAGTTAAACCTTGATCTTGCTATAAATACTACAACTCACCAAGAACCATCAGTCCAACGTCAAAAGACCGCACATTCATACGCAAAGTTGATCATTTCATTATTTGGAAGCTAACAACAATAGTATGACTTGCCAAAATTAGTCCATTTTCTTCAAGAAATCAGAGAAATTGGATAAAAACAGATCAAAGGAAGTTCCGATTCAGTAAAGTTTACTACTTTGATAAGATTTTGTGAATATAATAATAGGTTTTATTATCATTAATCAACAAAACAAGTCTCCCAGTTGGATACACACAAAAAGCAAGAAACTTTGGTATATACAAGAATATAAAGTATTCAAAAGAAACAACTTGGACTGTTAAAAAACCTAGTAAAAATGGGAAATGGGTGTTCTGATCTGTATTGAAATAAGTAAAAAAAAGGAAAGGAAGATGACATACTGGGAATTTGTAGGAAGGGGAAGGGGATGGAGGGAAATAGATGTAGAAAGTCATGGAGCAACCCAGTGTAGGGCTGAAATGCTTGTATCTCTTGTTGTATCCACCAAACATCTTTGAGCTACTGATCTCACTTGGCTTTGTTTCCATTTCTTCTCCAACAACAAAACCAATCACTCACTCTCTTTCTGTGATATATTCCCTTTTAATGGAGAAGCTCAGTGAGTGAGTCTTTACACGTGGGTTTTATTTTGTGGATGAAAAGAGAAGATGATTTGTTTTTTTTTTAGTTTTTACAATTAAAATACTCAATCAAAGTTGTCTATTTGACTGTATATCTCTAATAAGTTTTATTCTTTATATATATATATATATATATATATATATATAGTTTTTATTTTAATGAAAGATTTTCATATCATATCACGAGAATTAATAACATGATTATTTTTTGTTTTTGAAATGCTTTCACAAGAAAGATATATGGAATTTTTTTTATAAATTAATGGACTAATTATGATGAATTAACTTCAAAATCTTGTTAGAAAAATATATTAAAAATTTAATATAAATTAAAAAATAAAACTAACTCAATTAAAGATGTAATTTTTTTTTTTGAAGAATTACAGGATATATTTAGCCATTCCGGTATTTATAAAATCTCAGTTTTTTTTCTTGTAAATTCCTAAGATTTTTTTTTTATAAATATTATAATGATAATTTCCTTCAAAATTTTCTTTTCAATGAGAAAAAATAATTGATTTGTAATTAAATTCTAGCTTGAAACCTAAACTTGTAGGAGAAAATGATTTTTTTATTAATTTGTTCTTGTTTTTATTTTTAAAGACATAAATATTAACTTAATTTGATCAAGGTCTAAAATAATTGCAAGAAAAATCATTCTACGGCACTCTTTAGGTCTATATAAGTATATAACCAATATGTTTTATGTATTTAAGAGGTGTGGGTTATTTATTAAATTTGATTTAAATCAATTTTTTAAATCATATTTTGAATAATTTTTAATTGATAATAAGAAAGAAGGAGAAAAACATGCAAGTTACCAGAAAAAAAAAAGATTTTTTTTTTTCCAATTTACTAGTAAGTTATTGTAATCGTGCAACACGTACCACCATGTTCTATACAAATAACTATTTTATTTCTGGACCAATAGCTATTTCTATTTCTAACCGATATATAATTGATAATTACCCACTTCTTCATCAATAGAGAGGCAAACACTAAAACAGATGGTGGACACTAGCTACTATTTTCATCGATAAATTATCGTGAAACAATCCACTTCCAGCTGATGTTATCATATAAATATCATGGATTATCAGGTAAATAAAACAAGTTGTAATTTTTACAGACCCAACATTTTCTTACACTTATATTTTCTCTTCATTTTTTCAAATGCTATTTTCTTTCATATGTTTTTTGACATAAGCATAAAAAAAACACTTATTTCATGAAAAAATTAACAAGCCCCTAGCCAGGTCCAGACACCAAGCCCATGAGGGGTGTTTGGCATTGTGGTGGAAAAATGCTTTTTAAAAAATTCAATTTTTTTTTTGCTTTAAGTTAATATATGTTTTTGATGTTTTTCAAATTATTTTAATGTGCTGATCTCAAAAATAATTTTTAAAAAATAAAAAAAATATTATTAGTATGCTTTTCTAAGTGAAAAGAACTTTGAAAAGTAACAGCAACCACACTCTAAATCCATACATCGTGGTCTAGAATTGCAGCTTGTGGAGAGCTTGTTTTTCATGTAAAGTTTTTTCATGATTTTATTAGATAAGTTAAACACATATCAATCTAAAATTTTATTATTTTAATATTTTTTTAAAAATAAAATAATATTATTTTTATTTTTTAAGTCAAATTAATTTTTAATCAATTATAAGGTAACCTATTCAGTTGACTAAGTTAACTTTTATTTTGTTTAATTTTAAATTCAATTTAGATTGGATTTTAAATCAGTAATTTATTAAATTAATTCATCGATTATTTTAATAACACATATAAAAGTATTATCTCCAAAAATATATTCAATCTCCAAGCGTTATCTTATCTTTGCTCTTGTCCAAACAAAGGATGAAATCTGGGTTTTTTCTTTTGTGGAGGAGAGATAAAAGACTTTAAATAGTAAAACTGAAAAGATTATCCCTTGGTTTTATCCTTATTATAAGAATAAAGAAGGATATTTTATGTTAAATAAAACTAGACAAAATGCTAACCTACTCTTATATATATATATATATAACCCGGAGTGTTTGAGCCAGCTTATGCGCATCATAATTAATTTTCGAATCCACTGAACACCTTACAAACCTAGTGACTGAGTGAGACACCGCGAGGATGATTAGTATACATAAAAAAGATCGAATCCAAATGCAAAAAACAAAAGCAAATTTCTTTCCCCACTAAACCACGACCTCAAGTGCAAAATGCTAACCTACTTGAATAATGGACATGTTGGCAATTCCCATATATTCATCTACCTATCCATATAGTATTTTATATAGTAAAACTGAAATTTTAACAAAATATTAAAAGAGCTCGATTCTTTTATTGTAGCCTCTTTCATAACTCACTATTGATTTGCACAGTGAATTTATCAACTTGACTATGAAAGAGAGAAACACAAAAGCTAGTTTTAGGGGTATTTTTAAAACTTTTACACGAGATATATTTGGTATTTTAGAATTGGTGAGGGATATGTATACTTTTTACTCCATTTATTGCACGGTGTAAAGTCATGGATACTCTTGGAAGCATAATTTTGGTTTGCTTTTGAGGAGAGGCTTTTTCGGTTTTTCTTTTTCTTGACCACAGTGAGATTACTAAAAATAACCTTAGACTTTAAAATAAATTCTTTTGTCTTTAAGGGTATTGGCATCTTTTGGACTCTTTTTTTTTTTTAATTTGTGTGGGGTTAGGGGTGTTTTGGTATTTATAAAAAAATAAAAATAAAAATAAAAAGTTATTGGTGTGTCATAAAAACATGTCAGCGTGTGGAGGTTATCCGTGCTATTTAAGGCAATGTGTGATACATCCTAGGATATTCAGAAATACCTAACCACTGTCTTAGACGAAACTTCGCGGGGCAGCGCTTCTTTTTGACCGGCACGTGTTGTCACAAGGGTCATCGTTAGGCGGTGACTAGATTTCTTCTTCTCCAACTTATTTTCTCTCTCCTCCACCAATGCAAAGTTTAAAAAAGTCCTAATCTTTTGTATTTTTTCAATTGTGGTCCTTATAATTTTTATTTCTCTATATTTTCTTTAAATTCTTTTAATGATTCTTTTTTCAATTCCATCATTTATCATTTTATTTTATTTTATTTAAATGTTAGATTTTGTTCTCTTTCTTTTAATTGATATTTATTTTGTTATTCACCCTTTTTCTAATTGGTTTTCTTTTCAATTTCATAGCTGTCTTTTTTTTTTTTTTAAATTTGATCCTTATTCTTTTCATTATAATTTCTCTTGGTTTCGTTTATTTTCTTAATTGAATTTTTTTTTATTCATCCCTCATTCTTTAATTTTATTTGACTTTAATATTAAATTTAATCCTTATTTTTTCAATCCTGATTTTTAAACTTGATCTAGGGGTTGATCCCGGGTACATCCTGAGTCATAAATCGAGTAGGTTGGTCAAGGCTACCCAGGTCAACTTGGCCTAAAAACAAATATTCAACAGGTTTTTTAAAAATACAAAGAAGTTGTGTCCTTATTTTTTTAATTATGGTTTTAAACATAGCCCGAAGGTCAACCACAGGCAAGTCTTAGATCACAAGTCAGGTGGGTTGACTATTTTACAAAAAAAAAAAATCAATAGGTTTTAAGATGAGTTTTAAAAATAATTTAATGAAGAAATTGGATCCTTGTTCTTTTGATCAAGGTTTTTAGACCCGGCCTGGGGGGTTGAGCCTAAGCAAATCCTTAGTTTCGGGTCGAGCAAGTTGATTAGGGTTACCCAGATTAACATATTTTTTTATTCTGCAAGAATGTCAAAATTGTATTTTTATTATAAAGATTTAGCAAATAAAATCAACAAGTTTTGAAAAAAAATTGACAACAAAAATATAGTCCTCATTCCTTTGATCATGATATTTAATTATTTTTTTGTTGGTTCGTCCCTTAACATTTAGTTTATTGAGGATTTTGCTTTGTGATTTTTTTAGGTTTGCTTTCTATAATGTCATGCTAGCCTCATAACCGAGGTCACAAGTTCAGAAGGGTAGCTTTAGTTAACTTCTATTTTTTAGCATATTTTGTTTTTAATTTTGTTTTTCAAAATTTCATTGGTTACGAATTAGCCTTTGTTATTTTTTTTTTCATTTTTTTTTTCTATGAGATTATTCCGATCTCATGTTTCAAGTCATAAATTTGATGGGTTTGCCCCCCCCCTTTTTTTTTTTTCTACTGTCACTTTTTTTATATATTGAATGTCAATTTTTTATTAATTCGGTTTGTTTGCTGTCATTACCTTTATTTTTTAAGTATTATTATATTAGTTGAAGTTATTAAACCCAATCGACTCCATGACCCAATTCTCTAATATTTTTTAAATCCCTAGTTTCGCATGAAGTTTTTTTTTTATGTTTAGAAAAAAATAGCCATGTCTACA